>NW_027040495.1:0-317500 GCF_037179485.1 Ochlerotatus camptorhynchus | reverse complement strand
TACTGACATTACGCTGCTTTTGCCGCATTTGTTTATTTTTGTGGCCATAAAAATTACATGAGATTTTCGACATGATTGAAGTGCATCCTGGATGTAATATTAAAATGGATGTAATATTAAAATTTATTTCTTGCTGTGTGATCTAGCATCTTGCAACATTTTATGGGTGGAGTGAAAAGGAAGGTGTGGGCATTCGGAATGGGAGACGAAATTGAATAATACAAATGGTGTAAATCATAACTCATTAGTATTTTTTCATTCTCTAAAAATTTCAAGAAAATCCTATAATCGCTTTAATTTTAGTGAGTGAATATGTGCATGCAATTTCTATCGAATACACCCTTTAGATGGGGTATATTGCCTCACCTAATTGAACAACCCAGAATGTTAGTATTGATGAAAAAAAATCTTCATCTTTATATTAACTGCCACTGACGAAAAATAAATGATAACAGGATATATCTAATTCCCAAAGCAACTGATAAACGTGATTATTACGTTAATTAAAGTGAAAAAGGAATGATCATGTACGGTTCTAACATTCTAGCTTCATCTGTTTGACTTCCATTCGACTCAACGCCACACAGACTGATCCATACTTTAGCTTCCCTATATAGCTAATCTTCCGTCAACCAAAAGCCACTTGAAGTGACTGAAACATGAGAAGGCTCAATGCTGCAAAACAATACTCGAATCCGACGACAATTAGCTTCAGATCTTCAAGTCAAGTGATACCTTTTGCCGGTAATTCACACAAAATTTCACATAAAAAGATTGCGCTTTATGATATGTTTGTTTTCCTGCTCCTGCTTTTCTCGTATTTCCCTAAACCATTCATTCATCCGCTATGCGTTCGTCTCTAGGCCTTGTCGTTCAAAACAAACAATCTCGATCGAGAACAAAGAAAGGGATCCCAAAATTGTCGTTTTTTCTGTTGTTGGGATGCAATTGAGGATAACAAAAAATAATCACATAAAGTAGAATGCAGTCGTTCATCCTGCACCCATAAACGCTTAAGGACACTAGGTGCTCTGAATGGCTACCATATGGGGAAGTAATGAAGAGAAAAAGGATCAGCTCGATTGGGACAATTGAAGGGATTTTGCCGAAATATTTATCCGCTTGAAGTGAAGCATACCATCAAAGGCACCAAATGCTTGAGGGCGTTGATTTAGACGAGATTGAACATTTGTACTTCTATGTGCTTTTGTGCTTGAAAAAACTTACGCAAATCGCTGGAACAAGAGTAACCGACAAACTGAAACCAGGGTGGCAACTAAATTTCCATTTTGAAATTTTGGATTTCCCAGCAAACATTTCTTGCTTCACCATGATTTACGTTCATGTTGAAATAAAAACGAATTTCCTTCTCTAAACTATAATCCCACACTTTTTCCGTATACTTTGGATGCGAGCGGACGTGTGTGCTCTTTCCTGGAATTAGTTCAGCATAAACGTTGAACTTTATGAAAAGAGGCTGACGCGGACTATTAAACTATTAACATACGTAAATCTTTCATTATGCCAGCTCTTTCACAACATTTGATAAGATCTTTAGAATTATGAATAGGTATCTAACAAGGTTTTGTTTACAGCAATTAGCACTTACAACGTATTGTGAGTTTTACGAAAATGAATATTATCTTATAAAACCTTCACAAGGTGATTTTCCTGTTAAAAAATGATAAAGATTGATGGAGGTTTAGAGGCCGCGCGAATGATTTGAAATTTGAACAAAAATTACTAAGGAAGTATTTAAAAAATCACTTATGTCACTCTAACTTTGCTTCTAGATGTCCAAATGTTGAACAAATTAAATATGTTGTTGCTTTGCAATGACCAAAAAGTATTTTGTTGTTACGATCAGTTTTACTGCATATCAAGAAAGATAAAAATGCGAAAAATTACGAAAAGTGTAAATTGACAGATTTAAAAAAAAAATACAGGCAGGTATTTTCAGATGAATAATTCAAAAACAATTGCTCAATATCATAAGCGTAGTTACAATTAGGAAGGTGGGGCTTACTATACCCCGTCCCCTCACTCATATAATTGGAAGTAAAGCATTGAATTTTCAGATGTGTTATTAAAAAATATTTGCTCAATCTAATAGGCAAAGTTGAATATATATTATTTATTTATTCGTCAATCAACGCAGACAACATAATAACATTATAACTTATGATCCATTATTTCGCAGTGTTTGAAAATATTTTTTCGGTTGGGGGGTGACATATTTAGGTCTATCATTTCACAGTGTAGATTATAAACAGACATCATCCGATTTATCGGTTCATATTTCGCGTAGTTAGTGTGGTGACGATCTACCGCGAACAAATGTCGATTACGCAATTGACGAGAAGGTACATAAAAATTAAGTCTTGATAATAAATAAGCTGAGTCGATGCGTTGCGAAGCAATATTGTTCACGGCAAGCTTGCAAATGCTTATTACAGCTAAAATGCTATTTTTCGGATTTATGAAGCTATGAGATATTTTAATGATAATTCTTACTGAAAAGATGCAAGAACAGAAGGTAAAGTGTGTGTATGACACATAAAACATGTCAATTTAGATGCCAAATGCCAGATGTTTTAACACAAATGTCATAGGATTGTAATGATTATATTTTAGTTTAATGTATTCTTCAATTTCTTAGTGTGCTTCTTGCGATGCTGTTCGATCACCTGAAGCAAATATTGCGGTTGTGTCTGGTGGATTTCTTGTTGAACATAATTGACAACCATCAAGGAAGCGACTCGCTGTTTCGCATTGAAATTACTTGTATCATTACTCCAGTCGTTTGCTGGTTTTCAAAATTTTGGAAAGGAATCAGCACTGTCAGAAATGACGTTTGCCTTTAATTTAGGTTGGCTGCACCCCCCCCCCCCTGTTCTTTTTCTCCTCTTTTTGGTCTCTTGAACTTTTCTTATTTGTTAACGTTCATTTTCGAGCCAAGATAAAAGTCACGCTTGAATTCATCGTCACACACGAAATGTGATTTCATTGACCATTGAAATTTTAGATTAGTTTTTTAACTCTTCATTTGTTCCAAATTAAAAATAAATTTCATTTCATTTTAACCTAGGTGCTCCAGCTACTACAGTAACTTTCCAGCCTTAATTGTTATGATATATATCTAAGTGTTTTTACATCGTTCCTGCCTTGGCAATTCAGTATTTTAAACAGGTTTTCTAAGCATGCATGTCAGTATAACAGTTGATATCTTAAAACTAAAAACTAAAACTAAATCTTATCTAAGTATAAATCGAATTATTCGCTGCAATTGAGGATTGCAACGATTTTTGCCTGGCATTATTCATTATGTTGTTTGACATTTGTTCTAAAATCTCAACATTCGAAATTCTATGTACCTCGGTAGTACTTTACCAGGGAGGCAACTTCAAAATCATCTTCAGAATTTTGTTCTGAATCCTTTGAAGTGTTTATTTCCTAGTCGTGCAACAACTAGACCATATTGGCACAGCGTAAAGCATGGTCGGTCTAAAAACTTGTTTAAATAATAGAAGTTTATTCGTCAGGCAAAGTTTGGATTTCCTATTTATAAGAGAATACAAACATTTTATATATTTGTTACATTTGGCTTCAATGCCCACAATGTGATCTTTAAAAGTTAATTTAGTCTAGTACTAATCCAAGATATTTCACTTGGGTTGACCAGGAAATTGGAACTCCGTTCATAGTGACTATGTGACTACTACTAGGTTTCAAAAACGAAGCTCTATGCTTATGTGGGAATGTTATAAGTTGAGTTGTGCAAGCGTTGGGAGAAATCTTCCATTTTTGTTAATAAAAAGAGAAAATATCTAAACTTTTCTGCAGTCTGCTGCAAATAACACGAAGACTTCTTCCTTTAGCAGAAATGCCTGTGTCATCGGCGAACAAAGATTTGTGGCAAGCCCCGAAGCAAATCAGTGAGGTCCGAAGTGAAAATGTTAAACAATATAGGCCCAAAAATGCTACCCTGTGGGACTCTAGCTCTAACAGGTAGCCTTTCATATTTGGAATATTGATAATTTACCTGCAGAGTTCTGTCAGTTAATTAATTTTAAACTTATTTCATAATACAGAGTGGAAAATGAAACTTTTTTCAATTTAGCAAAACCTTCATGCCTAACACTTTCGAATGCTTCTTCTATGTCTAGAAGAGCAACTCCAGCTGAGATTTATTAAAATACGCAGTTGTGCCTAAATGCAGACAATTTCTAATAACATCACAGGATATTTCACGAACAACCATTTTTAGATTTTTGGAAGAAGTATAGCGATAATCAACTTTGTATTTTAATCAACTTTGTCAAGATTATAAATACGCTTCGCACAAAGACTCTATCATCTAATTCGTATGCAGGAAACCCAAATTCAATAAGCTCATTTACTATAAATGCGTTTGGAAGCTTTACCCCATTTTCACATTTACAAATTTGAGATTGACGATAGAGTCCTCATAGCCTGTCATCGTTCCGTCATCACTCCTGTCATCGTTCGTCCATCATCGTGATTCACCGTCATCGTCGTCATCTATGTTTGTGATATTAATCATGATGGGGTCGCTTCAATTGCGCTGACTCATCGACCACTATAAAAAGGGATGGTCGAATAGGGTCAGGTTTCCTTGATAAATTAATAGTCCGGAGAAGTGACGTTTGGTGTCGATTCGCGGGATAGTATAGTTAAATATAGGTAAAACTACTGTAAATCTTACGGAATAAAACAATAAATAAAGTAAAAACCACAGCTTAAAAATACCATAAGTTTTCTCACCTAAACAAGTTTAAAAAATGTACAGGTCAACGTGAGATACACCGCAAACGGTTGGAAAAAAAAATCACCAAAAAATTAAATTCGTAAGTTCTAGCCGCGCTAATCTTGCGTTGGCCAAATACGTACAAAAAATCAAGCGAGCCAGAGGTGTAAATTAACTGCAGTGACAATTGTGAAGAGTGGTCGAGCGGGCAGAAAAGTGACATGGAGTTTTAAAAGAAATTGGTATTTCGCCAAGACTGTGGCTGCCCCGCTCAATAATGGTGCAGGCTCGCTTGATGGACCACCAGAAAATTTTGCGCGCGCGTTTTTGTACCACTCCTCGGACCTGGAACTATGACTATCGCTACATTGGCCTTACCGACAAAGTGAAGTGGTTCCCTTGTGAAGTGTGGGAATAGAACATTTAAGAAGCGATGAAATCACAGAAGAAAGAATAGAAGAAGAATAAAGAGATCATGAAGAAACGTTCCAGAGATTATACGGAACCAGTTAACCCAACAATCAATACGAAACTAACGATTTTAAATTGGCTCACTACTTGACTAGCCTATTGGTCCCAAGCAAATCGATTAACGTATCCCATTCTAGTATAAATTCCAGTACTACACTATGTTTGTTTTGATTCGCTATGAAAGTTTGACAGATAATATGAGGGGTTAATGGATTTTCCTATGTTTCAAGGGGTGAATCGATTAGCTTGGGACCGAAGATAGTACCAGAGCTGAGCCAAAAAGTTGAGCTCGTTTCTTCGGGACCTTCTGGTCTTAGAGTTACCTCTATGGTTAACCCATGTCGACCACGTAACGGGGAATTATTTATTATAATAAATGTTCAAATAAATGTTAAACTTGAAATAGTTTTGTGTACTGCTTTTGACTGTGCTGTGCAGTTTTATGTGATCACTTTTAGAAAATGGTAATTGTGCTCAATGCTCAATATTCGATACAATTAAGAAAAAATCGCAGAGCTCTAGGTCTACTTTCAGAAACTTACCATTTCCGGTGAATTCAGATCAGGATTATTAATGAAGTTATCAGAATTTAATTTTAATTCTTCTCAGAATTTCTGTGGTGTTCTTCATATACTTTACGAGTAAAAAAATCAAAACGTTGAAGGTGTGTTTGAAACGTATTTTGAATAACCTTGAGCTTAAAAATATATTTAATTGATTCTTCAGTACCCAACATCTATCTTATATAACCTAGTGATTTTTTGCTCTGATTGATGTATAGATTTTCGGATCCACATGCAATTTTTTAAAACATTGCATACTGGTTGGTCTTTATTACTTGATTATTAAAGTTTTTTATATTGGCAATGATGTTGCAAATAGCAAAAAAATATGCCCTATTGAATCTAAAAATAATCAATTACTACTTTTCAATATTTTGTGAAATTTTCAATAAACCCGTTGCTCCTCAATAATCTTAGGTTAATCGATTTCAGTACAAGTTTTTCAATTTGAATCGTTGTTAGGTACCGTTTATATTTTTCCGTTAAGTACCGAACGTGTACTCGAATGGCTACTATGATTTGATAGCTAATATGAGAAGATAGTGTGAGTATGATATTTCAATGACTTAGGTAACAGCAAAATTCTACTATCTCCTTCCATGCCTGCCCACATTGACGTGAACTTCAACGATGTCAGTTATCAATTAGTCTTCATCATCTATCGAGATGGCAGACAACCAGACCACTCGTCCATCGGACCATTCCACTTCTGAGGTAAATTTTGAAGTACCAAATTCACAAAATGGGAAAATCTTATCCTATACGATCGTTATTCCACAGTCTAACAAATCAAACAAACTAGATATCAATGACTACGCAACGCGGAAAACTTTCATTCAGGGTATGCTAGATCTGGCTTTGCTAACAGCGAACGCCGCACAACTCAAATACCTTCTAACCGTTGGATCAGCCCATCCTTTTTACAACTTTCTGCTAATTTTGGTCATCACATCGATTTCACTGCAGGTGCAATTAAATTGAAATATTGCTATAATTATTATGATTATAATAATTGTCTTCTACTTCTAGATTCTACAAGCAATCATTATCATCGTGCTGGGTACGCTATTCAATATCAACAAACTCGAAGAACAGCGAAAGTCAGACATAATAAACAATGTACTGATATGCGTCTCGGTAGTATCTGTCGTTATCAATATTATCATCAGTGCTTTCGATATGAAGAATCAAAGTGTAGTCAAAGGGTAGCAGTGGCTGTTATTTCCATTACTTTCTATAATAATATTTTTATTACATATATATTTACGATAAAGTACATCACGAGTTCATTCAAATATGTAACATTGTGCAAATGATTTCAAATGTGTGCTCTTGTGCGAATTTAATAATAAAAGATGTAAAATTCAATTCAGTAATGCATAATTTTCGTCGAGGAACACATTTTCAGTAGTCATGAGATCCAATCTTAATTTTAAAATACATTGAAGTTCTGGTTTCATCATTAAAGTAAAACATTAAATGCAAGTTTAGTTTTAACTTGACGTGCAATTGTTATATATTTTTATAACTCCAAAGTATTACACTTACCGTAATAAGTGACCAAGGAAATGAATCAAGTATTTTTTCAGAAAAGTCTGAAGAATATTAGTAACGCAGGAGTCGGTAGAATTTGCAATATATAATGCACGTTAGTATTATGAAAATAATAATCCATAAAATATTTAATGTCAATGCATGAAACATAAATTTTTCATAATTGGATACGAAGTACCGTAAAACGGGGTAACATTGATAGTTCTTTGAAGTATATTCTAAATATTGCTTACATCAATTAATGTTTCTCGAAAAATTTTTTAACAAGTACTTAGGAGTCAATTCGTTAATAATATGTTTAACGAAAATTATTGCATTTTTTTAGTCTTGTGACCGAACATCAGTATTTTGATTTGGGGTTACTTTGATGATGCTCGATGAATGTAGAAAAACAAGTGCGAATCTCAAACAATTTAGTTCAAGAAATATGACATTTTGTATGAAACATCATAAGCAATCATAAGATAACACTGAATTTGTGATGGCTATATCAGAAATACATTTCATAAGTGATGGTTTCAGTTCTTTTAAAACAGGCAAAAAGCAAAAAAATTGTTATTCAATATGTTTGGCAAACATATAACACAAACTATTTAAAAATTATGTGTGATATCAAGGGAAATGCCCTAAGCTACAATACGGAACCAATGTTTCTAATTCGGAAAAAATGCAGAGAGTAAATAAAATCATTATATTCTACTATCAAAGTTACCCGCATTATCAAAGATACCCCATTTTACGGTACCACTCAAATTCCGATATAATTTTCTAGATTTAAACACTTTTGTATTCTTTAGTTTTACAAGAACAATAATGTGGGTTTTTATTTCCAAACGGCTAGCAGCGCCGGTGGTGTGGTGGTAAGCGTGATAGCCTCTCACCCCAAAAGTCCTGGCTTCAATCTCAGAGATTTTCTGAGGCATAAAATCTCTGATCAAGCCTAAGTAAAGCAGTAGGTACCCGTCCATGAGTTTGATGGGTCGATATGTAGGGTCCAGGAGTGGGAGCAGTCTAAATTATCCAAACACTGAGTGAAAACTTTTAAAAAAATTAGCATTTTGTGAGCAAATATATGCATGCCAATTGTTATAGCAGCTTGAAAACGTAACTGTTGCCAAGACTATAATAAAGTTGCAACCACTTTCAAATATGTAGATTTATCTATTTTGAGACGTGTGCGAAAACATTATTATCCAATTATTTGCCAGTCCAGAAACTATAAAATAGTGCCAAATTTGCAATACAGAACACTCGGAACAAAAAGAACACGAATTTTAATAGTAGACCAAATAAATCAAAACCCTAACAAACCGGTCTCAATCGAACCATCCGTCGGCAGTTTTTATGGCGAATCATGATCAAGCAAACAAATAAACATCTCAAACTTCTAAACGAAATCAATCGATCACCCCTAAAACTATTGGCGTAACTACAGGGGATGCAATATCTTTATATCTTTATCTTAAGCTTTAAAGAAGAACATGCATACTAGTAGACAGCAGACAAAATTTGTTTGTTTTCCAATTGATACACACTAAGAAAAAGTCAATCTCGGTGTCCTGAGTCCGACACATGTAAGCGGCCTTTAAGACATAACAATCAATTGAAAGAAACGAGAATTTTAGTCGAGTTTGTATGTTTCGGTTTCAGGACACTTAATTTTATTTAAACCTAATAAAATTTGTATGGTTATTTTGCACAACGACGTGTTCGGGGTATCATTAAAACCATTTGTGGAATAGTTCTATGATGTGGGTTATCGTACACTTATGGTATTTTATTTTATTATGTTTGATTACGTTCAAAGATGGATTATGTCTCGTGTAAAAATAGTTATTTCTAAGTGTATGGTTATGAATATATTCACTTACAAAATTCTCAACAAATATTAGATTATACGAATAACAAATCAAAAACAAACACGTGCAGCATTAAATTGGAAAGATAAGCATGCTTAACAATGTGAGTTTATCATAAATATGAAACCTTTTTTGTGTGCACGTAGTACATATTGACGATTTCATTCACTATTGTAGACTTCTCAAACGTGTGCTGAACCTCCAGTCTGACAATGTGACCGACACGAAAAGCGATCACATTTTCATTACGGTTGATGGTGAGAAAGAAAAAAACCAAAAGCCATTTCAGCAGCAGCAAAGGCGTCAGCCACCGGAAAACTCCAACTATGATCATCCACCGCAAAATCCTCTGATGTTGATGATGTCGACAACGATGACAACGTTGGCGGCGACAACCACGATAACATCGACGAGGGCGACGCCAGCAACGACGATGAGAAGGCAAAGGCAAAAAGGTAATTGAATGTAGAGAGAAGAGAGTACCATCATCATCATCATCATCATCATCATCATCTGGCAAAAAACGAATGTTGTTGAATGGTGGACCAAGACCGAACGGCGATGGTGTCGTCAAGGCAACGCGGCACCCTACGTGTCGAGCTTTGGTGTTGGCTGCCATATTTGCTCGAGCCACCCACTTTTAAACACCCTTAATGCAGCACATATATAGAGAGAGCAGAGGGTGAATATTTATTTTGCAAATATTTCTGGTGGAAACCAAACAGATTTTCCACGAAGTGTGTTGTCTTCTGTGACTGTACTTTCGTATCATCCGATGGGATGTGAACGTTGAGGGTAGACACAGACCTTGTCTGTCTTCAACGAGCCTTTCGGGGTAAAGTTGTTATGTTTCATGTTGGTCCAGTGCTACATCGAATAAACTTTTCAGCAGGGAATGGTTTGCCGTAAGTTGGCAGAAGAAAAATCATTTTAATTCTAACACTGCGACAAGGATTGTTTGTATTTTTCACCCTATTTTTTGTTCGTGTATTCCACACACTTCTCCCACTTCAGCTGCAGGACTGTTTACTTGCTGGGGCAGTTTCTCATAGGAGAATCCAGTTTCTATGGTAACTGATCTCTGGCTTCTAGCCCCTTGTGGTATGTATAGTATGAGATATTTTCCGTGCGTTATGTGTCTCCTGTGTTGAGGGAAACAACCACGTACTGGGCTTGAGTGTCGTCTTCTTTCCCATCTGCCATACAAGGGTATATACTAGAAGCAACAACGGAAACTATCATCATCAGCTGGTAACGTGTCACCCCTAGGCGACGCCATATCGTGAGATTGCCGTTGTTGTCGCTGCTGTTGTCGCTGCTGTTGCTGTTTGCTACTGTAAGCTCTGTGGGCTTAGCATTTTATTCAGGGTGGTGAGTTAAATAAAAACCTGAATTAATCCACCTATAGTGAGATCTGACCCAATCTTACTAATAGAAATTCCAACAATAGTGCTCATATGATCTGAGATGGCAATTCTCATGTGATTTGAGGTATCGCATGATGAGTTTTGTCCATATTAAGAAACTGGCCACTTCCCCGGGGGTACCCGGAACTTTTCGGAATGTTTCCAGTGTTGTCCTGGGTACTCCAAATGACTACTATTGAACTATTTTTGTATTAACATTTAATTTGATGTGCCACATTATGGGTTTTATTCGATTTAGTCTTATGGTCTGTACAAATCGGACCGATTCCATAAAAATTTAAATGCTTTCTATGGGACCATGGCAGTTTTCATTTAGTGGTTGTTTCCAATCTCTTCGAGCTGAGTCGATTGGTAGCCCTTCGGGTCCGGATCGAAAGTCAGTCTTCCAAGCGACATGTACACCCTTCTTTGTAAAAATGGTAAAAATTTCAAATTTCATCTCCGAGTATTTACAACTTATTGAACAGCTTTGAACTTTGATAATGTAGGGGAAATGGCCCTAATGTTGGCCTATGGATCTAAGATTAGGCCCATCGCTAAAAATCTGCAATTTATAAATTTTATCTAGATGGTACTAATGGCTAGTTTTGGTCGCTATTGAAAATTTAGTCTACTTCTAAATCTATGTATGGGCCTAAATTAGGAGCATTTAGGCCGACATTACATCCATTTACCCTAGTAGCCGTATAAACAATAAACTAACAAAATAGAGCAAGTTGGGGCAAAAGTTCGACCGCAGTTGTAAAAACTAAAATTTCTAAAACTCCAAGCATTTGGAATCAAACTAATTCCATACACAGGATCCCTCATTCAAGGTTTATAACTTTCTCTTACAAAACTTTGTTGGGTTTTCAGTTCATTCGTAGCTAGAACGAATTTTTTGGAAGAGTGTTCAAGACGAACTTCTGCCCCATCGCACAGTGGTTTGAATGCTCAATATCACGAACTTTTTTATTTGCGCCTTCACTGTTGGTTTTTTTACTATGATATCTTTAACAGAGTTTTTGTATAAAATAAGGCACAAAGACTAGTGATAGGTTTTAGTTCGGAACTCCACCACAGGTAGCGCTGCAAAATCTAACTTTTTACATTTACAAGATAGGTATGTGGTGTCTTGAGCTAAGTTGTAGATAATTTTACTACAAAAATCTTTGATCAACACACCAATCCTCTATATTCCTTAGCGTATTTTTAAAAATATAGGTTTTAGAAGACTATAATGGTCTACAAATATTTGTATTTTATCAAAATACAAAACTTTTTTCAAAATGTCCAAAAAGCAAGCCTGTGTGAGTTATTCACAAATTTAGTAAAAAAAAATACATATTTTGTGCCCTCACAGACAAAAATCCGGAAATTGCATGTCGCCTTCACAAAATTGTTGACTTCAGCTGCCACTTCTGGCATTGAAACATAATCAATGCCGTAACAGTCAAAAACTTCTCTGGACACAACGTTTAATTTATCAATGTCGTATCCCTTAAAATCTTTCCACAGTTTAAAAAGCTTCCGCCTGTCAATTTCAACTGAAATTTTATTTGATAACTTATAATTTAAACTATTTTTGAAATTGCCAGAAACAAATAACTTCCATAGGTAACTCATTTTTTTTTCCTCTGTTAGGGACCTAATACCACTGCGACCAGTAATTTGATCTATTGTAGTATATCGCGTGCCCTCAGTGCATGTCGTATTACTTCATCACTATTGAGAAATGATGAAGTATTCGGTTTTGATACAGTTGTCATTCTTGCCTTCCGCTATTTATACCCTTTGGAGTGTTGGAACACCCTCCAAAGGCGCGCCCCTTTGTCAGTCAAAATTGGATTCCTTAGCAAAAAAATTAAAGAATGACACCGATAGTGACCACGCATCAGAACCCTAGTCTTAACCACTTAAAACTAGGGAACAACGAATAGAAGATTAGGAATCACATAGATGAAGACTAACTAACTCATTTTTTCCATGTTTCAAGATCATCCTCGGTGGACAAAGCCGAGTCTTGTCACTATCAACAAGGCATAAAAAGTAACAAGGACTAAGATGTGTTCCTTGGATTACTGAAAAATCTTGTCTCCCTAGTTTGAAGTAGTCAGGACTAGGAATCTGTGGTTTGGTAACTCATTTATATCATGAATTGGAAATTAACACTGAATACCTTATTAACTACATGTTTGCACTTACCTTCATTGTTGAAAGATATGCTTTTCTCACTTTTCGGATCTGCTACGGAAATGTTGAAAAAATAACCTTCACTTCACTATAAAAGGATTATTTTCTAAATAATATGCGTTTAATGCAGCAAAACCGATCAATGTGTCACCAAACTTTGTAATATTATCACTGAGCCTACTTTGAATCAGTCTTTGACAAATACGCGCTGTCACTGAACTACGGAACGACCTTTTAAAAATACAAAACAATCAACGAGGATACTAAAAGGGACAAATGTTTCAATGGAATTTGAAATCACTTTTGAACAAGCTTTCATCGTATTCAAGATTCACCTGCCGAATTTTGCCGGATTTTTGTCTGTGAGGGCACAAAATATGTAATTTTTTTGACGTAATGATGATTTTTAACGTGAAAGTATTAAAAAAGTGGTAATGTCATGCATTGTCCAATGTACAAATAAAAAGTTATAATGTTATCACTGTTTTCATGAAATAAACGTTCTTCCCAAACCCAGTCCTCATAATCGAGTACCACTTGGTTGCACATCATTCTGCTTTAACCTGAAAAGATATAAAAGAACGCTGCTGTATGGCATTAGCTCATTTCGCTTCAGACGGCGTGGTGAGCAGCAATAGCAGCAGTAGGAAGGTGGTGGCTAGTCCACTCCTTCACACCTAACAAGCAACAATTGACTGGTCGTGGCAAAGGAGGAAAAGGTCTGGTAAAGGAGGTGCCAAGCATCATCGCAAAGTTCTTCAAGATAACCACCATCCGTCGTCTGGCTCGCCGTGGCGGTGTCAAACGTATCTCCGGTCTGATCAACGAGGTGTGCTAAAGGTGTTCCTCGAAAATGAGGTCCGTGATGCTGTCATCTACACTAAACACGCCAAGCGTAAGTGGCCATGGATGTCCTCTTCAAGAAAACGGCCCTTTTCAGGGCCATCAAGCTTATAACAGCAAAGAGTTGGAATGGAATTTATCTGTGCCTGTTTGTCCATATTCAGAACCACAGGCCTCCAACGACCACACAAAATGTTGTAGTTGTAATCTTGTAACCAAACTTGGAAGCAGGGGTGCAAGTGATTTTTATTGATTGTCTTAATCAACTTTCTCTTTGAAAAAAAATACTACAAATTTGGTACGCCTACAATTCAAAAACGGAAAGAGTTGAGATAATAGATAATTGAACAATTAAAATAACTAAATGCTCTTCACATTTATTCCGTCCACTAGCGGTACTACGTCAAGCTTCCGTTCGTGCCCCTAGGCACAGACCCTTCTATTTTTTTACTAAATTTGTGAATAACTCAGCCTGTGTAATCGATATCTTTTGACGTCTTGAACAAAGTTTTGTATTTTGATAAAATACAAATATTTGTAGAACATTATAGTCTTCTAAAACCTATAGTTTTTGAAATATGTTATAAAAACTGAAAAAAAAAATCTAAATTTTGCTGAAAAGTTATATAAAACGCTACGTATCTCAAAAACTAAGGAATATAGAAGATTGGTGTGTTCAGCAAAGATTTTTGAAGTAAAATTGTAAAATCTTGTAAATATAAAAAGTTAGATTTTGCAGCGCCGCTTGTGATGGAGTTCCGAACTAAAACCTATCACTAGTCTTTGCGCCTTATTTTATACAAAAACTCTTTTAAATAGATCATAGTGAAAAAACCTACATTGAAGGCGCAAATAAAAAAGTTCGTGATATTGAGCATTCAAACCACTGTGCATTGGCCACATCTTGCTGGACCTTATTAATGAATTTTTGAAGGCTGGACATGTGCATCAAATTTGGAAGGAATCCCTAGCGGTTCCTATTCAAAAAGTTGCAGGAACGATTCAATCCGAAGAGTTTCATCCCATCAACATGATGCACACATTAGAGAAAATTTTAGAACTTGTTGTGAACGGCCAGCTGTTGGAGTATTTAAAAAGTTATAGTTTGTTGATACCAGAACAAATGGGATATCGGGAGGTCATTCTTGTGAAACCGCGTTGAATTTGGTATTAGCGAATTGGAGAAATAAATCTGTGCGTCAAAATACAATTGTTGCTGTTTTTATGGATCTAAAACGCGCTTTTGAAACAATTTCTAGGCCCTTATTGTTACGATCAATCAAGCGCTTTGGAGTTACAAGTATATTAGGGCCCCTTTTATTTATTATGTATATTAATGATTTGCGATGTGTTTACGATATTGCGACATTAATCTTTTTGTAGATGATACTGTGTTATTCATTGCAGGCTGCAATTTGCAGCTAAGGATTTAGATGATGCCGTTTCACACTTGAATTAAGATTTGCATTCTCTAAGTAGATGGTTAATGTATAAGTAATTGAGATTGAATATAATGTCGTTTTTGTTTTTGCGGTGTTGCTGCACCGGTGCTACACTGCCGTACACCGAAATAATTTAGGGTGATGTTGAGCTGTCAAAGACTCGCGTTTATTCCTGCTTACACTACACCAGTGCTACACCGCAAAAACGAAAACAACATAAGTAAAATTAAATTCATGGTAATTTCGCGGAATCGAGTAAATGAGAACGTTCGGGAGATTCAATATCTTGGCGTGATGATGTCGATTGAAAAACGACTTAACTATTGTCAATAAAATGCAGCTATACAAATCAATCATCTCTCCTTATCTTGACTTTTACCCTTGCATTTTATTTTAGACCAATGCAACACAAATATCGAGATTACAGCGCTTGCAGAATAAAATAATGCGTTTGATTTTGAGATGTAATAGATTCACTTCCTCAACTTTGATGTTAGACGCCTTACAATGATTGTCGGTGAAGCAAAGAATTGTATATTTGACTATGGTGTTCATTTTTAAAGTAGTTAACGGTTTGCTGCCTCGATATTTGTGTGATTGAATTGAAAGAGGAAGTGACTTTCATAGATATAATACTAGAAACGCGGCTGAAATAAGAACACCACATTTCTTGACTTGTGCTTCACAAAATTCATTATATTATAAAGGAATAAATGTTTTCAATTCGATGCCTAGACATATCAAACGTTTAGCAACACTTACAGAATTTAAAAGACACTGCATTTCAAACGTTAAAACTTTCTTTTGAACAGTTATCTAATGTTTTTGTATGAATTGACTAATTATGTATCTTGACGAAGTTATCTCTTACGGCTTATTTTATATGGATAGCTGTCGTAACGACTTTTTAATAATTATTGTAGCATGGAAAAAAATATTGTGTTCGCTACGATGGTGATGATGAATTTTTAATATTTGATTTAATAGTAGTAGATTTAAAAAAAAAAGTAGTCTACAAAGGTTTGAGCTTCACGCGCGTATTACGGATATAAAGGACTGAATTTAACATTTGATAAAAAAAAAATGCAATTTTGAAGCTTATTTGGAAGATACTTTGAATTAGTAGTAAGTTTTCTGGCAAATGTTGGGGTCTCGTGAGCATTGCTGAAAAGTATGATAGCATCAGATTGCAGGGTTACTAGTGTAATAGGATGCTTTGTACTCTTGATCGTTTGTAATACTTAAGAGATGAACTAGCCTATGGCTAAAAATCTCTTAAATAAAGATCATTAAAAAAAAAAGTTTGTAATGCTTATGAATATTTTAGGTGGACAAAAAGGTGAACTAAGAGGTAGACGCCTGAGCTTTTCCACATTTATATCGCTGTGAAGCAACTGTAAACTCTAGAGAGAATTTTTATCTGTCACTGTAACCAGTTCGGTTTTTTTGCTAACCTGGTTAAAATGTCATATTTAATTATCTTAAAGATAAATTGTCCAGCTCAAACCTTTGTAGGGGTAAGAGGTTGGACCATCATCATCATGTGTTTGACTCATAAAACTTGTCAATTTCGCTTTCAGAGCGTCACAATCAGCGGTCTTATTATTCGCGAGCGTTCACTCAAAGTGAAGTATTCAGACCACTGGGCATCACATGCTTCTGATCTAAAAATTATGCTGATTTATTCGATAAAACTGTATTGATTTGTTGCAATTAACTTAAGACTTCCCCCTACGTGGACAATCATCCATATTGAAACTGTACATGGATCGCGCAACATTCGCGCCCCTCAGCCTCCCTAAAACCGCCAAATTTTAGATAGACAGCCCCTAAGTTTTTTAAATCTTTATTAAGGAGACTTTTAGCCGTAGGCTAGTTCATCTCCAAGCCCCTAAGTATTCTACCTCTTTGGTCACGTTTTTCTACTATCTGGATGACCCCTTACGTATTTTGAAGGATATCTCCGCATAGTTCGTTCGTTCATTAGTATTCTAAAAGCGACTATTATATCATAAAATATGGAAGCACTGCGCAAATACATAAACTTAACACACGATTCCACAGTGACTTATACCTATGTTCATGTTTGACGAGTCTCCTTAATTTCTGTTGTGCTCCATCCGCGAGGTAATTTCTTCCATCCAGTATATCATCTCATCCAGCCCAGTATCATCGAAAGGTATGCGTCAAGAAGTCTTTTGGTCTCTTGATACCTAGAAGCGGACACAAATACACAGCCATGAAAGCACACTTTCACAAGCTAGCATAAATCCGGGAAAAAATATACATTATTCAGAGGGGTCGTCGTTATAGCATGCTATCCTCCGCCTCCGGGGTGACTTTTTCCCTGTAAGGGGACAAATTTAGGTTGGCTATAGTGCTGTCCTTTCACCGTTCAGCTTGCCCATGTCGTTGTTGACGAAAGGAAATTTTTATCACACCGAAGTGTTTTAAAAGCTTTTCATTTATTCAAATTAATTCCTAATGTTATCTGCTGGCTCTGAGAGTTTTCGGTATTCCCGTGTCATTCGGAGACTGTGAGCCATGATGGAAGCGGATAAAATCAGAGAGTAGATACTGCCATCAACCTACCTGTTCTTGACACAGGACAGCTTTTTGCTACGATAGATATACTCTGCTGTTTGAAGCTGATCAAAGATTTTTCGATGACGAGTACCTAGATGTGTAAAATTTAATTACTGACCATTCCCCGGGCGTAGAATGCCGCTACATCCATCACAAGAAATGGATGATGATGATAGGGAATCAAACTACATTTTGATGTTAAGTGAATTTTAGACGAATTAGGAAACCTTTTACCGATTCTGTCTGATTGATATTGATAGCGTTAGATAGAAGAAATGCAGTAGTTTTATAACAGTTAGCTAGGGAATGTTAATAAAGCGATCCCCAGCTTATGATTTGTTTTTATCTAGGATTGAGGATTACAGTTCAAAACAGCAGAATTGTTGATTTTAGAAAATAGTTACAAACTCCAAGGTTGCAATTACTCATAACGCATAAAACATATTTTTTGAATAATGAAATCAAAATATGTTATGGTCACATGTTTCACTTGTAACTTACAAGAAGAGGATGCAAATTATCTGCTTGACATATAACACCTGTAAATATCGCATTTTATTTATTTTTTTTATTTATCCATTCATTTCGTCAAGCCAATGTAGACTACATACAATGATTTTTCCAATGTTTACTTACATACTATGCATTATTTCTATTCTGTTTTAGCTTATTATTTATTTGCTGCTAGGACATAGTTATGTCAATCGTTCCACAATTCAAATTATACAGGTGCATCATTCGATTGATTGGGCTATTTTTTGAAAAGTTTTTTCTACAACATTTTTCAGAAAATAAATTCTGTGTTCTAAGATGTCGAAAAAGTATGTAAAAGATCAATTGTGCGAGAATTTCTGCCGAATCTGTGCGCAGTGAAATAATGTCGTTGATGAAGAAAAGCATTGCAAATTGGGGCACTCCTTAAGTGTCTGTATATTGATGAGCGTGCAGCGCATGCATAAGATGGTAATGGAAATGCAGTCCAATTCAATTTACGTAAAGCATATAAAAGAAATTGTTTTTGGACAGATTTTATGCGTTCTTCGTGTATGGAAATGTATGGATTCCATACTAGCTGGCAGTATTCCAGAATTGATCTTACATATGTGGTATATAATAGCTTAATAGTGTATGGGCCTTCGAAATTATAACTGACCCTTTTAATGAAGCCTAGCATTCTGTTTGTTTACTAATGATAGTATTATAATGTTCTACAAAAATTAGTTTGAAATCTAGGATTACGCCTAGATCTTTAACAATTTTGCACCATGTGTTGAATATATTGATTTCATTCTGGAATTCTTCTGCATCGCTAGAATTGCTTATTTCCATCAAGAGCCCATTAAGAGACATCATGTCGCCTGCATAAACAAGCAGTTTTTTTTTAAGTAGGTATGTAGGAAATGTCGTTTACGTACAAAATAAAAAGAAGTGGACCTAAATGAGAACCCTAATTGGTTCTGAAATTTTATTTTGAAAACGGACTATTTGTTTACGATGTGTTAGGAATGATTGAACCCAATTCAAAAGTCCAGGCTTCATTTCCATTTTCTGCAATTTGAGGATTATTAATGGTATGTCAATGCAGTCAAATGGTTAACTGAAGTCGTTATTTAGCGCTTTAACGTGCTTGCCACTGTCTACCGTGTTAAGAATGAAAGATACATATTCTAAAAGATTAGAGGTACATTTAAAAAAGCCGTGCTGTTTACTTGTAATTAGATTTTTCACCTGCTGAAATATTGTGTCGTTTACGATTGATTCAAAAAGTTTTGGAATGCAAGAAATAATTTCGAATATCAGGTTTTGCGCCTGATTTGAAAATAGATACCAAATAAGATGATTTCTAAATTTCAGGACATTTCCCATTTTTCAGAGACATGTTGAAAAGACGCTCTAGAGGAAATACGGGTTCTTCAGAAAGGTTTTTCAAAAAATATGGGTGCAATGCCGTCAGGTCCGGATCCTTTCGACGCGTTTAAGTTTTTCAGTGCAATGACGTCAGGTCCGGATCTTTTCGACGCGTTTAAGTTTTTCAGTGCATTGAGGACTTCATGTTGAGATAGTTGGTTGTCATAAATGTTGTTAGAAATTTCAGGAATGAATGAAAAAAAATCGCGGTCACATCGATTGACTTTGAAATACAAGATATTTACGAACGAAGCCATTGCTTACGTTTCTGACATTGGCCCATATGAAGACTCAGTGTCGAATCAAGAAAATTTGATTTTGACAGATCGATGTCCAACTATACTGCCGCACTTCGCATGTCGGTCCCATAGTCGTTTTTGTAAAAACTGAGTTTTTCAATGCAAATGGTAGCAAACTACCCATATTTTCATAATACTGGATGAACTCATCAACTTTGTACTGAAAAAGATTGGAAAGACAGTCACATTGGTTGTCCCATCACATAAGAAGCAATGGTACGAAGCAAACTTAAAACGCGATTTTCTCGGCTTGCCGATTTTCGCTATGGGACGGACATGCGAAGAGCGGCAGTATACCAGTTATACCACTGAGGAAACACAAAAAAGGGGTCAACTTTTAGTTAGCAGTTTTGCATGAAGTTCCACATATGTTATGTGACATATGTTATGTGACATATGTTATGTGCTAACAGGTGCTAACATGCAACATGGTTTCTTCAAAGGAAGATCAACTAATACAAATTGACTTTTTTTTTCTTCTTTGATTTGTTTTCCGTCGATCATGTTTTCCATACTGAGTAACAATGCTACCGACGCCAGGGAGGCAGCTCCCACACACCTGGACCCTACCTATCGACCCATTACCATTATCTCATGGACCATGGACCAACGGGACCCTTCCGAAGGAGGCGTGATCAGAAATTGTATGCCTCAGCGGCGCCGACTGGGATTGAACCCAGGCCCTTTGGAGTGAGTGGCAATCACGCTTACCACTACACCACCGGCGCAGCTAACACAAATTTACTTGAATTCGTCAACTATTCATTGATTGCAATGGATAATGGAAACCATGTAGAAGCACTCTATACCGATTTTAGCAAAGCATTTGATCGGAGTAGGAATGTGAATAGGAGGTTCTCTCTGTTTATACTCTTCTGTATGACCCACAGCAACTCACGAAGAGCTACTGATTCCGATCAATAGCGGTGCGGCTTCTTCCTCCTTCTATGGATGCTTATGTGGACTGCAGCTCGCTGCTCGCAGGCAGCCTTTCGTTGTGTACTGGAGAACAATGTCAACACCACATGCCGAAAGCACTGCTGCTGCTGCTGCTGATTACCGACGTCCGTTCAACACCACACACGGTGATTGGAACTGAATTCGATCGGTGGTTGTGGACAGTCTTGATAGCTAGCTGCTTGCCTTTCGTTGTGTACTAGAGAACATCATCACTCACCACGCGGTGATTGAATAAACACCGTATGGTGAGACCGAATGAAAATTAACTTTGAAATCTGTGTTAGGGAAATCGCTTTACGCAGGCAATCGGTGATAATTTTAATTATCATAGCAACAGTTGCACATTCGTGCAATTTCCAATAGTGACATTTCGAAAAATGATGAAGACTTCAACTTTACAGATGCGTAGATATTTCTGATCGATTGGTGTTAAAAATATTGAAATTGGTCCAGGGGTAGCTAAATTATTAACGTTCAAAATCTTTCATAATTTTGTTACATGTTCCATTTTCGGTTTTCACAAAGTGTACCCCCATATAGAAATCACAGACGTAGTCCTACGTCAAAAAATCAAATTGTTCTTTCTCCTCGCACACCGTCCGTACGCGTAACAGCTTAAATACCTACCCATCGCAACATCGCGCTTGTGTGCAAATAGGTTTTCGTACTCACAAGAACATTCATTCTGTGCTCACGCATGCACCCAGCCAAATGAACATGAGCCCGAGCGTATGTTTAAAGTTCATGCGCGCACTTCGTTTTCTTCAGCGCTCGAACATCAATGTTTGCACCCAAGCGCAGACGCTGGTTTCTGTTTCAACATTTTGTTTTCGAGTAAACGTGTGGTGTGGTGATTTAGTAGCGTTACCTAATCAGATATCCTTTAAATTTGTCGAACCTATTAACGGAATCCCTTTATGAAGAGCTTTGAGTGGGTTGGTTTATTTCCTTTAAATTCCGTTATATAACTGCTTATCTATTGACAGATACTTATCTATTATGCTTATCTATTGACAGATACGCGTATTTCGTCTACTACTTGCAGATTTCATCAGTGCCAAGTACTCAACAACAGTGGTGTTGCGTACTTGGCACTGATGAAGTCCCCAAGTAGTAGACGAAATACGCGTATCTGTCAATAGATAAGCATTTATAACGGAATTTAAAGGAAATAAACCAAACAATCTTTTATCACAAGAAGTAATCGTTGGTTAGTAAGACTGTTAAGTTAAAAAAATATGTATTTCAGCAGAAGCATATTTAGTTTAGTGATCCGCGCACTACGTCGTATAGCAGCCATTTCCACCCAAAAATTCTCAAAGCAAATTGCAACTAAAAAAAAAGTTTTGTGTTGTATTGTTCGCACAATTTCTTGTTGGGGGTGATTTCTATAAGAATGCTTATTTATATAAGAAAGCTCTTTATAGGTCGTATTTGTATTTTGGTCAGACTTATTTGAAATTCACTATATATTTCTTGTGTGAATATATATACTTATTTTAATGACATATACAACCATCGAGGTACGTAGGAACATCGATTTACGGAGGCAAACATATAACATTCTTATGCGATACCAGTTGGGACACAGTGACTGCAGGGGCCTCAGATAGCCTAGTATTATTCTAAATGTTTTCAGCACCTGCTTACTTGTTTCCATAGTTATAATTAACTTTACACTACCCTAGTAACAATTTCCAGTTGAAGAAACGCTTTCGTTTTGATTTTGTTCAGCTGCATGTTGAATAATAATTGCACCATGTGTTCACCACAACTTTTATAAAACCCATGTTTACACTGGTTTGGAGAACCTATACA
Source organism: Ochlerotatus camptorhynchus (assembly GCF_037179485.1). NCBI lineage: Eukaryota > Metazoa > Arthropoda > Insecta > Diptera > Culicidae > Ochlerotatus > Ochlerotatus camptorhynchus. Next base: position 294,830 of record NW_027040495.1, on the reverse strand, counting down.
ACTGCAACACAAAGGTGTTGTCTAACGTATTCAGTAAAACGTTTACCCAAAATCAATTTCTTGTTGAAGAAACGCTTCCATTGTGATTTTATTCAACTGCATGCTGAATAGTAACTGTACAATTTGTTTATTACAACTTCTGTAAAACTCTTGTTAACACTGGTTTGGAGAACCTGTTCAACTACAGCATTATATGTATACGCGGTATAGGAGTAGAAGCAACTTTTATACAACGTTTATAGATACATATTTAAACTCAAGCTTTATTATTTTGGTGAAAGCTCTTATACAACGTTTGTAGACACTTCTTGACAGCTGCTTTGAAATTTAGTAGAGAGTAAACCTGAGAGGCGTTTGTTGCACTCTTTTATGATTCCTAAATAATCATTGTACAGCTAGCGGTGAAAAGCGTTTATAGCACTTTTCAATGACTCCTTAACAACCGGATAGAAGCAACTTTTATACAACGTTTATAGATACATATTTAAAGTCAAGCTTTATTGTTTTGGTGAAAGCTCTTATACAACGTTTGTAGACACTTCCTGACAGCTGCTTCGAAATGTATTAGAGATTGAACCTGAGAGGCGTTTGTTACACTCTTTTATGACTCCTAAATAATCACTATACAGCAAGCGGTGAAAAGCGTTTATAGCACTTTTTAATGACTCCTTAATAACCGTTGCGTAAGTACTCACAATATTCACAGATTAAAATTAGTTTAACAATTGTCGTGGTACGCCAAAATAATTGCTTGTACAGTTTTTATTAATTTAATTTATTTGTGCACATTGAAAAAAATATGTAATTATGCCATAATTCACATTCTGTGATCATGGAGGAAGTAGTAACAAGCATCTGTTTAATCTTTGATTGATATTCTTTCAATTAATCTCTCTAATCATTAATTGAGAGAATTTATCAAGAAATGTTATCGTTGATTATATGATACATGTCTTAAATTAATGTTTGCATTTATTAATAACACCTATATATAATTTACCTCTACTCCACCGAGTTACTGATTTGTAAAAGTCAAATCTTTGTGGGGATTTATGTTTTGCAGAAGAAATAAAAGTCTATTTCAATTCATTTTTATTTACATTTATTTCAGAGAGGTTGTACTAACTACAACTTACCCTTTTTTTATTATACTCAACCGTTTTCATGACACGAGAACTTTGGCAAACCAGTTACCCTCCGAGGAACTGGAATCAAATTCGAACGTGATCCTAGCAACCAAATCAAAAATTCGAAAGGTTTCTCGTCGTTTCAGCGGATACTGTCTAAGCTTTTCGCACAACACTCGCTGCAATTGGAATCAACAAAACTCATTCTCGTCAAACTCGTGCAAGCCGAAGCGTTTTCTGGTGAACTGAAGCTACTCAGGAAAGGTCATGCAGTATCAGCAAAGTCGCCGCTGCGTCTACTCAGTCCATTTGTCGACTCCGAAGGGCTGATTTTTGTTGGTGGTCGGTTGAGCTTGTCCTGGCTGCTTGAGCTCCTGTTGTACTACTATCATCGTAAGCTCATACATGGAGGTATAACGATGACTCTTGCTACAGTTCGGGACGAATTCTGGCCACTAAACGGACGGAAAGCTGTTAAAAGTGTAATCAGGTAGTGCTTTCGATGCAACAGAGCCAAACCGCAACCAATTCAGCAACCGATTGGTCAACTACCGATGTCACGTGTTACCGCCAACGAACTTTCGATTGTACCAGCGTTGACTATTGTGGCCCCGTATATCTTAAGCCAACCGGTTGGTTGGTTGCAACCCTTCGGAAGGGTCCGTCTAGAAAAGCAAACATCGCTATATTTGTTTCAACACTAAAGCGGCTCAACGTTTTTTGGTATTATCAAGAGGAAAGCATACCTTATTGCCAAGAAACTGAGCGGAATATTCACTGTCATATATCCTTCACTCGTCTTTGGGGATAAACATGGTGATATTTCAAAGTTCCAGGGATATTAAATCTTCAAATCTTTCCAGAAGCACATTTTCAGCATATTTATAATCTTCGTTGGTTGCAAAAATAAATTTCCAATCATTTTTGAACTGGTATTTCGTTTCTTTAGACGTTGCCCACTCGAAAAATTGTTTAGCGTTGTTAATTTCAGCACTCTTTCTTATACTAGCATCTCTAGCCATCCTCTTGATGTTACCACCAATGTCATCACAAGGACCTTTTCCATGTAAAGTTGGAAAAAAGTGCCATTCTGCTCTGATGTTAAAATTCTTTATTTATAAAATTAAATTTGTTTTTATACTACTCTGTGCAGCCATCTGACAGATAAATATTTTTTCAATATCTGGAAATTTTTCTTTAAACTATAAAGTAATTAACATTAAAACGTGTAAATCGATATTGTGTTATGATTATTGTTGGTGGTCGCAACCTTCATTGTAGTAAATTACAAAATGGTGAATAATTACTCGTGGTCTTGAAAAATAATGAAATAATGGACCGAATCTTGGATCAAACAAGAATAGTTCTCAGCGAAATCCATTTGACACATTATTTCTTTCCCTGCAACCAAAGTTTCTTTTTTATCCTTATAAACTTATAATTCAATTTGATTTTCTAGGCTTTCTAAAAATTCGCTCACATCATCTTCCTTGCTTATTATTTCGCATCGAGGAGAGGTTGTTCAGAAATTATATTTAATTATATCAATTTTCTGTTCGTCCAAATATTGTCCAACAAAATCAATCATGTTGCCTGAGTTGCACTGATAACAAGATCGCAAAAAGCAATCTTCTGTACTGTTTACACATACTAATTTGTTCACCAAATAGTTTTTTTTCAATTTTTTGTTTTCGTGTTACAATTTTTTTCAAAACCAGCTGTTTTATGTAAAGCATCAAACAAAAATTTGCTGTTTTCATGAATCATGTAAACGCAAACATTTGCAATCATGCAAACAACGCAACCTGCTGTTCACTATCACATGAATCTAAAAGGGGGCGACCCCGGTGTAGAGGTTAGCATTCATACCTCTCACGCCAAAATCACGAGTTCAAATCTCACTCCCGGACTAGTCACGAATAACCCAAGATCGTTAAAGTAACTATAATAAAAAAAAATGAATCTAAAATCTAACCCTCCGATGCGGTTTTAGAGGAAAATGTCAAGAAAATACATGAAAAATGGTGTAGGCTGACCGAAAAGTGAAGGTGCGCGAGCTAGCAGATACCGCAAAGATTAGTACTGACACACATGCCAAATTTTGTGCGAGATTCTGCATATGAAAAAGTTATGCTGCCACTGGGTGCCGCGCAAGCTCACTCCTGACCAAAAACACGAATGCGAGAACACTTCGAAAGAGTGTTTGGACTTGCTGATGCGGAATCGGGCGGACTTTTGGTGTCGATTGGTAACTGCTGATGAAACCTAGATCCACGATTACACCCCAGAGAACAGAATGAGTGCCCGGCAATGGACTGAAGCCGGCACGAGTGCTCCGAAGCGGCCGAGGGAGGCTCAATGGGTTGGAAAGGTTATGTTCGTGGGCTGCCTCGAGCCATAGAGAATGTCAGCATTGTGAATGGTCTATCCAAAGAGCCGCCACTTGGAGACGTTCCTCGAAGAGTATGCAGTGCTGGAACTGAGTCCAGACAGACCTTTTTAGCGAAATCGAATTTCCATCGGTTGGAGTATTCTTCACTCTCATTAGAAGATGTGCGGTTACGCATGTTGCGAGCCAAACTCCACAAGGTGTTCATTGAGAATTCTCGTGAGAGACTCTCGACGAAATTCGAAAAGAACGATACTCGTTCTTGGTGGAACTTATACAGAAGCTATGCATAGTTCTTTGTTCTTTGCGGTTTTTTTTACAAGCGACGATTTAGAGACCTGAAAGAGCTCGAAGGGACATTTTCTATAAAGGGTATAATTCTGTTTGATTCCTAAAAGCACCCCTCCATACGAATCGTCTCTATCCAGGCGTCTAATATTAAAGTCGTGGAAGTTGATTTCTTTATCGGAAGAAAGCCATGCTTCACAGAGAGCAAATGTATCACAATCGGAATTATGAAGTAAACATATGAACGAGTCTAGTTAAGGTACCAGACTATTTCAATTCCACTGTAGCACAGTAATCATATCTACGATCTCGTTTGATGAATTATCCATGGAAAGATATGATTGATGCAAGAAGGGGCCATGAAACAGTCAATTGCTTAAGATATGCTTCAACTGTAGGAAGCGAAGCAGAAACTAACCTTATAAATATGTTGAACATATTTAATATGAAGTCCGCAATGTCCGAAAAAGCTAGCAAACCTCGTTCGGACTTGGATTTCTTTTAGGAAGTTTGAGGAGCGGTTGTTTATTTTTATTATCTTTTTTGGATAATGGTGGGAAGTTCTTACTGCAGTCAGGGATTGCATCAGCAGGAGCCTTCGGTTTCGTTTTTAATCCCCATTACCTTGGGAATTTGACAATCTTTTGGAGGTGACGGCGAATTTGCCGGGAAGGACATTTTCTTTTAGAAGTTCCAATGTTTTCGAAGGTGCGTGGAACACCGAAGAGTCACCCTCATCAGATAAGTCAGAGCTGACAAAATCGAAAATTGGATGGCTGATGCAGCCTTCACTAACTGTTCATATGACTACTTGGAGCGTCCAGATATTGAACGCTGTACTTTATCGGAGTGCTGCTTGTACATTGGGCAGCCTTTTGCAGTATACTATCTATACAAACAAGCGCATCGCAAAAAAAGCACCGTAAACTTTAACGAAGTTTGGGAGAACTGAACCAGCGAAAGGTACCGGAATGAGTCAGAATGCTGATAAACTTTGTTTGCCGTATTTCAAAGATACTGAATGCAGTTGCCCAACATCCAGTATCTTTACAAGCTACATAATTTTTCTGTTTTTAAAACAACCTGAGACTCGTTTCAAGGCCTCAACAGTCAGACCTGCGTCGCAGACCACGCCTCCAATCTCGGGGTGAGATGTAGATGTTATATTCCAAACTAAATATCATGTGTTCAGCAATTTTATTTGCAATTTCATATTTCGGTGCCTGTCTGTCGGAATGAAAAAAAAAACTTTCAGGTGAAGATTTTCATGAGAAGCTTTTGACTCCGCTCTCGCTCTCGATCGTTCAACATGTTTCACTATGCTGGACTTCAGTCTACTTCAGTTATTATTAAAAATTGTTTTAATAAATTGAATGCTGAAAAAACTTATGTTACAATCTGCAACAAAACTCAAGCTCAGTTTACATTCCATTCTTATCACATAATCCGTTCTAGACCACACAGCAAAAAAATAATTTTGATATCACATCAAAGTGGATGCACTACAATCATGTCGAAAATTTCATGTAATTTTTATGACCACATAAATAAACAAATGCAGTAAAAGCAGCGTAATGTCAGTTCATGCATTGTATTAATGATAATTTTGTCCTTTTTAGCAAGTAATATTACACCATATTTTCGACATGATTGTAGTGCATCCACTTTGACGTGATATCAAAATTATTTTTTTGCTGTGCATAGATAACCTTTATAAACTTTATAAATGCACATTTTATGGATGATATTAAGATTTATTTATAAAATGTTAAATTAACATAAAACTATACTTAATTCAATTATTTAAAAATTTTAGCATGTAAAAGTACTCAATCTGGGTTGGTTGGATTAAAATCAAAATGAGATTTTTTTTACACGGTACATACAGAGCAAAAAACTAGATTTTAATATTACATCCAAAAGGATGCATGTAATTTTTATGGCCACAAAAATAAACAAATGCTTACTGCAGCGTAATGTCAGTTCGTGCACTATATTAATGATAATTTTGTCCTTTTTGGCAAGTAATATTACACCACATTTTTGACACGATTGAAGTGCATCCACTTTGATGTGATATCAAATTTAATGTTTTGCTGTGTGGCCACTGAATGAAGATGATAATGTTGACAGTAAATTCATGAAAATAAGAATTAAAACATAATTTTCATCAAACCTGCAAAACATCCTTCCAGTGAAGCCTTCGAATTGTGTAGAAAAATGTTATTCCGATCAGACTGATGTGTATCGTGGACTTTTCCAGATGGATTTTCATACGAAATATTCATTTCATTTCACGACACCGTCAATGCTACATCCCACATAAGATGTAAAGAATACTAAATTTCCTAAATTGCATTCTAGAGTAGAGTGCCTGTTGATTAAATGAAGTTCAGTTTTATTTTTCATCGAAATCTGCGGATATCCAAATGTTTGCCTAAAAAGGATTATTATAAAAGTTAATTATTAAATAATTGCGTCCTATATAACCATTTATGCAATATCATCAGCATGATAAAAGCTTTACTTAGGAAATTCAATCAATTTCCACTCATTATCTCAGTGGAATTTACAAATGTTCAGTATGTTCCGAAAAATGCAGCAACGTTATGTTACAGATAATTTACCGTGAAAATGACCAGAAACAAAAGTTAGTTTCCAGAAACGTTTTTTTCTACACGACTCAACTAAAAGATTCTTTGGGAAAAGATTAATTTTGCTTAATGAACCTATTTTCCACATTTTTTTTTTTTAGTATAGAATGATTCTTTATTTAGGCCCTAACCTTAAAGTATTTAGGGGCCATTCTTTTTCTTGTTTTTTCAAAACATTTTTGAAGTGTGAAGGAACTTAAAACTAACTTAACCTAAGTGTTAGTGGGGGAGCCGTTTACCCGCGGCTGCTCGGGGTTAGTAGGGGAATACTTTTTTAGGAAAGGAAAGGGGGATGGGTAAATATACGAATTTGTCTGTGATAACGTTCAAAGCGAGCTGTATTTTTATCGAGGACGATATGAATAAGGGATTCTCTGCTAGTATATGGCTATGTTCGGTGTGCAACGGCTGACAATAACGGTGATCTTGGCGTGATGGTTTGTTTGTTTTCTGCTTCTCTTCCTGTTATGGTGTACGCGGTGGTGGCCATGAGGTTGTAGGGTAGCTTGGTGACTTCATGATGATACTGATGATTTATTGTAATTGACGAGAGGTATGATGTGCTGGCTCTGGTTTGACGGAGATGTCGAACAATCGGTCCAACGATCGGCCGGTTTTTCGTCTTTGACGAAAAACTGTAAATAAAACGGAAAAATGAAAAAAACATGGAATACAAAAAAAAACTAGCCAATAAATTTATAGAAATCTATAAATAGGAAAAAGGATATCAAGATCACGATAGAACAAGGCAGCCCGAACTAATCCATCAGGTGGCTTCCATCTGGCCCTATCCAATAAGTTGAGCCTTTCAATTCGATGTAATGAGCAAGCCCATAAGTGGACCCTACACGATTGCTTTTATTGACAATAACCGTATTGTCAATACATTCTATATTGACGTCAATACATCGGTATTGACAATATATATGTAATCACATCATCAATATTACTGTCAATAATTCCCCTTCGCGTCAATATATTGAAACGTGTGGAGTTCACTATACAACATGTTCAATATCTTAGAAGCCGTCACCACAATCGCAATGGTTTGTTTCACTCAAACTAATGCGTTTAAGATGGGCCTTGGATGTTTAATGATTTAACATGAGCCGAGAAATAACACGAATGAAGTCCCGAGTCAAATCAAGATCCTTGAACCAAGATTTTTTAGAGACTTTAGGTATTAAACCATACAAATAACGACCCATGGTACCCTCGTCCCAGGATTTTTGCCATTCTACGAGTGCTTTTTGACGAGGTATTTGGAAAAATTCATGAAAGGCAATCTCTCTTTCCAAGACTTCACCTTCCGCAGCACCTCTTTTGGCAAGTGAGTCAGCTTTCTCATTGCCATCTATTAAGCAATGAGAAAGGACCCACACGAAAGAAATACTAAAACAACGCTCCACCAAACCATGTAGAGATCTTCTGATTTCCGTAAGGTAGTACGCTGCATACTTTGGAGGTTTCATCGATTTCAGAGCTTCAATAGAGCTGAGACTGTCGGTGCCACAAAGATTGCCTGTTTCTTTTGAAGAATTTTGCAATAATCATCGTTATAACAGGTCTCACTTTGAAATGTAGGCGGCAAAAGCTCGCAAAAGTTGCACTGCAATCTTCCAATAGTAAAATGAATTGGGAATTACGACATCACTAGTGGTATCCTAAAGCATATTTCTATCGGTAGTAAGTTAGTTATTGTCCAGCCCTTCATAGTGCTCCTCCTAATAAATGACTATCCATCCATAGCAGGAAACGATGAAAAGCTTTTAGAAAGCCGTTGTTATTATTTTGGATCAGCTCTCTTTGAAGATGTCACTTCAAAGGGAAAATATTGTCACTGCATTTCAGAAGCAGAACACGGTGGCTGTGGCGTTAAAGGGGAAACCCTAAAGGACTTCAAGTGCGCTAAAATGAAGGGCGAAAAAAGGCATGCAGACATGCGCTGCATTACGAATCCAGAAGGAGTATCTCGAGTCCCGTTGCGTAGAAAGGATACTTAATGATTTTGTTAGCGTTTTTTTTATTGAAACTTTATGATTCTGAAATTGTTATTATGAATCAACGCCATTTTGCCTCTGAGTTCATGCGATTCTACTACTTTATAGACACATCTGAGACTGTCAATCAAATAATCTGTCCATTTGGTAGAAGTGGATTTATTGTATATTTATTTCATATGAAAAACGCATACCTATCTGATTCATATTTCGGACACCTTCATATTTTGGATACTTAATAACTAGGTACATCTTAAAATACCTTTACACCTTAATTTATAATTTTTGTTTGTTTATTAATTTATTTGATAAGGCTCAACCGAATTAACTTTACAGAGCCGAGGATTCTTGTTCACTATACAATACACCTTGAAACTATAGTCAAAAGGTACTACACAGCAAAAAAAAATGTAATATCGATCAATGTAATTCAAGCTGATGTATGAAATAATGATGTTATAGCAAAAAACAGATACAATATTACATCAATGGATGTAATTTTGTTCGCAAAATCGATGTACATCGTACATCGTTATATTACACAACCGATGGATTGACCGAGGGGGACGACTCTATCTACGATGCAGAAAAGATTGTGTTTTGCTGTGGCTAGCTGCACGCACGTTGAGTACATAGAAGGAAGATTTATGTCAATTTTGAAGATTTCCTGCAAAAAGATGAAGCGCGATGCAAGTAGATGCGAGAAATGAAAGATGATTTTTCGAAGATTGATTCGCTAAGGTGAGATTTTTTGAGCATCTAGAATTGAGATTTAGATGTGTCGCCCTCCTCGGGATTGACCTGGTTGCAGCAGTTTGGATGTAATATTCAACAACTTTTTTTTTCTGTGTACACAATAAACATTTTATCTTCAGCTATACAATAAGCCTCCTCCACCAGAACGGGAGCCGCTACCAGTGGTGCAAAACGTGGTCAGCACTCACACATTGTTACCGATTCACAGAAACCGGAAAAATCGTCATCGGTCCGAATTTTTAGTTACGTTTTTATTAAGTAGTGTAGGATTACATATTAAATACTTCATACTTCATATTAATTAAAACTTTTCTTTTTGGGCTGGTTCTTTGATGAAAACTGCGATTAAATATATAAATATAATTTGATACCTAGCATTGTTAAAATTAATTTAAACATAATTCTACTATGGAGCCACCGTCAGAGGCATGCTTGGCATACACAGCTTATAACTTATTAGCTTATAACTTGACGAAACATAGTTATTATTGAAGCAGTAGATAGAATAGAGTTTAAGCTTGTTATTCATACGTAAAAAAAGTAGATTTGAATTCTAGTAATAAACTGTATTTGTTTTTGCGTTGTAAAAATGAAGTGAGAAATGCTCACTACACATCTCGGACTTTAAGTTTAAAAATTCATTGGCGTTGATTCAAATGTTAATTTTTACCTAGTTTTTGCATATCTATATTAAACTAATCTACCAATTACTTTAAAGAAAAACAAATTTCAACAACTGAGTGAAAAGTTATTAACAAATGAGCAGTTGGTGTGTACAACTGTGCATGCCAAACATGGCCAGAGGTTAGGTGGTATAAAAAAAACTTTGTTGGAGTAATAGACGAGTGCCCGGGTGAACTTTAGTTCATCTACTGAAATTTTTTTGACACAACAACAGCGGGGCCCTGTTTACTAAAAATGAACACATGAATAATGCTCGCGTAACATTTGAAAAGGGCCTATCAACTTTTGTAAATAATTTGCTAGGTCCTTTTCACGAGAACCGAAGTACGCCCACGCAAACCAAGAGCACTATCGGGAAGGGGAGAATTTCCTCTGCCCGAGGGTGTTGTTAGTTTGCGTGAGCGTATTTGGTTCGCGCGAAAAAGGCTTAACTAGTTTTCTGTACATAAGTTGATAGACCCGTTTCAAATGTTACGTGAGTATTATTTATGTGTTCAGTTTTAGTAAACACGGCCCTGCTGTTGTGTCACTTTTTGTCGAGTGAGTGAACTCAAATCCATCCGTGCACTCGTCTACACTAATAAATATTCAATGATTATTTTTATGTGTCCCACACATGAATTTTTGCTATGTGGTAAAAAAATGATATTTATGTGTTGGACACATACTTCTTATGTGTACACATAAAATTCATGTGTTACCACACATACTATTCATTTGACTCATAAATTTCATGTGTACTTCTGAGTGGATTCTGTTTATGTGTGGACACATGAAAATCATGTGGAATTTTACATGGAAATTCACCAATAGAAATGTGTCGAGTTTTATGAGTGTATGTGGATCAGAAAGGGAATTGGAGTCATCACATCACCACTGGATCCGGGAGTGAAAAGGATAGGATGGAGTGGAAGAAAAAAAGAGAGAGGAGGTGGATGGCTTGGATAGGAGTGGAGCGGGAAGGCCTCGTTCACTCTTGTCGGGACTAGGAAACAAGGAAGTCTTTATTAAAAATCCTTCAAAAAAACTGTTATTGAAGTTCGGTCGATTTGGTGCCAGTCACGCTCCGAGGAGCTGAATCGTGCGTTAGTGGACCCGTGGGACACCGCACCAGTAACGAGAATAAAGTGCGAATAGTTCGCTATCAAATGTCCACCATTGTGAGGTCTGCTATACACCACGCAATACGGTGTCATACCCACGGGGCAATATCCTCAGAGGATATACGAGGATAGCGCATATCTCTGCCGTCGCAGCCCTGCCGCCGCCGCCACTGAAGCTTCCGCCACCGCCGCCGCCGCCAATGAAGCTACCGCCACCGCCGCCGCTTGTATCACCCGTGGAAGCCCGCCGTCACTATTCGGCTAACCCTGCGAAACACCAAAGGTACGTTCACCCATCCATCCTTCCGACTCCCACCATGAACGGGGCCCCGTGCTGCAATGGTTATACAGAAAGGCTCAAATAAACAGTTGAAATTAAATTCTCTCTCTATTGATAAATATTCCTTTTTTACGAAAGAGATCCTGTTCGGCAGATGAGGGTTTGTAGTCCGTTCGGTGGTTAATTGTTGTTCTGTAAGTGATCGGTTGATTCTGAGTCCTTCTAAGGTCGGTGGTCGACCCTAAGAATCAAAAGGTGATCTAGCCCATAAGCCCACCCAGACGACCTCCGTGGCTTGGCCAGAGGTTAGGGAATTTCGAACGTAGCCCTTCTGGCTCCTGCCTGAAATTTGGTAATTAAAGTGCGTTAATTGCATTTTCAATACTTTTAATTACATTAATTACGGATAGATAATTTTAATTATTAGAAAATTGTTTGCATTGAACCAAAAAAAAACTTTAGTTGTATTTAAACAAACAATACCCAACAAACATTGCAAGCTGAATAATAACTTATTCAGGCAAAAATTTGCTTCTTCAGCTAAAAAATGGCTTATTCAGCTTTTAATAAGCTCAAATTGTTTGTTGGGTAAGGCTGTCCACGAGACAGTTGCGATCGGCTGACTTTTTTGTTTACCAAGAACTTTTGACAGATCACAGTAGACCTGACAGTTCATTCTCATATGAATTTCTGCTTTGTTTATCCATTAACACCAGATCACTCACACACTCTTGATTTCTAGCTGTCCGTTCCACTGCGAAACGTCTCTTGGATCACCTTATTCCGGTTGAAATTATATTGCATTTTGTTGTTTCAATAATACTTATTCATATAAATTAAAAATATGATTCTTTTTGTTTTAATAAGCCACTTTTCAACTGCAACTATTGTAAAAATAACAATATTCTATTATTAAGCCATCTACATACCTCCAAACCGAGCTCGAGATATAGATTTCATCGACCCCCATTGTCGTTCAATTCAAGCTGTCTTGGAAAGCGCAACTGCTATTGACGAGGTTATTGTCTTGGGAGACTACAATTTACCTGGTATCTCGTGGCAACCATCCCATAGCGGTTTTCTGTATCCGGATCCAGAACGATCAGTGTTCCATTGTGGAGCCACTGTGCTTCTTGATAGCTACAGTACGTCTACGTTATCGCAAATCAATCATGTAGTCAACGAGAACAACCGCAGCTTGGACCTTTGTTTCGTCAGTTCTCAGGATGTCGCTCCATTGATCTCCTGTGCACCCGCTCCACTAGTGAAACCAACTCCACATCACCTTCCTTTGATTGTGACTGTGGAGAGCAAGTTACTTCAAGATTTCGACGAAACGCCCGTTGCTGTTTCCTACGATTTTCGAAAAACAGATTACCGCAGCATCTCAGACTTGCTCTCCAGCTTGGACTGGGAAAACATCCTCGATCATCACGATGTTGAGGTAGCCGCAAGAACGTTTTCACACATTTTGGCGTATACTATCGACAGACATGTCCCGAAGATAAGTCACCAGAAAACAGCTCATCATCCATGGCAGACTAAGGAGCTCCGTAGACTGAAATCTACTAAAAGAGCTGCACTACGCAAATACACCCAGTACCGTACGTTCCAATTAAAATGCTATTATGTTCGACTAAACCATCAATTCAAACGGATCAGTCGCCAAAGCTATTCGCGATATCAGCAGGGAATTCAGCGCAGGATGAGATCACATCCGAAATCCTTTTGGAACTATGTAAACGAGCAGCGAAAGGAATCCGGTCTTCCATCGTCCATGGTGTTCAATGGCGAAGTGGGATCCACAAATCAGGAGATTTGCCGACTCTTCTCTCTAAAATTTGCCGATGTTTTCACTGACGAGAGCCTATCTGACGAATATGTTAACCTCGCAGCAAGCAACGTTCCAATGCACGGCGATACATTAAATGGCATCGACATCAACGATATGACTATTTTAAGAGCTGCTTCCAAGCTGAAATCTTCTTGCAACCCTGGACCCGATGGAATCCCGTCTGTTTTTCTCAAGAAGAATATCGATAGTCTATTGACTCCCCTCTGTCACGTGTTCCAATTATCGCTTCGCTGTGGTATTTTTCCTTCTTGCTGGAAGTTTGCTCACAAGTTTACTGTTCACAAAAAAAGGAAACAAACGAGATGTCAACAACTATCGTGGAATTACCTCACTGAGCACCGTATCGAAGCTTTTTGAACTAGTCATAATGGAACCGCTACTTTCTCACTGCAAGCATGTTTTGAGTGATGATCAGCATGGCTTCATGTCAGGTCGTTCCACCACCACCAATCTGCTATGCCTCACATCTTATGTAACTGATAGCATGGTTGACCGAGCTCAAACGGATGCGATTTATACCGATCTGTCAGCAGCGTTCGATAAGCTAAACCATGCTATTGCTATTGCTAAACTAGACAGACTTGGGATCAATGGTAGCCTATTACAATGGTTTCGATCGTATGTAACCGGTCGCCAACTGATGGTTGCCATAGGCGATTACCGATCTGATACTTATCCTGCTACATCGGGGATACCCCAGGGTAGCCACCTTGGACCTTTGATCTTCCTGCTCTACTTCAACGATGTGAATTATGTGCTTGACGGACCTCGACTATCGTATGCTGACGATCTAAAAATCTACCTTCGGATTCGTTCCATTGCCGACTGTCACTTTCTTCAACGCCAGCTTCATGCTTTTGCTGACTGGTGCACCTTGAACCGAATGGAAGTTAACCCGGCGAAATGCTCAGTAATCTCCTTTTCTCGGATAAAAGAACCAATCATCTTCAACTACAACCTATTGGGTTCAGCAATTGAACGAGTGAGCCACGTGAAGGATTTGGGAGTCATTTTGGATTCGCAACTCACATATAAGCAGCATATTTCGTTTGTCGTTGATAAAGCTTCCAGAACACTAGGCTTTATCTTTAGAATAACCAAAAACTTTACTGATATTTATTGCCTGAAGTCATTGTACTCCTCACTGGTCCGATCAGTCCTTGAATATTGCTCAGCAGTTTGGAATCCAAGCTACAACAATGGTGTTGAAAGAGTCGAATCAGTCCAGCACCGATTCTTACGCTTCGCCCTTCGGCGATTGCCTTGGAGAGATCCTTTCCGTTTGCCTACCCGCATAAACGCGAACCATACATTGACCTTACCTAAAATGGTTAAAAAAAATTTATAATCCCTGCTAAACTTTAACTGAAATGGTTATGGAACTTTACATGAACGTTTAATGATAAATTTTCAACCTTATGTATTATGGTTTTTTGGAACTGGACCTTACAAATAATGGGTTGTTAAGAACCATTACCATTCCAAATTCTTGTTTTCTCCATACATTTTCAGAAAGAGAACTATATAAGAACGTTTTTACTTATGATTTGAGAACATTAATGGTAATGGTTATGGTAGTCAGTACTTTACGTGGAATATATCGTGAATTGGTAATCAGTAAATTACAGGCAACCAATTCGCGATATATTCCAAATAAAGTTGATCGATGTTACAAAACCATTCGTGGACCTTACTGACTACCATAACCATTACCATTAAAGTTCTCAAACCATAAGTTAAAAGGTTTTAATATAGTTCTCTTTCCGAAAATGTATGGAGAAAACAAGAATTTGGAACGGTAATGGTTCTTAACAACCCATTATTTGTAAGGTCCAGTTCCAAAAAACCATAATACATAAGGTTGAAACTTTATCATTAAACGTTCATGTAAAGTTCCATAACCATTTCAGTTAAAGTTTAGCAGGGATTATAAACAATTTTTAACCATTTTAGGTTAGGTCAATTTATGGTTCGCGTTTATGCGGGTGGCTATGAAAGCCGATGTCAGCTGATTGGTTTGGAAACTCTTTCGACCCGAAGAGACGCTGCAAGGGCTTGCTTTACTTCCCTAATAAAAATTGTATGGTTAATTTGCTTAACGACGTGTTCTGGGTATCATCCAAACCATTTGTGGAATAGTTCAATGATTTGGGTTATCGTTCGTTTATGGTTATTTTTTATTAGGGTTGTTGCCGATACATTGCAAGGGAGAATCGATTGTCCTACGGTCCTACTATCCTCGAAAAAATCGATTTGAATGTACGACCACGTGCACTAAGAAACAGTCTTATGCTGAGACTTAACTTTCGTCGCACGAACTACGGAATGAATGGAGCAATAAACGGACTGCAGCGAGTTTTCAACAGAGTTGCCTCAGTGTTCGATTTTCACGTACCACGTCAGACGCTTCGCCGTAGTTTCACCTCGATATTTTCGGGCACAGGTAACCGTGAATAGCAGTGTAATGTTTAAGTTTTAAGCACAGACAATCATGTTGTTTTTTGTATTACTTAACATCATTGGGGCTTATTGAAGCCTGTTGATGGAATCAATTAAAAAAATAAATAAATAAAAAGTTAATTTTAATTTAGCATTTATTTGCTATTTCCATTCCCTGGGCCATGAATGCAAAAATAACTACCAACCATTTTCTCGTTTTCACCCGGACAAAAATGTAAACAATAACAAAACTTGTGAATTTCGGGAAATAAGCGAGGAAATAAGTGCAAAATTTCCGAAAATCTTGAGACTTGAGGTAAGTAAGTAGCCGGCGCCAGTGGTGTAATGGTAAGCGTGACTGCTTTCTAACACCCCAATGGGTCTGGGTTCAGTCCCAGCTGAGGTCGGTGGGATTTTTCTGAGGCATAAAAATCTCTGGTCACGTCTTCCTTCGGAAGGGAAGTAAAGCCGTTGGTCCCGGCCCATGTGTGTTGAATGGGTGCGATATCCTACGCAGGTGTGGAAGCTGCCTTCCTGCACATTCGTTTGCCGTCAATGGATGGCAATCGTTTGCCGTCAATGGATGGCAATAGATGTCCGTCGGTGATTGGCACTAGATTGCGGAACAGAGACCGACGTTAAATAAAAGAAAGAAGAAGAAGAAGAAGAAGAAGAAGAAGAAGAAGAAGAAGAAGAAGAAGAAGAAGAAGAAGAAGAAGAAGAAGAAGAAGAAGAAGAAGAAGAAGAAGAAGAAGAAGAAGAAGAAGAAGAAGAAGAAGAAGAAGAAGAAGAAGAAGAAGAAGAAGAAGAAGAAGAAGAAGAAGAGGTAAGTCAGTATGCTGCAGTTCGAACAGCAGTTGCGAAATATAATCAATTTTCTGTTTTTTTCCTTGATTTTTTTCCGTCGATCTTGTTTTCCGTACTGAGTACCAATGCTCCCGACAACAGGAAGGCAGCTCCCACACCTGGACCACAGACAAACAGACGTAACTCTTCATTGTGTATCTTCGTTCAGGCATTTAACGGTTGATTTAAATATTATCAGTTCCGCGAACTACTCGCCGCAGCGCTGGCATCGGATCACTTTGACGTTTCTATATATTCTATAGAACTTTTATGCAATATTGTTTACGAGTTAGCGAGCTTGTTAGCTTGTTTTCCGCGAGAAGCCAGAGAGATGTCGTTACTGAGGTTATATGTTTTGAGATACTATGTTTTCAAGAACAAGTTTTTCTAAGAGTTACGTCTGTTTGTCTGTGCCTGGACCCTACATATCGACCCATCAACTAATGAACCGGGGACCAACGGCTTTACTTCCCTTCCGAAGGATGATCAGTGAAAAAGAAAACAAAACATAAAAAAATGAACATATTATTTTTTTGAATCAATAAACATATTTTTATTTCTACTGCGTGAATTGTCAGACTTCATAAAATAAATATGATAGAATCAACAAGAAATCTCTTATAAAAACAAACATATTTTTGTTGTTGACCCAGCTGCCAAATTTGACAGCGTACGTCAAAACCATGAAAGCTCTTGTAAATTCTAAAAGATGTTCTTTTTGATTTAACAATCCATTGGTTTTGACGAGGGTTTTGAAGAACAAAAATACTGGATTGTTGAAATGATGATTTCTTTTTGCAGCCAAAACAAAATGAAATTTTTATTGATTTTACGTTAAATATTATTACGTTTAAAATATTTTTTCTGCGTGTTCAAAACGCATTACACTCAAATAAATCAATAAGGAAATTTTATCAGAAATATCATATATATTCAACTCTAAGTCTGGCACTTTTATTCCAAATGAATCCCTATACGTATCAAGCGTAAAGCAGTTCATATTTATTAGCAATCCAATAAACATTAAAGGCATTCGTTCGGGTAGAAGTTATATGCATGTATCATGTGCAATACACATGCTTTGCACATAACTTTGACAGACCCAATTTCATTATGGATTTTATATGCGTGTATGACATATCGACTGTATCATTTTAGCAGTGGATAAAAGAGTGAAAATGGCGGATGAACGAGAGCGTTTGTTGTTGGACTCGGGATTTCCGCTTAGTTTTTTCGATCTTCTCTGTGGTAAGTACAATATTTAATTAATTAAAACTGACTGATTAAAAAGCTGTTTTCTTTTGATAGAACGTGACATTGGTATTCAAGAGCTATCCACCATAGACTATGGAACACTTGAAGAAGTTTTGCAGTCCACCAATTTGAGCGACGGATTCGTTTGGAACACACAGAATATCTTCGACACCGTAGTGCAGTGACGACAGGGAAACGTACACCTTTATTTGTAATGTTGCGAAAATTATTGTTTAACAAATTTACTTTTTTTGCAGCAAGTGGAACTTCGGAACTTTCTGGACTGTGAAAATAATCTGACTTCCCTATCACCGTGGATAGTTTCGGAAAGCGAAGTGAAGGTAGAAAGCGATTCAAATCAAGAGCCGGAACAGATTCCTGCGGCAGAAGAGGTTACGCTCAGGTCTACTCAAAATCGCAGCAGCCAGGAAACAATTGAAGAAAGAACCCAAGGAAACACAAACATTAATCATCATCCCCACGATTCACCATGTACCCTGTCGAGCAGCGCTACAGGTGGATTCGTATGTCTAAAGGATATTACAAATACTAAACAGGTAGAACAATGTTAGTTAATTATAACTAACAGTATTTTTTTTTTCTTTTTCGACAGCGTTTGAGTAATCAAGATACTGCCGGCTGTAGTGGTCTCAATACTGGAAGTAGTGTAGCAGTAGTGAACGACAATCCTGTTGGACGAAAATTGTTCAGTCCGACAACTCTACTGCACTTGCTAAATTCTTCAGAACTGGGTAAGGACATTGTGCGTCGATCTGAAATCGGTGAGTTGTCGACTGGAAGACAATACGAGTTGGCGGGTATTATCGCCAAATGGCACTTGGCGAACAGAACAAGACTGTTGCAAGAAGACCTTGAGAAGTATACTGTAACAGTATCGTCAGTATTCAAATCGGAAAAGAAGGTAATAGCAACGCGTATAGAACCTATAAAGAAAGTTTTTATTTTATTTGGGTGGTGCTACCGTTTCAAATATTTATACATTTTAAGCTTTTTGTTACGGTTTATAGGAAACATACTATTTGGAAAAAGGCGGCACCAAAAGGAATCCAGGAGGTATTATTTACAACAAGATTTGTAATTTGAGAACCAAATCCCGTAAACGTGACAAATCAGAAGAGGAGTATGCCAAGCGAATTCGGCCAGGAACCGATGGCACGAAAAACAACACAGCACCTGTATTGTCAATGAACTGGTTGAAGCTTAACGATGGACCATGGGCTACTATTCTTGATAAATGTAAGGAAAGCTTCGCATCACGCATTTAATTCTTGGGAAAATCAACAGCAGAGGAAAAATTACGGAAGAATCAAATTTGGAAGCACGTTCAAAGTGAATTTGGATAAAAACTAGTGAGTATCATTTATTTAACATACTTAAAATATGAAATTATTAATGTGATTAAAGTGCACGTTTTTTTCAAATTGCTTAAGTGTGCGTTATAAGAAAAAACTGCACCGAAAACAACAAAACGATTAGAAGGAAACTTGCACTGTTATCACACTTCTTAACAAGGTAAAACATGCTTATTTGCGCAGTTTGATGGGAAATGCGCAATATGATTTTGTTATAGTTTTGTTTGCACATATTCCAACATTCTCGATTAAAAACTATGCATATTTATCAATAAATTGCTGTTCAAACTTTCAGATTGATATCGATTTTGGCCTGAAATATTGCACCTCCAAGGATGGAATTAAAGTTTGGGATGAGCTATTAATACACATAACAGATTACTTGACACACCACGTAAATGATGAATTTTCGATAATAATTTTGCATGAACTAACGAATTCCGAGTTGAGCGAAGGTAACCATTTCTATAGTTTAATTGAGCGTTAGTGATACCTATTCTTGAAATATTTCAGATTCTCGTTTGTGTGCTGTTTTAATATTGTTAAACTGTGTTTTACCACCACGCAGAGTTACTGCAGGGTATAAACCTACAGTGTCATCAGCTCAAGAAGAAATCATTCTCTTCGCCCACACGAAACAGGCAGCAAAACTAAAACTACAGGATCTATACGCACGATATAAGGACCTCGGATTACAGCCCGCACCCAAATTGATAGCAGTTGGTGCTAACTACAAGGACTTGCAGGGTTCGTTCATCGTTTGTTACAGTGACCTGTGTTACAAACTACCTTCTTTGAAGCGTGCTGTAGACGTATTCATCAAGCTGGCACTTATCCTCGGACTGCAACACTCCAAAATATCAAAATTAGTTTGGATGTTCGTCGTCAAATGTGTTTACGGAATATACGTTCCCGAAAAGTACTCTAAGATTGAGAAGCTGGTGCTTCACCTCAATAACGTTCAACATGTCTAACCGTATTGCTTGCTTTGTAGAAAGATGTACAGCTACATTCGAATCAGCGGAGACCTATATATCACACTTTAATGATATGCATAAGCTACCCAACAATCACAGGTGTATTTGCACAGTACAAAACTGTAGACAAATCTTTCAAAAGTACTATTCTTTTAAAAGGCACATACTGAACCATACGATTATTCTACCCCAACCACCCAGAGAAAACGTGCAGAAGATACAATTTCCGAACTGCAGAAGACATCTACGGACACAGTTCTAAGCAACTCGCCGAAACGCATCAGCCAGATAACTTAATCATAAAATCTTTGTCTAAAATTGATAAAACTGTTGTCGAATTCAGTTTAAGTTTGCATAAGCGTCCAAACCTAACCAGAAACGATGTAAATGAAATTCAAATTGGAGCACAAAACTTGTCACTCAGATAGCTAAGCAGATAGAAGAGCTAGGCTTGATTTCACCGATTCCTGATGCGAATTATCAATTTCACCATTATTTGCAAAAACTCAAACATACTTTTGATAGTGTTGATTCGGATTTCAAGCTTTTCAAACACCTGGAAAATCTAAATGTTTTTCGAAAACCACAGATTCACAGACCACATATTCGTAGAGAAAGAAACCAGTGCATTGTCAGAAATAACAGAAGAAAATTCTATCAAATCTAGCTGTTTGATTATCATGCCAATAGCATTTCAGATTAAAACTTTTTTCGAAATAGATAACGTTTTAGAGAAAACATAAAGCATATTGAAGAACTGGAAAAGACGGATCGTATTAAAAATCTTATCAATGGTAGCGTATGGAAATCCATACGAGAGAAGTATGGAACAGAACTGCTAATACCGATTTCTTTTTACGCTGATGAATCCGAGGTGAATGATACACTTAGTTCACATAATAAGCGTCATTCCGTATGCGGACTTTACTTCAGCTTTCCGGTCATACCAAAGGAGTTCTCTTCAAAACTTCGTAACATATTCATTGCAGGAATGGTCAAAAAAGTTGACATTAACAAAGTTGGAATTAATACACTCATGCAAAAATTAATCGACACATTTAAAGAAATAGAGGAAAATGGGATAGTTATAAATTCTAACGGCAAACAAGTAACTATTAAATTTATCCTTTCATTGTTCTTAGGCGACAATTTGGGTGTCCATTCTTACCTCCTTTTTTCTGGGAGTTTTAGTGCCACATACTATTGCAGGTTCTGCAAACGATCAAAGCATGAATTACAGAAAGATGTATGTTTGCATACAGATTATTTGCGAAATGAGGAATACTATAAAAACGATACGCAATTAGACAATCAAGCCCTTACTGGTATAAAAGGAATATTTATTTTTGACCAGCTCCCGTCATTCAATGTAGTTAAAAATATCAGCGTAGATCCGATGCACGATCTCTTTAGTACTGGGGCCTGCAAATATGGACTAACGGAGGTACTAAACTATTGTATTTTTAAAATGAATTTCGCATCGCTAAACGAAGTGAACACACGAAGAAGGATGATCAGTGTAGCTGATAATGATGAAGCTTTGTCCAGAATGCCAGATTTAAAGGTATCATACATAAAGGCAAAACAAACGAAATCTGTTAACATCCGGACAACCGCGAGCGAAATGAAGTCATTTTGTTTTTTTATAACATTCATATTGGGTCCTTTTTTTCCTGAAAACGATCCTGTGTGGGAATTCTGTAAAACGTTAGTTAAACTGGTAGATTTTGCACTTCTTCCTTCATTTAGTGAGACAGATATAGAACAGTTCAGTGAAATTATTTCTAAGCATCAAAAATTATATATAGAATTATTTGATGAAACACTGAAACCAAAGCAGCATTTGCTACTTCATTATCCATCTGTAATTAAAGAATGTGGTCCAGTTCAGCATAAAGAACGTAAGCAATACGCAAACGTCACTTCATCAAGACGTAATATTTGCTACACGTTATGTTTAAAATCTTCATTACAGTTTTCTTACGATGTTTGTTAAGTTTTTTCAAGTCCTGATTTTTCAGCAACCAAGCTTTCATGTAGATCATATTATGAAAGTCTGTTATATCCTATTCTCTTTGATTCTGAACTTGAAATATTAGTATCGTATACTTGTCGGTTTAAAGGAACTCTTTATAAGGCAGGATCGTTTGTAACAAGGACTAGAGATCATGTCACTGAATTATATGAAATACTGGAAATAATAACGGTTAATCAAAACTTATTTATTGTAGGCCAATTATGGCAATGTGGTCCATTTAACGATCATCTTTTGGCGCATGAAGCTATTCATTGTAGTGGATTGAAACAGATTCACAACTGTAATGATTTTGATGGACCTCCTGTCAGGATTCACTCTGTAAACAACCACTATTATTTTAGAAAAAAAGTATAATTTTTACGAAGAAGACAACGATCTGTAAATACTGAACCGATTTGGTATAAAACATGTAAAGATGATACATTCAATAGTAATGTATATTTTAGCTTAATAAACATGTAAATATATTTTAAACCAAATATTTGTAGCAAATTTCCATAATATTAAATATTGGCACTGTACTATGGTTATTTGAAGTATTAATAAAAAGCATGTGAACTGCATATAGATCAAATTTATTTTGAATGTATTTTGTTTAACGAGCAATATTGATTTATAATGTATAAGCTAATTATTTCAATATACTCTCACCGTTTGTTAAAATGAAATCTATTGCACACAATAATAACATGACTACTTGAGAGTCATATCATATGCATTGCATGTAAATCATAACGAGCATTTTCATTCTAAGATAAATTTCATAAGAAATTCCAATAGTGCAAAATTATATGCCTACCATATAACATTGAATGTGGAAGTTGGCTCAGTGTAATTACTTTATAGTACGTTCAGACTACAGAGTTAACATGTTATAGCGCTATCTTGATGGTGGTTTCTGTGTTGCAATTATTTGACAACCGTTATAACATGTTATAACTCTCCAGTCTGGACAGCGTTTTAAGTACTTTTGATTGCATATTAAATTCAACGCACCGGTTCTTTGTATTGCGTGCCCCTCGGCTAAACTTTAACTGAAATGGTTATGGAAATTTACCAGCACGTTTGTATGATAAAGTTTTAACCTTATGTATTATGTTTTTTTGGAAGTGGACCTTACAAATAATGGGTTGTTAAGAACCATTAGGGGAAACGCTCCTATAGTTGCGGTACGTTAGAAGCGTTAGGTTCCTATAGTTGTGCATGGAGACACAATACACAACTATAGGAACCTAACGCTTCTAACTTACCGCAACTATCGGAGCGTTTACCCTACCATTCAAAATTCTTGTTTTCTCCATACATTTTCGGAAAGAGAACTATATTAGAACCTTTTAACTTAAGGTTTGAGAACTTTAATGGTAATGATTATGGTAGTCAGTAAGGTCCATGAATGGTTTTGTAACATCGATCAACTTTATGTGGAATATATCGCTAATTGGTTACCTGTAAATTAGTTCTCTTTCCGAAAATGTATGGAGAAAACAAGAACTTGGAATGACAATGGTTCTTAACAACCTATTATTTGTAAGTTCCACTTCGAAAAATAACTTAATACATAAGATTAAAACTTTATCACACAAACGTTCATGTAATACCCTGTACAGACTTTGGCTTATATCATGTAATATAGGCTGCTTTGCAATGAGCACTCATACATCAAGTTTTCACTGGAAATCCTATGTAATAGTACGTTCAGACTACAGAGTTATAACATGTTATAGCGCTATCTTGACAACCGTTATCACATGTTATAACTATAGTCGCGACTATAGTTATAACTGCTCAGTCTGGCCAGACTGGAGAGTTATAACATGTTATAACGATTGTCAAATAATTGTAACACAGAGACCACCATCAAGATAGCGCTATAACATGTTATAACTCTGTAGTCTGAACGTACTATTACCTAGGATTTCCAGTGAAAACTTGATGTATGAGTGCTCATTGCAAAACAGCCTATATTACATGATATAAGCCAAAGTCTGTACAGGGTATTCCTTATGTTTCCTATTAATAACTATTATTATAATATGTCGCTGCTGTCTAAACATATAATTAGTGAGACGCGCGTGGTTAAAAAAATAAGGTAGGAGAATCAAAAATGCCATGAACAAACATTGATTGTTTAATAGATTTAAAATAAAAAGTCGTATATATATTTATATATATTTAAATATTAATCCAAATCACAAATTGGAAAAACTTTAACTTTCTTAACCGACCGTTCAGCTGACCTTGCGTTCAAATGTTTTCCAAATATGGTTACATCGATATTATTCCAGTGGATTTGGAACACAGAATCCATCTTCGGGATGGCTACAACAAAAACATAAAAATAATATTCAACATTATTCAACATAAAATCGAAGACAACATAATATCATATATGATGTCTTCGATAAAATCCAACCCCATACTAATGGGGGACTTACTGCGCATTTTGTCGTCTTTTGATACCAATTTGAACGTCCCTTTTGTATCTAGCACCACAATGCCTCTGATCCCCACTAGGCTGGGATTTTTTGCCCTGATCACGCTTATTTTGGCTCCATGAAAATCGGCTTTTAGGATATCTGAACTGTAGAACAATGCATTGTCAATTAAGTGAAAGGGTTCTAATATACATACGCCTACGTTAACTGATTATATTGAGCCTCTGTCACATCAGGGAGCCTCTCCTTTCCCAAGTAACGGCCCATATAGCCGCGCCAAAGTCGGTTCAATGGAACTATCTGTTCATAACGAATCGTATCCACTGGCAGAGCGTAGATTCCCAGCTGAGCAATTTCCTTGCGAGACAGTTTCTTTTTATTTTTCTGTTGTGAACCTTTGCCCACAGGTTTGATCTTTTTTGTTGGTATCAGCTTCTCCGTGGTTCTTCCTTTGGTTTCACAATACCGAGCATGTTCTTCAGGTTTAATAAGACTTTCCAAGACGGCAGACGACTCTGTCAAGACAAATATCCAGATTAAAATATTTTCGGTAATAATGTTTGATTGATAAAGAAAATCTCACCGATTTTCGGCATCGATGCCATATTTTGGAATTATTTGGAAAAATATCTATATTACGTATTCATAAAATTGGCAAGATATAGAAGCTGGATCTGGATTATGAATTCTATTATTATGTATGAGGATTGTTTACATCAAAGTAACTGGTACCCACCATGAGTAAATTTGGTATGGAAAGAAAATGCTCTGAGTCAATTGAATTCAGTCGCTGCGTTGTTCTGATTGGCCGTGCATACATCGAAGATCGCTGAATCATACACGGTAAGCAAAAAGTTACCAAAATTAAGTTCTTTTCACCCATCTCGGCACTATAGTGCAGGAACCCAAAAGTAGGTAAAGCGGGCCAAAATAATTTTCATTTACTTGTGTGTAGTTCGTATGGAATAGAGTCGGTGTATAATGAGTCACGCCAAGAGTGAAGCCAAGTCTACCTATTGAACTGTCAAACCGGCTACCTATCGTGCAAAGTAAACAAACATTACGATCCCGCATAAACGCGAACCATCACATGACCTTACCGATAATGGTTATAAATTGTTTATAATCCCTGCTAAACTTCAACTGAAATGGTTATGGAACTTTACATGAACGTTTGTGTGATAAAGTTTTAACCTTATGTATTATGGTTTTTTGGAAGCGGACCTTACAAATAATGGGTTGTTAAGAACCATTACCATTCCAAATTCTTGTTTTCTCCATACATTATCGGAAAGAGAACTATATTAGAACGTTTTTACTTATGGTTTGAGAACATTAATGGTTATGGTTATGGTAGTCAGTAAGGTCCATTAATGGTTTTGTATTATCGCTCAACTTTACGTGAAATATATCGTGAATTGGTAATCAGTAATTTGCAGGCAACCAATTCGCGATATATTCCACATAAAGTTGATCGATGTTACAAAACCATTCATGGACCTTACTGCTTACCATAACCATTACCATTAATGTTCTCAAACCATAAGTTAAAAGGTTTTAGTATAGTTTTCTTTGCGAAAATGTATGGAGAAAACAAGAATTTTGAATGGTAATGGTTCTTAACAACCCATTATTTGTAAGGTCCACTTCCAAAAAACTATAATACTTAAGGTTAAAACTTTATCATTAAACGTTCATGTAAAGTTCCATAACCATTTCAGTTGAAGTTTAGCAGGGATTATAAACAATTTATAACCATTTTAGGTAAGGTCAATTTATGGTTCTCGCTTATGCGGGATGCTATGAAAGGTCCACGAAAGGTATTGCAATAAAATTTAAAACATAATTGAAGAAATGATCATAAACACGCAGTGAACATTAAATTGTCATGGAATACGTTTGGTAACGATCAGTAATGAGAATTTCTACTATTTTTTTTTAAGATGATTGGACAAAATCACTGATATAATGATTTACAACAGCTGCTATTTTTTTTTTGCTCGCTAGAAGTCATTTGAAGTTGATGTAGCAGTCCTCTGTTGCCAAGTGAAAAGAAAGGGAATCTTTCGAAACCCGTGATGCGAGTTCAACTGTTTTTCTCTTGGCGTGACTCATTATACACCGACTCTAGTATGGAATTTTCCACTGTCTTTTTAACCAAAAGTAAGTTAGTTGTACCCAACAGTAGGTAAATATGATTATACTCAACGTTGGGTTCCCACACTTTACTACCCCTGTTGGGTGGTTTTGCTCCTCCGTTTTTGACGACATTAGAAGGAGAAAAGGAGACAAACTAGTCAAAAGTAGGTAAAAGTGAACTGACCGTTGGGTACTTTTTTCTTACCGTGCATTAAATGAGGAGGGCCACTTTTAGCGGAAATGGGTATTTTTATACCCATTAATGGGTTTTCGTGAAATACCGTGGAGAGAAGTCTACACTCAAAAATATTACAAAACGAATATAGATTAAATTTTATGCATTTTATGGTTTTTCAAAATTTATACATTGGTTCGATTAAAATTTTTGCCAAAATTTTACTAAGTCCGAATAATGGAGTGGAATTCGATCAGTGTTTACTAAAATGACAGGAATAAGAACATCTGGATTCCCTTCGGAGCTTAGTGCTGGTGAAGGGCTTTGTCCCAGCGGATTTCTACTGCGCCTGTAATCTGCTGGGCAGCATCGAAATTGTAAGTATTTTTTTTTAAATATTATTAATAAAAAATAAACTGATGAAAAAAGCTTCCTGAGACATTTTTTTTTCATTTGAAAACAATAATATTTACCATAAATGAAATAAAGAAGCGAAAAATACATTTTCTTGAATAAACCGTATCCACAGAGAACAGACATGGAGGCTCGAACAAAATTTCTCTAATAACTTGTGTAAAGATTCCTATTCGACTTAAGCGCCACTAACGGCGACTTCCCCACCTAAAAACCCTCTTTGACAACATGATGGCGCTGGCGTTGCACAAATTACACCAGACACTAAGTGCTAGTAGCGCCAAGTGGAAATTTTCAACAGAAAATTTATCGATACTAGCGCCAAATTGGTCGAAAGTGGAAAATTTATAGAGAAAATCAGGAGATGCTAACACCACGTAACGGCGACGTTCCCACTTATTTTACACAAGTTTTTGACCGAACTTGAACGTCTGTTCTCTGTGCCTTTGCGTCGGTACGGAGAGTTGCTATTTAGCGTAACTTTTATACTATTTAGATTTCAATATTTTTTGAGTGTATATGTATACGGTAAGAAAAAGTACCCAACCAATTCACTTTTACCTACACTGAAAAAAAAAGTTGTTGAATATTACATCCAAACAGCTGCACAGAGATCATTCCGCGGGTTGTGTAATATTACGTTGTACGATGTACATCGATTTTGCGAACAAAATTACATCCATTGATGTAATATTGTATCTGCTTTTTGCTATTACACCATTGTTTCATACATCAGCTTGAATTACATTGATCGATATTACATTTTTTTTTTGCTGTGTACTTTTGACTAGTTTGTCTCCTTTTCGCCTTCTAATGTTGTCAAAAATGGAGGAGCAAAACCACCCAACAGGGGTAGTAAAGTGTGGGAACTCAACGTTGAGTATAATCATGTTTACCTACTTTTGGGTTCAACTAACTTACTTTTGGGTAGAAAGCGAAGGAAAGCGAGTGGAAAATTTTATACGAATTGCACACAAGTAAATGAAAACTACTTTGGCCCGCTTTACCTACTTTTGGGTTCCTGCACTATTGATGAATCTACGCGAAACTGCACCAGTGCATGCGACACCTAGGTTTGAAGTCCAAAACCACAAAAGTGATGATGTACTAAAAAATATTCCATACGATTTGACACCTAGCAAAACGTCATTATCATTTTCACATCATTTCCATCTGCTGGCCGACCGTAACGTAGATTCATCAATAGTGCCGAGATGAGTGAAAAGAACTTCATTTTGGGTACTTTTTTCTTACCGTGTATACGATGATAATAAATTCGTAAAAATCCGCGAACCACTTCACCTGTTGTCACCACTTCACCTGCTTCCAACTGACTGACGCTGCAGCGCCGACAGCGCACCGCTAGATTTTTTCATCCAAATTTGAGTTAAATCTACTCAACGTCAAGTTCGCTGAAGTAAACAACACGGTGAGTAGTATCAACGCAATTTTGAGTTTTCTGAATCTTGTTAACTTAATTTTATTTATCGGGTTTAATGATGGTGATGACATGTAAGTTATGCAATTTCTTTATAATTTAACCTCGATACAAATAAATAAATGAACTTATGATTATGCACAAATCAAAACAACAATGAATCAGCACAACTGTTGTAAATATATAGTCAATAGTTTTTCGGTATCAGCAAAGTTTTTTTTTACTCAATTTTGAGTTCGCATTCAAGTACCTTATCTTTGGGTAAAAAAAACTCAACAATCAAACCGCTATTTACCTAATCCTCGGGTTCACTGTCATTAAGCCAATTTTAAGTACTTTGAAACTTATTTTTGGGTAGTTTCGTTTCTCCGTGTGTACGCTATTTCAAAACTACCCAAATTTGGGTACAATCCACCCAGATCGGTCAAAACTGAAGCAACCCAAAAATGGGTAAACTGTGTTGTGCACAGCAAAAAAAGTTGTTGAATATTACATCGAAACTGCTGCAACCAGGTCAATCAATCGGTTGTGTAATATCACATTGCACGATGTACATCGATTTTGCGAACAAAATTGCATCCATTGATGTAATATTGTATCTGCTTTTTGCTATTACATCATTATTTCATACATCAGCTTGAATTACGTTAATTGATATTATATTTTTTTTTGCTGTGTGACAAGTTGACAAATGAACAACATTGACATGCATCCAATCGACATTGTTCATTTGTCAACTTGTCACTCCCAACACAGTTTACCAATTTTTGGGTAGGTTCAGTTTTGACCGATCTGGGTGGATTGTAACCAAATTTGGGTAGTTTTGAAATAGGCGAATCCAATGGAAATTAAGCGATCGTTTCTGCCTCTGGTGGTGAATAAGAGAACCATCAAAAGAGTGATGAGGGCTGACATTTTCACCGTGAAGCATAGGAAGAGGCAAAATGATTAATGTTTTTTTTACCTGTTCTGATTAATTTATGTATTGCAAGTGCTTGTAATCATCATTCACATGGAATATTTTGTTTTCTGTATCGATTTTGGAGTGAACCGGCCTGTGCTTTCACATATTTTTGTTAAGAAAAGTGAAGATTTATAAAACTACCCCAGCGGTTATGATCTTCCGGATATTTAATGTGGTGTTATTTGAGCTGTAAATCCGTTCAAATATGTGAAAAATAATAAAACAAGGCCCCTTCCGATGGAAATATGCAAGATACGCATAACAATATGCGTTAATTTGAGATGTAAAAAATGTAATTTGGATCTAAACAAACGGTTTCGTTGACGTTTCCTCTCATAATCGCCTAGCGTACTCTACATTGGTGGTGCATAGAAACAGCCTATAGCGATCTCCAAGCGCAATCTTCCCAACACTAAAATCCAACATCCATATATAAAAATTAATAAAAAGAAGAACCAAAAAGGTATAACTATATACACCATATTTTAGTTTTCATTATCAGTAAAATGGTTTGCTGGATCATGATCAGCAACAAAAAAGCTTTGCTGAAAAACAGCAAACGATATTTTTACCGAAAAATTCAGCTAACATAAACGGTTTGCTGGACACCCAGTAAAGATCTGTCAATCTTTTAGCGTCACAGTCGCAAGTATTTGCATTCGTACGATTCGTACACAATTAGATTTTTTTGCCGAGATGGGCACCACCGAGCAGCTCGGCACTTTATTTTGCTGGCAATTCAGCAAAAAATATGTTTCTTAGCTGAGATCTTGGCAAAATTCACGTTTGTTAGCTGAATCTCGGCAAGTTTTTCACTGAGATCCAGCCAAATAAAATGCCGACCTGCTCGGTGGTGCACATCTCGGCGAAAAAATCTAAGTGTGTACAAACCACCAAGGAGGAGGAGATAAACAAAACTACAAATATATAAAATTATGTTGGTAATACCACTGGTTAACGGCGCCGGTGGTGTAGTGGTAAGCGTGATTACCTCTCACCCCAGCAGGCCTGGGTTCAATCTCAGTCGGCGCCGCCAGGATGTCCTGAGGCATAACATCTCTGATCACGCCTTCCTTAGGATGGGAAGTAAAGCCGTTGGTCCCCGGTTCATGAGTTGATGGGTGGATAGGTAGGGTCCAGGTGTGGGAGCTGCCTTCCTGGCACGTCAGTAGCATTGGTGCTCAGCGCGGAAAACAAGATTGACGGAACAAACAAACCAAAGGAAAAAAAAAGACCACTGGTTATAATGAATTATGCATGGAATATACCTAGGCGATTTTTTCTTTATTACTTGTGAATTTTTATGAAAAATCTTCAATAGAAGCTGCCAGCCTCAAGTGAAAATAAATTCAATTTACTGAGTTTATTCAGTAAAATGCTGTGAGCTGCCAGAATTTGTTATTGCTGAAAATTTTGCTGATTATTTAAATTTGGTGTGAGTATACTTAAAGTGATTCCGCCACCCACCCCGATGGGTCCTCGGAACTCGGACCAGGGCCCCAATACCCACAGGTCACCCTTAAGGCCCAAGCGCAATAACAGCGGAAGCGAAACGGCAGCGGTAGCAGAAAAGCCCGATCTGAGTAAGCCTACTTGTCGGATTGAAAACTAGTTAGAATCAAATCGACTTCGGTTAGGCATCTTGATGTCATTTGTGACAATTGTCAAACTTTCCGTTTCCGTTCCACTTCCGCCTACATTGCGTTTAGGCCTTTAATCGCACCCGAAAAAGAGCAGGAATTTTGATGCCGTGCCTGAAGATCTTTTTTTTTTAATTTCTTTGAAACCCGTTTTATTTTGCTTTACCCTCCTCTCAACTACTAACATAATTTCAAAATATGTATGTTTATTTTTAACATGAGAAGCATGTTTAAAATAAACATATTTATTATTGTTCGCATAGCTGTAAAACCAAACAAAAACAAATACTTTTTTTTCAACACGAACAGTTTTTGAAATAAACGTAACATTATTTTTTTTAAATTGATTTCACATGACTTCAAACATGGAATACGCTTGAAATCAACCTTATTTATGTTTGTGGTCAGAACAAACTGAGTTTACGTTTAAATTTACCTCTAATATTTTTGTTTCGACGATAGTTTTTTTCTGCGTGTTACGAGAATAAGGATCTCACAGCAAAACACCTGAAAAGGGTAGCGCACGGTCTCACGAACACTTTTATGCATCTGGAGAACTCTATAGAGATTTTCACGTCAGGTATCGGACGTGAAATCGAATTGTAGAACTGTAAATATAATAGCCTATGGTTTTTAAATATACTCATTTAAGGTTTGAATTTAAAAGATGGGTATTTTTATCGCAATGGTGTACGTTTTCATCTCAAATATTATTTATTGCTTTAGAAAAATGAACCACATACATATTTAATTTAATTTATTTTAGTTTATTAAAATTTTCAATCATCACTGAAAGGCCACTGCATTATTGAACCTTCCATTGGAAGCATTTTACACAAATGGTACAGTTGATATCGGAATAATTACTTCCTGATGGGCTCGGTGTGGAGACGTGCTTGAAGAAAAGTTTCTGCTTAATGGTGATGGTTGGTGGGAGTAACTTTCCTTTCCGGAAAGACTGACAAGGCTGCTGAAGATCAAAATTACATCAATTAGTCGAAAGTCTTCAAAAATGTGATCCACTTACCTCAAAATCCGGCAACTGGAGTATCCTTCCACTCGATAGTGTCCCAGCGGGTGCCTCCATATTATTATTCGTATTGTAAAGAAGCGTGCTGGCGGATGAAATATATGGAAAAATAGAATACACTGCTGCTACTCCTGCAAGTTCTCACACGAGTTCTCACAGCTATTTTTGTTTTATTTTTTATTTCCCATGTCAAATTAAGCCTGGTACGCAGCTGAAAAGAAAACGGAAAAGTAATTTTTGAGCATTTTTCCCAAAAGAAAATTTGACAGCTATAGTATGCTAAATTTTGAGATTATAGGGAGAAGTGGTCAAATTGTAAAATCAACACTTATTAGTGTTTCTGTTGTTTAAATGCATCCAAAACATCAGTTTTGCAATAAACGCCAACATTACCTAACGGAATAATTGATCAGACCATTATTCCGCAAGGAAAGTGAAATTGCATTCAGAATGCGCCACCTTCATGTCGATCACGATACTAATGTAATCGATCTTTCCTTTACCGATTTCTTTTGAACTGCGTACTGGGTCAAGAAATGCTGAGAAAAAGTAATTTCTTTTGCATTCCGAGTCCTATCCGGTAGCACATAAAAACGTCATTACTTTTCAGCTGCGTACCAGGCTTTAAGCGGGAAACGGAGATCCAGTACTGTCAAAAACTTTGCAATGAAGAAGTATTTTGACAGTTTTACAACTTTTATTTTTAAAAAATACTTCTGAAATTACAAGTCCAAAGTGAAAGAAATATTTTTAAACCAAAAATATACGTTTAATTTTGAAAACTTTCATAGTTGAAACTACGAATGTAGGGAAACTTTTAATTTGATTAAGCATTATTTTTATAGCAACAAGTTTTGTTCTTTGTGTGTAACAAATCACTATCAGAGGAAAAAAATAAACAATTTTACACGGCGATGCACACGTTAGTGTGCGTACGTTAAACCACAGAGAACAGACATTGAGGCCCGAACAAAATTTGTCTAAAAACTTGTGTAAAGATTCCTATTTGACTTAAGTGCCACTAACGGCGACTTCCCCACTTAAAAATCCTCTTTGACAACATGATGGCGCTGGCGTTGCAAAACTTACACTAGACACTAATTGCTGGTAGTGCCAAGTGGCAGTTTACAACAGATAATTTATCGATACTACGCCCAATTGGTCGAAAGTGATAAATTTAAAGAGGAAATCAGAAGATACTAGCGGTACGTAACGGCGACGTTTCCACTTAACTTTACACAAGTTTCTGATCGAACTTGGACGTCTGTTCTCTGTGGCGAAACTGCACCAGTGCATGCGACACCTAGGTTTGAAATCCAAAACCACAAAAGTGATGATGTACCACAGAGAACAGACGTTCAAGTTCGGTCAAAAACTTGTGTAAAATAAGTGGGAACGTCACCGTTACGTGATTTACTGATTTTCTCTATAAATTTTCCACTTTCAACCAATTTGGCGCTAGTATCGATAAATTTTCTGTTGAAAATTTCCACTTGGCGCTACTAGCACTTAGTGTCTAGTGTAATTTGTGCAACGCCAGCGCCATCATGTTGTCAAAGAGGGTTTTTAAGTGGGGAAGTCGCCGTTAGTGGCGCTTAAGTCGAATAGGAATCTTTACACAAGTTATTAGAGAAATTTTGTTCGAGCCTCCATGTTTGTTCTCTGTGGATGTACTAAAAAATATTCCATACGATTTGACAGCTTGCAAAACGTCATTATCATTTTCACATCATTTCCATCTGCTGGCCGACCGTAACATATGTCGTTTTCTTTTTTGCGGTGTAGCACTGGTGTAGTGTAAGCAGGAATAAGCGCGAGTCTTTGACAGCTCAACAGCATTTGCTTGCAAACAAAGGTGCATCCTATATCTACACCCTAAAATATTTCGGTGTACGGCAGTGTAGCACCGGTGTAGCTACACCGCAAAAACGAAAACGACAATAGATTCATCAATTGCCTAATACCACAGACAAACAGACATAACACATAGAATAATTCTCAATGTAAAACATCGTCGCTAAAACATTACCGCTATCTGTTGAGTACACTGTGGTGGGAAGTACGCTGAAGAGATGGCGGTAGTGTGTAAACGTCAAACGCAAGGGAATTGACTATGCGCGCTACAGGTGGTGGTACTACCAACTACGATACTTTTGAATTGACCGTTAAATGCTTGTTCGATGAACAAATTGCGAGTGTTATGTCTGTTTGTCTGTGCTAATACTATATAGATTTACCAGTAACACGCTATATCATAATTTCTCAAATTTCGATAGAATCCAGTCAGTTCGGCCATATGTGAATTTACTGAAAAATGGGTAAATTATGTTGAGAGTGACAACACAGAGAACAGACGTTCAAGTTCGGTCAAAAACTTGTGTAAAATAAGTGGGAACGTCGCCGTTACGTGGTGTTAGCATCTCCTGATTTTCTCTATAAATTTTCCACTTTCGACCAATTTGGCGCTAGTATCGATAAATTTTCTGTTGAAAATTTCCACTTGGCGCTACTAGCACTTAGTGTCTGGTGTAATTTGTGCAACGCCAGCGCCATCATGTTGTCAAAGAGGGTTTTTAGGTGGGGAAGTCGCCGTTAGTGGCGCTTAAGTCGAATAGGAATCTTTACACAAGTTATTAGAGAAATTTTGTTCGAGCCTCCATGTCTGTTCTCTGTGGTGACAAGTTGAAAAATGGACAATGTCAAAAAATGTGAGGTTAAACCGACGGTGCAGCTCTCTATATCGACCTGGGGGGGGGGACGTACTTTCAAATCAGCCTACTGATCATTCTTGTATGAAACTGGTTCCAAACGTAAACAAACGGTGTAGGTTTCTTATGGCTTGTTTACGTTTGGAACCAGTTATCCCAGTTATGCGAGGTAGGCGACAATTGTTCGTATTTGGCAGCCACCTCCCCCCTTGATATCGACATGAATCCGATCCAACTTATCACTCCCAACATAGTTTACCCATTTTTGAGTCGCTTCAGTTTTGACCTATCTGGGTGGATTCTATTGAAATTTGGGTAGTTTTGAAAGAGTATGTTTTCGGGCGCATTTCAAATGATGCATGCGACATCTGTTGCTGAATTTTATGATTTTCCTACCTTTGAAGTAACTCCAGCACATGTATGAATCGTGTAATAGCTGTCAAATTTAATACTGTGTCAAATTCCTCTTTTGTCCCTTTTGTCTGTTCAAATTTATTTCGATAGTAGCAACCATAAAGTACAAGTGCGTTTGTGGAAACGATTTGAAATCAGTGAAAAATGAGGGCCCTCAACCAGCTACTACTCAAGCGGACATCCACATACGCCGTAGGAATTGCTGCCAGCGTGTTCTTCTTCGAGCGGGCCTTTGACATGGGCACTGATGCGTTTTTCAGGTCGTACAACAAGGGGGTATGTCCAACCTAATTCATTCCTTGCGAATATTATGTAAGTTCTGAGTGATACATTATTTTGATTCTCCTTTCCAGAAATTGTGGGACGACATCAAGGATAAATATGAGCAGTAAAAAGCAGTATCTTTGGTGCAACCTATCTGTTTAATACGACTAATAAAATGTAGGCAACAAGCAACAATGACTAATAATTTTATTCTGTCACTTCCCATGGTTTCTCGAAGCGCTCCATATCCCAAGGTTGAATTGGTTTTATCCGGTCTGCTTCCTGTAGCCTGATTCCACTTTCAGTCAACGTTTTAAGAAATTTATCCACCTTTCCTTCCGGTTTCGGTTGCAGATCACATCGCATTTCGGTCAGGCCTGCTTCCATGCAGCGGATGGCAAAAATCTGCAAGCAAATTTAATATGTTTTGTTAAAGCGTTCAACAGCACCGATAAATTTACCAACCTTAGCTAGATTTATGTAAGCCGATGTATCGTTTCCTTTGAATAGGTGCTGCTTGATTGCCCATTCAGATGTACTGGATTCAACGACCGTTCCGTTCTGGAAGTGATTCACCTTTGCTGTCACGTATTTATTGCTGGAAGTTAACTCCAATCTGGAAAATAAATGATTAAATTTACTAAATTACCGAACTGAATCCAAGTTTAGAGTTACTACTTATGCCAATAGTTGCGACCAGGTTTCTCGAGATGGTATCCATCGTTTCTATAGGCTACACGCAACCGCTCTAGGTTACGTGGATTTCGATTAACGATGAAACGGGCACCTTCAGTGCATTTATTTAGTTCCTGAATTTTGTGGAAAACTCTCTTTGAACTAGCCATTCTTCAAAACAGACGAGACCGGTTTATTAAGAATATCGAAGAAACGCAACACCAATTATTGGCGTTGACGACGGCTCTCACGCTAACTTTAGCTTACTCACCGGGTGAGTCGATCGTACTCATTTTCGTCCGATGTATCGAGTTGTCAAAAACTGAGTAAACGAAAAATGTCAAACTGAGTAAAAGCCACTCAGTCAGCAAAATCCTGGACTTAGAAAAAATGTCAACTATGTTGGAGGAAACTTCCTACACAGAGAACAGACGTTCAAGTTCGGTCAAAAACTTGTGTAAAATAAGTGGGAACGTCGCCGTTACGTGGTGTTAGCATCTCCTGATTTTCTCTATAAATTTTCCACTTTTGACCAATTTGGCGCTAGTATCGATAAATTTTCTGTTGAAAATTTCCACTTGGCGCTACTAGCACTTAGTGTCTAGTGTAATTTGTGCAACGCCAGCGCCATCATGTTGTCAAAGAGGGTTTTTAGGTGGGGAAGTCGCCGTTAGTGGCGCTTAAGTCGAATAGGAATCTTTACACAAGTTATTAGAGAAATTTTGTTCGAGCCTCCATGTCTGTTCTCTGTGCTTCCTATGAAAAGTTACTCAAAACCGGCTGAAATGCCTTCAGGCACAGAGAACAGACGTTCAAGTTCGGTCAAAAACTTGTGTAAAATAAGTGGGAACGTCGCCGTTACGTGGTGTTAGCATCTCCTGATTTTCTCTATAAATTTTCCACTTTTGACCAATTTGGCGCTAGTATCGATAAATTTTCTGTTGAAAATTTCCACTTGGCGCTACTAGCACTTAGTGTCTAGTGTAATTTGTGCAACGCCAGCGCCATCATGTTGTCAAAGAGGGTTTTTAGGTGGGGAAGTCGCCGTTAGTGGCGCTTAAGTCGAATAGGAATCTTTACACAAGTTATTAGAGAAATTTTGTTCGAGCCTCCATGTCTGTTCTCTGTGCTAGAACTGAGCGGACGATACAGCGCAAATCAAAACACGAAGCGGTGTCATCACCACAGAGAACAGACGTCCAAATTCGGTCAGAAACTTGTGTAAAGATAAGTGGGAACATTGCCGTTACGCTGCGCTCCTGATTTCCTCTATAAATTTTCCACTTTCGACCAATTTGGCGCTAGTATCGATAAATTTTCTGTTGAAAATTGCCATTTGGCGCTACCAGCACTTAGTGCCTCATGTAATTTGTGCATAGCCATCAGGTTGTCAAAGAGGGTTTTTAAGTGGAAAAGTCTTTAAACTAGTTTTTAGAGACATTTTGTTCGAGCCTCAACGTCTGTTCTCTGTGACTAAACCACAGAGAACAGACGTTAAGGCTCGAACAAAATTTCTCTAAAAACTAGTGCAGATTCCTATTCTACTTAAGCGCAACTAACGGCGACTTCTCCACTTAAAATCCTCTTTGATGGCTCTGGCGTTGCAAAACTTACACTTTCACGCAGAAACATTTCATCGTTGAAATAAAAATATTTGAGGTAAATTTAAACCACAGAGAACAGACGTTGAGGTTCGAACAAAATTTCTCTAAACACTACACACCAAATTTAAATTTTGAGTTTCAGCAAAACAGTTTGCTGAAATAGGTTCAGCATAATAATATTTTACTGGAATTCAGAATTAGCATTTTTGGCATTGCCGACATCCAGCAAACAGACGAATGTCAGAGTATTTGCTGATAATCAGTAAACCGAACTTCCTGTCTACTTAAATGACAGTCGGGAAAAGCTTGCTTACACTATCTACTTCAAATTTAATTTTTCATTGACGTTTTTTCGTTGCCGTGCTTCCAGGCACGGTACGTATTTGTTTTTTTTTTTAACTGTGAGATATTATAAAGTTTCGTGTATACATCACGCAGAAAAAAGTATCATCGAAACAAAAATATTTGAGATAAAAATAAACGTAAACTCAGTTTGTTCTGGCCACAAAAATAAAATAGGTTGATTCAAACGTACGTTATGTTCAAAGTCATGTAATATCAATGTTTAAAATAAAAATAAATATACGTTTATTTTAAAAATATTCGAGTTGAAAATAAACGTGAATATTTTTGTTTGATTTGACAGCTTTGTAAACAAAAATACATATTTTTATTTTAAACATGATTTTAGAGTTTATCTTAAACGTATTTAATGTTAAGAAAAAATATAGGGGAAATGACGGCTTCGGCATGACAGACTATTTTCGGCAACCCAAATTGAAACACTATTGTCACTGGATTTTCTTACGAAAACACTTCGCTGAATGCATGCAAACGATTCTTTATGCTTTCAGCTTCAATTTGACTATATTTTTACCACTGAGAAAAAGTAATCTAGCAGGGTTTTCTTGAAATGAAACACACGCACTACAAATTGTAGCTGATTTCGAGCTGCCGATAATAGAACAGCAGATTTACATCACAGAGAACAGACATTGAGGCTCGAACAAAATTTGTCTACAAACTTGTGTAAAGATTCCTATTCGACTTAAGCGCCACTAACGGCGACTTCCCCACTTAAAAACCCTCTTTGACAACATGATGGCGCTGGCGTTGCAAAACTTACACTACCCGCATAAACAATAACCATAAGAAGCGCCTAACCACCAATTCGGGATATCATCCCAACTTTATGTGGGATGGTCGTACCATCTGTGATATAGTTAGAGTATGGTACCCGTTTATTAGTTATTAGGGTAGACACTAAGTGCTGGTAGCGCCAAGTGGCAGTTTACAACAGATCATTTATCGATACTAGCGCCCAATTGGTCGAAAGTGATAAATTTAAAGAGGAAATCAGAAGATGCTAGCGGTACGTAACGGCGACGTTTCCACTTAACTTTACACAAGTTTCTGATCGAACTTGGCCGTCTGTTCTCTGTGTTTACATGCAGTTCAAATGGAACGGTTGCCGACAATACTCGCTCTCACTAGAGAAGATTGGAGCTTTGTAAAAGCGTTTCAAAACAGTTTTTGACAATTCTTTCGACTGAAATTGTTAGAGCAGCTGGCAGCAAAAGATTGTAAACAAACCAATACTGCATATGTGTGCGTTCCATAGAGAAAAAGGCTATAGAAAGAAGGTCGCTGCTTAGGTTGCTGAGAATACGTAAATTCCCCTATATTTATTTATTATTATAAATCATCAATGCGCGATAAAATAAAAAGGTTCGTTTCTGATCAACCTGACACACTCAAGCTGGGAAGACAGCTGTAAACCAAATGCGATTCTTCCACAATGCAACGTTTTCGAGACATGGCAAAAAATGCTGGTAACCGGGCGTTTGATGACTGTATAATGTCTCCACGTATAGAACATCTCATCCAGGAGCCAGTCCTATCTTTCGTACAGGAATATAACTGATAGGAATTCTTCCAATCAGAGTATCACCAGCTCCATTGTCGCTTCGTCCAGCTCTTGATCTAATCCGGTCACTACCAAAAACTTCAGATCGTGCGAAACCCGCATAAACGCGAACCATAAATTGACCTTACCTAAAATGGTTAAAAATTGTTTATAATCCCTGCTAAACTTTAACTGAAATGGTTATGGAACTTTACATGAACGTTTAATGATAAAGTTTCAACCTTATGTATTATGGTTTTTTGGAACTGGACCTTACAAATAATGGGTTGTTAAGAACCATTACCGTTCTTGTTTTCTCCATACATTTTCGGAAAGAGAACTATATTAGAACCTTTTAACTTATGGTTTGAGAACTTTAATGGTAATGGTTATGGTAGTCAGTAAGGTCCACGAATGGTTTTGTAACATCTATCAACTTTATCTGGAATATATCGCGAATTGGTTGCCTGTAATTTACTGATTACCAATTCACGATATATTCCACGTAATACCTTGTACAGACATACAAAGTACACTGTTGTACTACCGTTGTATTTCTTTAAGCTTGTACCTCAAATTGTACCTTTTGAGGTACTCGATTAAAGGAGTACAACGGTACTGCTTTGTATGTCTGTCAATGGTATAAAGTTGAGCGATAATACAAAACCATTAATGGACCTTACTGACTACCATAACCATTACCATTAATGTTAATAAGTAAAAACGTTCTTATATAGTTCTCTTTCTGAAAATGTATGGAGAAAACAAGAATTTGGAATGGTAATGGTTCTTAACAACCCATTATTTGTAAGGTCCAGTTCCAAAAAAACATAATACATAAGGTTGAAACTTTATCATTAAACGTTCATGTAAAGTTCCATAACCATTTCAGTTAAAGTTTAGCAAGGATTATAAACAATTTTTAACCATTTTAGGTAAGGTCAATTTATGGTTCGCGTTTATGCGGGAATGCCTAGTGAAATAACTACCATCTTCTGCGCCTTTATTGTCTCCGCCAACCATTTCCGCTTCGTCAGTCAAACACAGACATGGTGACAAAAGCTGTCAAATACAATGGATTTTGATATTGTTGAAATAAACATGCCTTTGAATTTAATTCAATCATAAATATTTTCGTTTTAAACATGTTTTCAATTTACTTTGAATAATTAATATGTTTAGAGTATAAACATTTATATTTTTAATATAAATGAACAAAATTCGTATCCGTGTTCTTCTGAGGTTGTAATCTTCGCTATCAAATTCGTTCGAAGCATTTACCTTTGAGCGGCAGATGACGCGATTGTACCTGTCTCATAGCGTTTGTATGAGAAAATGGAAGAGTTGGCAGTCTTCTTGATTTGTTGTCTTCGAAAAAAGGCAGGGCACGCTAAAATTCGTTTCTGACCGAAGTTGAACGTCTGTTCTCTGTGGTGAAAGTCAGCCTTAAATTTTGACGTTGACGTTTGACATAAACAAATTTACACGTTGACGACCGGAGTTTACAGCACAAGCTGAATCTTCCACATTTTTTTTCCACAAATTTCATCATTTTCAAAACTTATAAACTACCTTACTTGACAAAAAAGCTGTAGTTTGCTGCATAATGTCAAGCGAGATCCTTAAAGAGTCGAGGCGACTTAGAAAACTAGTAATTTACACTCAAATATATTTGACGTTATTGCTGATTTGATTGAACTAACCACACTCTTCGTTTTACAGGAACATGAAATCCTAAAACTCCAAAAAGCCATGGAAGATGCACACAACAATGTTGGACTGGGGGGAAACAATCCCGAGCTGGAAAAGTTGCAGGTAGAGAATATGAAGCTGAAGCATCGTCTTATCATTCTGAATAAGGTAGGTTGTGGTTGACCGATTGATGACTAAAGTGAAAGTGTAACACATTCCCCTATCCATCGTAGGCAATCGCAGCCGAGCTTGGTTCCAAATATAAAGTGGTTTCCGGTGATACTATATCGATTTTGGACCACCTCAATGAGCTCTTTTCGCAAGCCATCGCAACTGCATTCCCGCAGGTATGCAAGGACATCCCAGTGGTAATAACCGTTTCCAGTGCGGCCAAGTTTGGCGACTACCAATGCAACAACGCGATGCAAATTGTGCAAAAGTTGAAGGCGCTCGACATTAAAATTAATCCACGAGATGTGGCCATCAAGCTGATGGACGCACTACCAAAATCAAGTACTATTAGCAAGGTCGAAGTTGCTGGAGCAGGTTTTGTAAATGTGTTTCTGGATAAGAAATTCGGTGCCTCCGCCATTATGTCTATTCTGAAGAATGGCGTTAAACCGCCTCAGTTCGAGAAGAAGCGGGTAATTGTCGACTTTTCATCTCCAAACATTGCAAAAGAAATGCATGTTGGCCATTTACGTTCCACAATCATTGGAGACTCAATTTGTCGATTCCTAGAGTTCTTAGGACATGATGTCTTGAGGCTTAATCATGTTGGCGATTGGGGTACCCAATTTGGTATGCTGATTGCTCACTTGCAGGATCGGTTTCCCGATTACCTGAAGGTTTCTCCTCCAATCAGTGACCTGCAAGGGTTCTATAAAGAAAGTAAAACAAGATTTGATTCCGATGAGGCATTTAAGAAGCGTGCTTATGCTTGCGTTGTAAAGTTACAAAGCGGTGTTGCCGATTTTTTGAAAGCTTGGAAATTGATATGCGACGTGTCCAGGAAAGAATTCCAAAAAGTGTACGATCGATTGGATGTCAAGCTTGTAGAACGAGGTGAATCATTCTATCAGAAACGTATGGAAACAATCGTAAAAGAACTGGTATACGCTGGCTTTTTGGAAGAAGATGAAGGACGTAAGATTATGTGGGGCGAAAATAAAGACGGTATTCCTTTGACGATCATCAAATCGGACGGCGGTTTCACGTACGATACCTCAGATATGGCCGCGATCAAACAACGTTTGCACGAAGAAAAAAGTGAATGGTTGATATATGTAACGGATGCTGGCCAGGCTACCCACTTTCAAACAATATTCTCCTGTGCCCGTCGCGCCAATATACTAGATGCCAACGTACACCGTGTTGATCACGTTGGATTCGGAGTGGTGCTAGGAGAGGACGGCAAAAAATTTAAAACACGATCTGGCGACACGGTCAAGCTGACAGAGCTCTTGGATGAAGGACTAAAGCGTTCTTTAGATAAGTTACTCGAAAAGGAGCGTGATAAGGTGCTCACACCGGAAGAACTTAAACAGGCCCAGGAGTCTGTTGCGTACGGATGCATTAAATATGCTGACCTTTCACACAACAGAAATAACGAATACATTTTCTCTTTCGATAAGGTACTCAATACTAAATACTATTCGAACTATTTACGTTCGGAAGGTTTAAACTTTCCCTTCATTGCAGATGTTAGAGGATAAGGGTAATACAGCGGTTTATCTTCTGTACGCGTACACTCGCATACGCTCAATAGGTCGCAACTGTGGAGGCGACTTTGCCAACAATATCGGAAAAGTCATCAATACTACCGAGCTAACATTGGAGCACGAAAAGGAATGGAAGCTAGCAAAGGTTCTCTTGAAGTTTACCGATGTCATAAAGCTAATTTCAAAGAATCTCTGCCTGCATCACCTTTGTGAATTTGTGTACGAAGTTAGCACAACGTTTACAGAATTTTATGATAGCTGTTACTGCATTGAGAAGAATAAACAAGGTAGGAAATGGTTTACCTAGTGTAACCAAATTGGCATTACTGAAAGTTTGATTTTTAATTTTCAGGAGAAATCGTCAAGATCAATGCCGGACGTGTCTTGCTCTGTGAAGCTACATCCATGATTTTGGGCAAATGCTTCGATATTCTGGGACTGAAACCACTGCATAAAATTTAAAATCATTTCCACCTGTACTTTTTCGGTTTGAGTGAACTATTACAATAAATGTTACTTCACAATTACAATGTGAAAAAAGGTGGTATCACATCTCCCGGGACACCATTTCTCGGAAAAACCATTACGTAGATGGGAATAATCAATTTTTCGTAAAGCACAACAAAATTATGCATTATGCAATTATGTATTCAAAGATGGAAACCTATTAAACGGACACTATGTACAATTGTACGACTTTCCCCCGACTGGTACATGATATCAGTAGGATGTCTAGGCGTTGTTCATACCATGGGCAGGCAAGGGTTAACAAATAGTGAAGTGAAAAACGTTAAACTTTCGATGTTTTTCTGCCATATTCAGTGTGCCTTATATTCACCTAGCCTTCAAACCTCGGAAATCATAAGTTGATGCGAGATAATCACCCATATTCGTTGTGTGCATGTCAAAAAACTTTTTTTTTGTATGGATAATATGGTTCGAACGAAAACAAAAATAAAAGAATACATCTTCAAAATATCGATTATATCCCTCCCCCTTATTCTGCGAGTCACGTGACTTTCTCTCACCGGTGAGGTGACAATTGTCACCTCGTGTGAGGTGACTCTCCATGCAAATCAAATGGAGAGTCACCTCACACGAGGTGACCATTGTCACCTCACCGGTGAGAGAGAGTCACGTGACTCGCAGAATAGGGGGGCCTGTTTTTAATATTGAATGGTAAATACTACTCGACCAAAAAAAAAAAAACAAATCTGAATTTACTGTAAAAGTCGTTCTGTTATGTGTTACTCTGCGGGGTGAGTTTGAACAGCTGATGTGATGGATTGGCTCTTTAGAAACTGTTTATTTACTTTCAAACATAATTTCTATTATGTTACAGACCGAAAAATTGTCATGGATGCTGTATACATATATGTATACTCGTCAGGAGCCACATGTGAAAAGGACATACTCCCCCCTATTCTGCGAGTCACGTGACTCTCTCTCACCGGTGAGGTGACAATAGT
The DNA here is from genome assembly GCF_037179485.1 of Ochlerotatus camptorhynchus. NCBI lineage: Eukaryota > Metazoa > Arthropoda > Insecta > Diptera > Culicidae > Ochlerotatus > Ochlerotatus camptorhynchus. The sequence goes on along the minus strand of NW_027040495.1, from coordinate 250,079 downwards.
CACCTCGTGTGAGGTGACTCTCCATTTGATTTGCACGGAGAGTCACCTCACACGAGGTGACCATTGTCACCTCACCGGTGACAGAGAGTCACGTGACTCGCAGAATTAGGGGGACTAGCATTTTGTAAACAAACCTTTGAAGGCCCTTTTCTCGTCAACCGAGGGTCGCCCACGCAAACCATCACTATTATCGGGAAAGGGAAAGTTTCCCCTACCCGGTGATGTTGATGGTTTGCGTTGGTGTCATATGGGTGTCGAGAAAAGAGCATTAGAAGGTTTGTTTACAAAAAGCGTGCATGCCCTTTTCACATGTTGTTCTTGAAGTAAGAAGTACGGTCCAATAATATGTAATTGCAATGAAAACCTTAAATCTTACTTTTGGGAATGCTAGGCTCGCAAACGAGTCTTGTAATATCTAATTAAGCGACATGCAGAAAACGTTAAACGTCCACAATCATTTTCATTTCATTTTCATTATGATGAACAAGGGGGTCATGTCACCGATGTGAATATTCACACCATCCATGATGCACTAGGGAAGGGGAGAGGAGTGAGCAACACAGCATCTTTACCCATGGGCAGTGATGGATCGCTCTTTTGGGACTTTTTCATGATGTACTTTTTGCTAGTACACTCAAAATAATCGACAAGTCGAAGTTACGTGAAAAATCACATAAGATGTCTCGTTTCCCTATTCTATCAGCTTTACGTGACTCACATAGCATATATGTGATACCACTTGAATATTAAAGAAAACTTCTGTTAAATCAGAGTTGGTTGGAAATGCTAACATGAAGCTTTAGTGTGATGATATATTAGCTAGAGAATGATCTTTAGAAGAGGGTAGGTGGATAGTTCCGTTAGAGTACGGCAGTATGAAAATTGAATAGAAGTTGAAAATGAGCGAAGGGCCATTAATGCGTCAGTTTTTCAAGATAGACGCACATTTTTGCCTAACCCGTACGATGTACGCGGGGACTTGAAGTATGTCTCCAAGTCCACAGGCAAAAATGTGCGTCCCTCTTTTTGCTCATAAACTGACTGCGGCTGTGGAATAGTTCTAGCGACGTTTTCATCACTACCTAAAACCCCACGTTGCGAGAGCATTTCCAGTCGATGGTGTGTTATAATGCAGTTCTTCTTTACCCAACTATTGTGTTGTTCCTCTCGTCATGACCAACGTGATCATCTCAGAGAGAAAGCAGTAGGGTGATTGTTGCGTGCTGTACCATCATCAGCATTGTTGACGGCTACTCCCGCCTTGAGTTGTTACATTCAAAGTGTTTTTTATGTTACTTCATACGCGAAGTTAACGATTTTCAGAGTTGGTTGGAAATGCTAACATGAAGCTTTAGTGTGATGATTTATTAGCTAGAGAATGATCTTTAGAAGAGGGTAGGTGGATAGTTCCGTTAGAGTATGGCAGTATGAAAATTGAATAGAAGTTGAAAATGAGCGAAGGGCCATTACTCTAACGCATCCAATGAAATTTACGTGATTTCCACATAGACAATTTCTATGTGCGTTTCACGTAAACCTTACATGGTTTCCACTTCTGAAAAAAAAGAGCGCGACACTCAGCATGGTGCACAACATGGCGGTTAGATACAGAGATGTTTTCGTTATTTTGATAAATTAATTGCAAGATGTAAGTATAAGATACAGGTTATTTTTTCCCATTGTCAAAACTCACTTTATTATTTTATTATTTTTACAGGTAGGTCTCAAGCAACCCAGCAGTTCCCCGCGGAAAAATAACTTGTATTATCACCAACCTCTATGTTATCACCCTGCACCTGATTGGAATTATTAGTGTTTCATCGGATTTCATTGTGGCTTTTTTTTATTGAATAAAAGGGCATTATTCTGATATATTGTGAAAATTCATCATAACAATAAATAAAAAAAAAATTATAAATATCGTCAATAACAATGGTACTTAAAACCACCATAACATTCATTTGCAAAATCACGTAAGTTATACGTGATGCTTATGTGACGTTGAAGCTTGACGAAATGAGTGCATCTACATGAGAATCACGTAACTCTTACGTGAAAAGTGCGATGGAAAAAATCTACGTATGTTTTCACGTACACGGATAGAAATCTCCTTATACCTTTTGGCAAATTTCTATTTTTGATTATTCATAAAATGTATAAGTCAACTAATAAGCAGACGCCTTGCAAAAAGTTAATGAAAATCATGTGTCACACATACCTTTTATGCATTCTTATAGGACCTATGTGGTTTGTCTTATGGAATGTATAAGGCTGATGTTTGGCAAAAATGTATAAGTGAAACACATGAATAAAATAATTGATTTTCGTTTCGTGTAGCATTAACGTGAACATTATTTTGAGTGTACACTCGAGAGCGCTCTCAAGTGTACCTTCAGTGAAAACACAGAGTGCGACTCTACACTCGAAAAATTCCACACGTTTGATTGAAGTGTTTAAACACTTATTTTTTTAAATGTACAATCACATTTACTTTAAGTGTATTTCACCTTGGTTCAATGTGTTGTACACGTTAATTTCTAGTGTTTCAAACTTTGAAATGTTGAAAATCTTTCAATATCTATTCAAGTGTATTGCACATTGAATCACACTACTGTTCCAAACAGATGGATTTAAAGTGTTTTGCATTTCAATACGATGTGAATTGCTTGCTCAGAAAGGTAAACATCGAAAACAAGAGTTGTGACTTTATCCTATCAACCCGCCTCATATATGAGAACAACCGTGGCACAGTGAGATCGAACGAAGACTCCAGCAGCAGCACACCCCAACAGTACATGATCGAATCCCAAATCAGACCCATGCATTAAAAAGTAGACGGGTCTGTGCCTAGGGACACGAACGGCAGCTTGACGTAGGACCTCTAGTGGACGGAGCAAATGTGAACATTTAGTTCTTTTAATTGATCAATCATCAATTATCTTAACTTAACTTTCCGTTTTTTATTTGTAAGCGTATCAAATGTGTAGTATTTATTTCAAAGAGAAAGTTGATTAAGAGAATCCAAGGGACTGTCAACTTGAGTATTTTCGATTCATCTACCCGACTTTAAAAGGTGTATTTTGAATTGTTTTGTTATTTGTGAATTTTTAAGTTTTGTGCATTTTTGTATTAAAGTGTATTCAATTCATCCCTCACAGGATTTCCTTCCGAATTATATGAATGGGGCGGGGTGGAAAGTATCGTTTGTGCAGAATATGTTAAAAGGAGGGACTTCGAGGGATTGAACTCGTGAGAGCTAATTTTCTCACAAATTTGATTTTATTGGCTTTCTGTGGACTGAATATACACCCAAAGCGAATTATTCCCACTTCTCTCAAATTCTATATGGATTTTTAACACTTCCTACCAGCGTGTTCTGGAAAATGGTCGGACGATGATTAATCTCACCAATACATTCGGGCCTACAATTCCACACCTTCTATAGATACCAGGTTGAGCCTTGATAGCAAGCTGCTTGCGGGAACTGATGACCTTGACAAATGTCCAAATAATACTCTTAACAAATGTATGTTGGTCCTGAAAAGGACCGTTTTGTAGTGATGGTTGAGTAATGCTGAGCTGAGTACGACGAGCTACTGATCCTAGCCTAGTAGTGGTGGGACTTCTTCCTCCTTCTCTATGGTTGCTCATATGAGCTCTGCAGCTCGCTGCTTGCAGGCAGCCTTTCGTTGTTGTTGTTCTTGAAAGCACTCCTCCTGCTGCTGCTGCTGCTTCTACTGCTGCTGCTGGACTGGACACCACCACTTACGGTGATTGAATGAGCACCATTCAGTGGGACCGCATCGAATTCGATTTTTAAGTCTGTGTTAGGGAATGCGCTGTTTTCAGACATTCGGTGATAATTTTGATCACCATTGCAACAGTTGGACATTTGGTATTTTTCAATAGTGACCTATTGAAAATTAACTAAGTGTTCATTTTAGCAGATTGATAGATAAATTACCAATCGTTTGGTTTGTTTAGAATTAAAATCTATCTGCAATTGGTCGAAACCTGACCTCTTTTCGTAGAGCTGTGCATTTTGGTTTTTTGAAATTGCGTGGATTCTATAAATCCTGTGGAGATCTATCTAGCCTTGATGTATGTGATTGTAGAGGGAAAAATGTAAACTTTGCGGGAGACGATGTCTTAACACTCGAAAGCAAATTTGTGAAATATGAAGTAAAACAAATCCTAGTTAGTTCTGCATGATGATTTTGTTTGATTTTATTTATCTGTAAAGTCGCCGGGAAATACAAGCTGGCGATTTGTTTTTTATGATAACTCCTTACTTGAAAACAGACAAAAACTCACAAACAGGCTGCTTTTTCATAGTATACAGTGTGATAATTCAATAATCAATAAATTATCGCAACATTTAGTGGCAAACCATTCATAAATTTTGGTAACATACATAAAATTCTATAATCCACACTAAATTTCATATGTAAGCGCCGATTGAAACAATCTTTTCGACGTCACTACAAGGGTGATTGATTAAACGAAAGAAACGAATCGTGCGGAATAAAAGCCGATGAAAAACTAATTGCACCAATATATTCAGGCCTACAATTCCAAACCTTCTATAGCCAGGTTGAGCCTTTATAGCTAGCTGCTTGCGGGAACTGATGACCTTGACCAATGTCCAAATAATACTCTTTAACAAATTTTTGGCGGCCCTGAAAGGGACCGTTTTGTAGTGATGGTTGAGTAATTCTGAGCTGGGTGTTCAACACGGATGAGGCTGTCGAGCTGAATGTCGTTTGGAGCGAGGGTGACACGCTTGGCATAGATGACTGACCCGCAGCGACTCACGAAGAGCTACTGATTCCGATCCATAGCATAGTAGTGCAGCTTCTTCCTCTTTTGATGGTTGCTGGGATCTGCAGCTCGCTGCTTGCAGGCAGCCTTTCGTTGTTACTGGAGAACAATTTTCAACGCCACACGTCGAAAGCACTGCTACTGCTACTACTGCTGCTACTAATTTCGACGATCGAACACCACCACACAGTGGTGTGGTCGTTGGGAGCGTGTGGTTCTGAGTATAGCGATGAGTGTGCAAAATATTACGCAATTCCATCCTCCCTATACGCACGCGCCCGAGGATCGGAGGCGAATGCCACTTCGACTTGTTTCGTCTACTTACTACTCTCTGACGACTGTGCTGGGGAAGCAGCATATGCATGTAGGTAAGTGGTGGATTTGTTAGTTAATTCGACGCTGTTGGACAACGCTGGACATTTACCAGTTTTTCAATAGTTTCTTGTTGAAAATTAACATTGGAATCATTGTTATCGATGCGTAGCCATATTTCTGATCGATTGGTGATAAAATGATTGAAATTGGAAAAGGGGCAGCTGAGTTATTAACGTTCAAAATCTTTCTTAATTTGTTACATGTTCCATTTTCGGTTTTCACAGAGTGTACCCCCATATAGAAATCAAAGACGTAGTCCTACGTCAAAATATATGTGAAAGCTCTGGCCTCTGGAAGTTTTGTTTATGTATTTTTCGATTCATTTTAGAGTCGGTAAAGTAGAAGTCGACAAAGTAGAATATTGAACTATGATGTGCAAAGCTATTGATATAACCATATGAGGCACATAGAATCCAAGTGTGTCACAATTCAAATCCATAGTGTTCAGGCATGATTCATAGCATAAGAGTCACACATGAAATGGATGTGTTTCACAATAAGCGCAAAATTAAGTGTGAGACACATGATGATGGCGTGTAGTATTTTTTGAGTGTGCGGATATTTTGAGTTTTGATAGGGAGATTCATAACACTAAACTATCTATTTTACCATGGGTTAACCAAAAATTCAATTGGATTTAACGTTGGCATTCTATATTTAAAGGTTACGAAAAAGTTCCAAGAGAGCGATCCATCCCATGGGGGTTAAAAAAGTTCTGCGAGGTACACTTATGGTGAACCAAGAAAGAAATGTTGTGTAAGTACCACAAGTTCAACAACGTCCAACTATGGACAGCTCAATGTTAATACCATTTACTCTTTGAATCCACGTACACCAACATGATAATATACTAAGAAACACATAAGAATGTATTGACTTCTCGACGCAAGATCTCACTAATACAACCTAGGTAGTGTAGCCGTGTAAAATCGATTTGTTTATTATTTTCAACCACGAAATCAGCTGTCAAAGTGTTCGACTTGACAGTGGTTTGTTTTTTTTATTTTCAACCAGTAAAACGCATGTATTAGTGAAACTGCTCACTAATCAATACGAAACTAACGATTTTAAATTGGCTCACTACTTGACTAGCCTATTGGTCCCAAGCAAACGATTAACGTACCAACAATCAATACGAAACTAACGATACTAAATTGGCTCACCACTTTAGTAGCCTATTGGTTCCTAGCAAACGATTAACGTACCCTATTCTAGTTGAAATTCTATTACTACACTATGTTTGTTTTGATTCGCTATGAAAGTTTGACAGATAACATCAGGGGTGTGTGGATTCATGCAGAACATGCAGGGGTGAGCGAAATAGCTTGGGACTGCTTGGGACCGTTGTTCTGGTACTGAGTGAGCCAAAAATAATAATGATTTTCTTCGAGACCCAGTGGTCTTAGAGTTACCTCTATGAACGTACCCCATTCTAGTCGAAATTCTAGTACTATGCAATGTTTGTTTTGATTCGCTATGAAAGTTTGACAGATAAAATGAGGGGTTATTGGTTTTTCGTATGTTTCGAGGGGTCCATCGATTAGCTTGGGACCGAAGATAGTACCAGAGGTGAGCCAAAAAGTTGAGCACGTTTCTTCGGGACCTACTTGTCTTAGAGTTACATACCTCTATGCTACTACCACAGACAAACCGACGTAACTCTTCATTGTGTATCTTCGTTCACGCATTTAACGGTTGATTTGAATATTATCAGTTCCGCGAACTGCGAACAATAACCCAAATAATAGAACTATTCCACAAATGGTTTAGATGATACCCGGAATACGTCGTTAACCAAATAACCATAACAATTTTATTAGGGATGTTAATGCTTATATCGACATGATATAACCACAGACAAACAGACGTAACTCTTTGAAAAAGTTATCCTTGAAAACATAGTATCTCAAAACATAGAACCTCAGTAACGACATCTCTCGGGCTTCTCGCGGAAAACAAGCTTGTTCGCCAACTCGCAAACAATATTGCATTAAAGTTCTATAGAATGTATAAAAAAAAACTTCAAAGTGATCCGATGCCAGCGCTGCGGCGAGTAGTTCGCGGAACTCATAATATTCAAATCAACCGTTAAATGCGTGCACGAAGATACACAATGAAGAGTTACGTCTGTTTGTCTGTGATATAACCAACAATCAATACGAAACTAACGATTTTAAATTGGCTCACTACTCGACTAGCCTATTGGTCCCAGGCAAACGATTAACGTATCCCATTATGCAAGCAATAAGTGCTCCGAAGACACCAAAACGATTTGACGCAAAGGTGCACTTTTATCACACTTTTTGCATTTTTGGGGCAGTCCAGTTTCAGATGCAATCAGCAATAAAATTCAGAATTTTTTTCTGTGCAGAAGGCATGACTGGCCGTGAAAAGGGTGGTAAAGGATTTGGTAAAAGATACGTCAAGTGTCATCGTGTGATAACATGCAGGGCCTGCCATTTGTCGTCTGGCTCGACGTGGTGGTGTCAAGCTCATCTCCGGTCTGATGTACGAGGAAACCCGAGGTGTGCCGAGAAAATGTGATCCGTGATGCCGTCACTGAATACGCAGCTGCCTACACGTCATCATCTTCTTCCAAAGCCTGTACTACCCGAGGTACTACCATCGGTCCTTTTCAGGGTCACCAGCATTTTCCAAAAGAGTTAATTTTCTGAACATGTCCCAACTAAAATTCATATCAAAAGGTTCTTTTCAGGGCAATCATAGTCATACTAAAGAGTATAAACAGAGAGAACCCCGCTAAAATTCCTATTCCTACACAAAACACAAGTGCCTGCTGCAGTTAACAAAAATATTTATTATATCATACCACGAAGTCCTACGTCATCATTGCGTACAACCCCAATGGGCTGTCCCTTGTAGTTTTTTTTTATTGAACACCCGTTATGACCAGTGTGGTCCTGAGTACTTAATATGGTAACCAATGTTCCATGTAGTTCGATGAGTCACGTGAGGATGTAGGTTCAAGTTTTGCTTCTCTGGCCAACGTGGTCCTGAGTACCTCATGAATTCGGAACAGTACTTAGTTGCAGTATGCATGCTCTCAAAACTCTCGACGGTGTATAACACCCATCGAAGTCGAACGCCACGACCCAACATTGACCAATTACGGGACGCCGAAGTTACCCAGGATTACACGCAGCAGCTGAAAGCTGCAATACCCACGTAAGAGCAGCTTCGCGCACTTACTCTTGAATATGGCTGGAGGCTCGTCCATTCCGCCATAGGTAGTACTGCTGCAACGGCGCTAGGCACTGCGACCCCGGACCTAAGAAATTACTGGTTTGACGGCGAATTCAGGCGGGGATGCTGTAGCACCACACGAAATTGAATATAGAGCGATACCGAAACAGACAAAAATAGGTTTTTCGAAGCAAGAAGCGCCCGTAGGAAGACCGAGATCTCGAGGCGATGGAACAGCGTCACCGCTTAAACGACACATGGAAGTTCTACGAGAAATTAAATAGTTCACGCAACGAGTTCAGGTGATTGAGAGGTGGAAGCAGAACTATGACGAGCACCTCAACGGTGATGCAGCAGAAAACAAAGGTATTACGACAAAAAGATTGGTAGGCCGGTATAACAAAATAGCTGGTGTTGACCAACTTTCAAGTGAGCTATTAAAATACGGAGCACTGGCTAGAGCGCTGCACTGGTTACTTGATAAGATTTAGAAGGAGGAGATACTATCGGAGGAGTGGATGGAAGGTGTCGTATGTTCAATCTACAAAAAGGGCGACAACTAACAATCGCACGATCACACTGCTGAGCGCCGCCCACAAATTCTAAACCGCCGCCTGTCACCATTTGCAAGATAATTCGTGGGGCAATACCAGGAGGGATTCATAGGTGCTCGCGCTACCTTTGGGATTGATCTCGGCCTCTCACATGGAAGCAGCACTATCTCCAACAATCTAGAACTGGTAAACGACAGAAGAAGCAAGGATGTTTCGGCATTGATTTCGATGACATACTTACAATGTAGTTGTAAATAAAATGTTCAAAATGAGAACGAATAACACCGGAAGGATGACATCATTTTGATATTCATAAGACAAAAAATAAAACTAACTTACAATGATCATATCTCACCACAATCGGACCGAAACAGAAATTTGATGCAGTAGTGAATCTTAAACCACGCGCTTCACCTCGAAGAAGCGTTTCAGGTAGTACACTTGACCAACTGTCATTACTACTAACACGAGGGCTTCAAATACGGACCACATCACGACCCGCGAGTTTGTGCTTTCGTTAATCGAGCGGTGGATTCGATCACGAACCTAAAATATATGACGTTAGATGTGAAATCTCGTTATCCTAAAGATAGCCTGTGTTGGTAGGTCTTACGTGCATGTAGTCTTGTTCGTGCTTGATACTAGTTAGAGTTCCAGATAACTCCTTGATCATATCCTCTAGTTTTGTGTGTCCGGCTTCACCTTCATTCACTGCTCCAATGGTTCCCTTTGGTGCATCTCCGATTTCCATTGAAAACATTACCACCTAAAGGAATTAAAATTAACTTGTTTCCAATTTTGATGCCGTAAGCTTACTTTTGGAGTTAACGTCGACATCTTATTGCTGAAGCAGTAGTGATATATGCCGGTTTCGTAGGCGGAGAAAGTATATTTTCCGGATGATTCCTTTTCACCTTGGTATATTACTTTTTGATCTGGGCCAACGATACGGACTTCTATATCCAGGAAACCCCCTTCGACAGTCTCAAACATCAATCCTATAGATAAAGGAACATAACATTTTTTGAAGCTTTTTCGAGGACAATCTTGCACTATATAAACCTACCCAGTTTGGTGCCAGATTCTGCTCTATCGAAAAAACATTCTTCCGAATGGGCATCTACGGTTATGAAATAGCCATGACTGAAGTTCAGACAATTTATCAATACAATAAGGAAAACACAAGAATTTAACTTGTTCATTTCGACTATATTCTAATTATTAATTTAAGAAATTAAACTTTGTCAAATACAACGCCACGTAATATTGATGTCTGATGTACTTGCGAATTCTTTTGAAGAAACGAAATTTGACATTGACAGTCATGAAAACCGCGTCGATGCACCGATTCACATCTCCAGGACAATGAGAGCGACATCTCGTAGCATTTTTATTTATCAATTTATCACAGAAAAATCACCCAACTTCAACAGTGAATATATCACCGGTACGTAGCGCTAGCATTTCCTGATTTCATGTATAAATTTGCCACTTTTGATCTCTAGTCGATATATTGATAAACTTTCGGTTGAAAATTGCCACTCAGCGCAACCAGCACTGAGTGTCTAGTGTTCACTCTTAGTCCATGGGTAAAATTAAAAGTTTGCATTGGTTCTTTTTGGTAGAAAGTCGTAAGCGTTCAAATCAAAAGTCAGCCTATTGTCAGTTCAAAAGTTGCATGTCCCCTACTTTTAAAAGTTGAAAATTTCAAAATAAATTGTAGAACTTTCAAGTCAAGAGCTTGACAGTGTTAAATTTAATAGTGTATTTTTTACACACTTAAATTTTTTCGCCGAGATTCCAACAGCCGAGTAGTTCTGCAATTTATTTTGCTGAGATTCAGTAAAACAATTGCCGAGACTCAGCTAACAAATATCATTTTGCACAGATATCAGCTAACAAACAGATATTTTGCAGATATATCAGCAAAAATAAATGCCGAGGTAATCGGCTGTTGGAGATTTTACCGAGCTAGATTAAGTGTGTATATTCAAACGAAACTTTCAACATAAAAGCTTCTTATATTGACTTATGTGCTACTTTGTTTTAAATATATAAAAAAATCATTTAAATAAAAGCATTTTCAACATTAAAATATCATTTGTCAATTTTTTTATTGTACTGAATATCAAAATTAAAATTTTAAATCACTATTATATATATTTATAAATCCATATCGACGCTCTCATTCGTCTTTCAAATTAAGCTGCAAAACCAACATACTGACAAATGCCTCCAACTGACCATTCCCCTGCTGCTGTTGTTTCCTGCGGGATTCCTCCTTTACCACAGAGAACAGACGTTCAAGTTCGGCCAGAAACTTGTGTAAAGTAAAGTGGAAACGTCGCCGTTACGTAGCGCTAGTATCTTCTGATTTCCTCTATAAATTTATCACTTTCGACCCATTTGGCGCAAGTATCGATAAATTATCTGTTGAAAATTGCCACTTGGCGCTACCAGAACTTAGTGTCTAGTGTAAGTTTTGCAACGCTAGCGCCATCATGTTGTCAAAGAGGATTTTTAAGTTGGGAAGTCGCCGTTACCCACATACAGCGGGCTAGTCGCCCACGGCTCGCCCCCGGACCGCTCGGCGGACGGGGCGGACTTGGGCGACTCGAACTTCGCGGCGCCGCTTGGTGCAAATTTGGTCGCCGGCGCGCCGGGGGCGACCATATTTGCAACATTTGGGCGCCTGAGGCGAAAACGATACCTGTCAAAAAACTGATCGTTTCGGCCATTTTGTCCGCCCCCAGGCGCCCCGGCGCGCTCCCGATTGTTCACCACCATTTTCTTTTTCAATGGGTTTTAAATTAATAAAAATGAAAACAGTTGAAGCATAAACATGACTTCATCAATAAATTTTATTTTTCATTTTCTTATAACTAACATATGTTTTTTTTTTATTAAATAGATCTTAACCTAACAATAATATCTTACAAGCTAAGTCAACCGCATCATGCAACACATCAAATTACATGAGAATTCAATTTATGGTTCAATGGAACTCAAATTTAGTTCCAAGAACCACTTTACCCTCATCCGGACACATTCCGGGTATCCCGGGGGAAGAGGCCAACATTTGATTAGGGTCAAACCCATCATGCGACACATCAAATTACATGAGAATTCAACGACTGGTTCAATGGAACTCAAATTTAGTTTCTAGAACCACTTTGGCCACATCCGGACATATTCCGGGTGTCCCGGGGGAAGAGGCCAACATCTGATTAGGTTCAAACCCATCATGCGACACATCAAAATATATGTGAATTCAATTTCTGGTTCAATGAAACTCAAATCTAGTTCCTAGAACCAAAGTGGCCATATCCGGACATATTCCGGGTGTCCCGGTGGTAGAGGCCAACCTCTGAGTAGGGTCAAACCCATCATGCGACACATCAAATTACATGAGAATTCAACGACTGGTTCAATGGAACTCAAATCTAGTTCTAAGAACCACTTTGGCCACATCCGGACATATTCCGGGTATCCCGGGGGAAGAGGCCAACATCTGATCTAATCAAACCCATCATGCGACACATCAAAATACATCAGAATTCAATTTCTGGTTCAATGGAACTCAAATCTAGTTCCAAGAACCATTTTGGCCACATCCGGACATATTCCGGGTATCCCGGGGGACGAGGCCAACATCTGATTAGGATCAAACCAATCATGCGACACATCAAAATACATGAAAATTTAATTTCTGGTTCAATGGAACTCAAATCTAGTTCCTAGAACCACTTTGGGCACATCCGTACATATTCCGGGTGTCCCGGGGGAAGAGCCTAACATATGATTAGGGTCAAACCCATAATGCAACACATCGAATTACATAAAAATTCAACAACTGGTTCAATGGAACTCAAATAAAGTTCCAAGAACAACTTTGGCCACATCCGGAAATATTCCGGGTGTCCCGGGGGAAGAGGCTAACATCTGATTAGGGTCCAACCCATCATGCGACACATCAAATTACATGAGAATTCAATTTCTGGTTCAATATAACTCAAATTTAGTTCCTAGAACCAAAGTGGCCACACCCGGACATATTCCGGGTATCCCGGGGGAAGACACCAACATCTGATTAGGATCAAACTCATCATGCGACACATCAAAATACATGAGAATTCAATTTCTGGTTCAATGGAACTCAAATCTAGTTCCAAGAACCACTTTGGCCACATCCAGACATATTCCGGGTGTCCCGGTGGAACCCGAATACAAATTTACATTAGCCTAACGTTTGATGTCTACATCAGCATAGAAATAAAATATATTTCTGGCATTAAACATTGAACAACATTGCGATTTAGATGTATTTATACAAGGTAACGTGAAATAAAATTTTGCTATTCAAATGTTGTTCTGACGTGGAGAATTTTAAACGTTTGTCATCAGAACCAAACGTTTTTGAGATAGTTTTAGATATACAAAACGTTAAAATTTAACGTTCTTCATGTGTTTTCAAATGTAGATGCTTACTGATGTTGTCAAATGTACAAGACATTAAAAGAAAACGATTTTCGGGTGTTTTCAATTGTACTAAGAACTTATTGTTTTCGGATGTTTTCTAATGTGCAAAAAATTTGAATCTAAATTTTTCAAATGTTTTCAACCATACCACACATAAGAATTACAAACATGATTTTGTAAACAGTATACACCATTGTTGTTAGATAACGTTTTAGAAATGCATACATAATAGTCATTGCTAAAGCTCCCGTTCCCCACCAGTCAGTTAACTGACCTTAGCTAACCTAATATCATTGTAGCAACTCTCTATGCGGCATTGGAACCATGCCATCAGCGCGCTAAGAGTTATTAGACTACTGATATAGGCGCCAATTCGTGGATGACGAGGCACTAGGTGACGTTACAGCGAGCTTGACGATTGTTGTAGCATTTTTTAACGAACTACCAGACAATGATGCGTAGTGTTTACATGATCAAGTTTCCAACTCTACTACAATCTACAATCTATAATCAACTGGAAATCGATATCCGACGCCATTTTTAAATCAAATATGGCCTCTTCCGGTTTCAGAAAAAATGGGATATATTGTCATATACTCATCGATATAAGTATTTTTGGAATCGGGGTGACGTGTAGAGATAGGAAATCGATATCCGACGCTATTTTGAAATCCAAGGTGGAAGATTCCTGTTTCAGAAAAAAGTGGGAAATACTGTCAAATATCCATATATATGGGTATTTTTAGAATTGGGTTAATGACTAGAGGCCGCTAATCAATATCCGATGAGATTTTGAAATCAAAGATGGCGGCTTCTGGTTTAAGAAAAATTGGGATTACTGTCAATTATCTATAAAATGGATATTTTTGGGATCGGGTGACGTCTAGAGATTGGAAATAGGTATCCGACGCCATTTTGAATTCCGAGAGCCTAAAAAAGGTGGCTTGAGGTTTCAGAAAAAGTGGGAATTACTATCAAATATCAATCAATATGGGAATTTTTGGAATCAGGTTGTCGTCTAGAGAAAATCGATATTCGATGCCATTTTGAAATCAAATGTGGCGGCTTCCAGTTTCAGAAAAATAATTTCAAAAGTCCATAAATATGGGTACTTTTGGAATTTGGGTTACGAATAGAGGCCAAAAATCAAAATCAAAGATGGCGGCTTCTGTTTTATAAAAAGTGGAAAATACTGCCGAACTCCCATCAATATGGATATTTTTGGAATCAGGGTGACGTTTTGAGGCCGTAAATCGATGTCCGACTCCATTTTGAAATAAAAATGGCGGCTTCCAGTTTCAGAAAAAAAATAAAATACTGTCCCATCACTATGGATATTTTTGTCACCCCGAATAGAAGGCACAAATTGATATCTGACACCATTTTGAAATCCAATATGATGGCTTTCAGTTTCAGAAAATTTGGGAAAACTTTCAAACACCCATCAAAATTGTTATTTTTGGAATCGGGATTAATACTGAATAGTGAACGTTACGATAAAAATTAATTCAAAATTTAGTTAAAGTGAAGTGAAAGGTATGATAAAGCTAATTAAAAGTAATGATAATTTTAAGTTGAAGTTCAGTTTTAGTTGAAGCTAAGTAAAAAAAAGTAAATTTGATGTATTATTAGTTATTGGTTTATTTAAAGTTTAGCTAATGATATGTTAAAGTTAAATTAGAGCTATAATAAAGTTAAATTTAAGCCAAGTTAAATTTATGATAATTTTCAGTTCAAGTTATGTGAAAGTTTAAGTTAAAATTGTTAGCTAAAGATATATAAAAACTATGTTATAGTTCTGTTAAAGTTAAGTTAGTTCCCAGGAACTTCTATGTTGTTCTTGGAAGGCTGGGAACTTCTTTTCTTTAAGTCCAGCCTAACTCAGATTTGAGTATTACGTAACATAAATATAACTTCTAACAAAACTAAGATTTAACTGTTTACTTAATTTAAGTTTATTTTAGCTTTCACTTAACATTTACTAAACGTTAGTTATGTTAATCAATTTTAACTTAACTTTGACTTGATTTTAACCGAACATAACTTCCAAGATGTTCAAAGCATGAAGTTTCTCTGAAGTTGCCTGGAAATAACTTTCACATAACTTCAACTTGACTTTATCATAACTAATGAAATTTAAACATAACTTCAAAATATCTTTAGTTAAACTTTAGCTTATCTTCAATTAAACTTTAACTAAATACACCTTAAATAAACATTTACTTTAATTTAAATGACACTGAACATTAACTTATCTTTAACATAACTTTAACATTAATTTAACTTAACTTTAACATATTTTTAACTTACCTTTTACTTAATTTTAACTTAATTTAATCTTAACTTTCACTAAATTTTAACTTAACTTTGACTTAATTATAACTCAGCTCGATTTTATGTAGCTAAATTTCAACTTACCTTTAATTAAACATTAACTTGTTAAATTAACATAACTTTAATTTCAACTTAACAGTAACTTAAATTTAACAAAATTTAAACCTAATCTTAACTTAACAAGAACATCCAAGTGAAATCTAAAGAAGTTTAAAGAAGCTCCATGAACTTCCAAAAATTTAAATAAAATTCAAGATGTTCCAAGAGATTTCAATAACTTCCAAGAGCTGAAGTATTCCTGATGTGCTCTGAAAGGATCCCTCAAGTTTCCTTGTAATATGTTCAACTTCACTTATTTGTAACATGTGCTGCAATTTGACTTAACTCTAACTTTAGTGTCAACAAATTGTATGAAAATTTAAACATAGCTTTAGTTTAAGTTTAACATAACTATCTTAACTTTAACCAAACTTTAAATTAACCTCAACTTTAGCTTCAACATGTCTTACTTAACTTCAACACATACTTAGCTTAAGTTTAATTAACTTTTAACATATTTTTACTTAACCTTCACTAAAATTTAAATAATGTCTAACTTAAATTTGATTTAATATTAACATAACTTGAGTTTAGCTTTAACTAAACTTTATTATGTTTTTTAAACTCCAACTCATTAATTTATCGTAACTTTGAATTAGTGTTGACTTAACTTAAACTAAATCTTCACTTAACTTTAACTTAAATTTGTCAAAATTTGATCCTAACTTTATCTTTAACTTAGCTTTAACTTAACTTGAACTTAACTTAAACTTAACTTAAACTTAATTAAACTTAACTTAAACTTAACTTTAAATTAACTTTAACTTTACTTTAACTTTACTTTAACTTTACTTTAACTTTACTTTAACTTTACTTTAACTTTACTTTAACTTTACTTTAACTTTTCTTTAACTTTACTTTAACTTTACTTTAACTTTACTTTAACTTTACTTTAACTTTACTTTAACTTTACTTTAACTTAGCTTAACATTGAAAGAACTTCAATATGGCTTTAACTTAACTTTAACTAAACCTGCATTTGCATAAATTTTATCTTGATTTTATTTTTTAGTACACATTAGCTTAATTTGACTAAACTTTAGTTCATTTACATAACTTATCTTTAACATAACTTGAACAAAAATTTTACAAAAAATTAACTAAACTCATCTAATTAATTTAAAGTAACACTAACATAACTTTCCTTAACATTAACTTAACTTTAACATAACTTTTACTTTACTTTAATGCACCATTAACTTAAATTTAAAAACTTCAACTAAATTTTCACTAACTTTAACTAAATTTTAACTTACAATTTAACAAAAACGATTAACTTTAACTAAAAATAATTTAAATTTTTGAAAATTTTTCCTCAATTTTAACTTAACAAGAACTTCCAACAAGTATCAAGAAGTTTCAAGGAGGTCCATGAAATTATGAGATCTTTCAAAAAGTTGCAAGAAGTGGCAAGAACTTAAAAAAAAACTTCCATAAAGTTCTCTGGAAATATATTTTACCTAACTTTCACTGTACTTTAAGAAAACTTAAAAATAACATTAATCAATATTTAACTTCTCTTTACCTTCACATTATTGAAAATTAACTTTTGCCGTACACACCATCATATCTTTAAGATATATTAAACTTAACTTTATTTTATTAACTTAACTTAACTTTAAGTTTAACTCACCTTAAATTCAACCAAACATTATCCAAAATTTAACATCAACATAACTAGACTTAAACTAAACTTCCCAACTAACAATTTTAGGTGCAGATTACCATATTAACCATATTTAGCCTAAAATTGGTACACATAATAAATTCTACACATTCTTATCGACGAATTTATACGTAAAATTCCACAAGATTTTCATGTGGCCACACATAAACAGAATTCACACAGAGTTGCACATGAAATTTATGAGTCAAATGAATAGTATGTGTGACTACACATCGCTTTTATGTGTACACACATTGGGTATGTGTCCGACACATAGATATCATTTGTTGATCACATTGCAAAAAATCATGTGTGGAACATATAAAACAATGTTTAATTTTTATTATTATAATTACAAGATGTTAATAAGAACTTCCAAGAAGTTCCCAAGAACTTCCAAGAAGTTCCCAAGAACTTCCAAGAAGTTCCTAAGAACTTCCAAGAAGATTCCAAGAACTTCCAAGAAGATCCCAAGAACTTCCAAGAAGTTCCCAAGAACTTCCCAAATACTTCCAAGAAGATCCCAAGAGCTTCCAAGAAGATCCCAAGAACTTCCAAGGAGATCCCAAGAACTTCCAAGATCCCAATAACTTTCAAGAATATCCCAAGGAGATCCCAATAATTTCCAAGGAGATCCCAATAACTTCCAAGAAGATCCCAAGAACTTACAAGAAGATCCCAAGAACTTCCAAGAAGTTCCCAAGAACTTCCAAAAAGTTCCCAAGAACTTCTCAAGAACTTCTCAAATACTTCCAAGAAGATCCCAAGAACTTCCAAGAAGATCCCAAGAACTTCCAAGGAGATCCCAAGAACTTCCAAGAAGATCCCAAGGAGATCCCAATAACTTCCAAGAAGATCCCAATAACTTCCAAGAAGATCCCAAGAATTTCCAAGAAGATCCCAAGAACTTCCAAGGAGATCCAAAGAACTTCCAAGAAGATCCCAAGGAGATCCCAATAACTTCCAAGAAGATCCCAATAACTTCCAAGAAGATCCCAAGAACTTCCAAGAAGACCCCAAGAACTTCCAAGAAGATCCCAAGAACTTCCCAAGAACTTCCAAGAAGATCCCAATAACTTCCAAGAATATCCCAAGGAGATCCCAATAACTTCCAAGGAGATCCCAACAACTTCCAAGAAGATCCCAAGAACTTACAAGAAGATCCCAAAAACTTCCAAGAAGTTCCCAAGAACTTTCCAAATACTTCCAAGAAGATCCCAATAACTTCCAAGAAGATCCCAAGAACTTCCAAGAAGACCCCAAGGAGATCCCAATAACTTCCAAGAAGATCCCAAGAACTTCCAAGAAGATCCCAAGAACTTCCAAGAAGTTCCCAAGAACTTCGAAGAAGATCCCAATAACTTCCAAGAATATCCCAAGGAGATCCCAATAACTTCCAAGGAGATCCCAATAACTTCCAAGGAGATCCCTATAACTTCCAAGAAGATCCCAAGAACTTACAAGAAGATCCCAAAAACTTCCAAGAAGCTCCCAAGAACTTCCCAAATACTTCCAAGAAGTTCCCAATAACTTCCAAGAAGTTCCCAATAACTTCCAAGAAGTTCCCAATAACTTCCAAGAAGACCCCAAGGAGATCCCAATAACTTCCAAGAAGATCCCAAGAACTTCCAAGAAGATCCCAAGAACTTCCAAGAAGTTCCCAAGAACTTCCAAGAAGTTCCCAAGAACTTCGAAGAAGATCCCAATAACTTCCAAGAATATCCCAAGGAGATCCCAATAACTTCCAAGGAGATCCCAATAACTTCCAAGGAGATCCCAATAACTTCCAAGAAGATCCCAAGAACTTACAAGAAGATCCCAAGAACTGCCAAGAAGTTCCCAAGAACTTCCCAAATACTTCCAAGAAGATCCCAATAACTTCCAAGAAGATCCCAATAACTTCCAAGAAGATCCCAAGAACTTCCAAGAAGTTCCCAAGAACTTCCAAGTTCCGAAGAACATGCAAGAACTCCCTATCTTCCTGCTTCAATTTCCCAATCGCTCTCCCTTCCTCACAAAAAGAAACTTACATACTCAGTTCATTCACATCACTATAAACAATGGATGGAACAGTAATGATGTTCGGATCTAGCTTCATTGTCCTTATTGAGATCCGAGATCTGGCTTCGGTTCCCTATTTCCAACACGTATGCAGGTAGAAGTGCTGAAATCCTGCCGGGTGTCCTCTAAAACAAACATTTTGAAAAGTTATTTCACAGTGATCACTTAAAAAACACTTCATGTTCACAATAAGTATAATATTTACCCTCATTCAGCTTTCCATCGAGAGCTAATTCCTGCTCCACCTCCGTTAATTTTGAATTGTACTGGATCAGGCTGAAAAAAATGTCAACAAAAATTATCAACATTGCTTATTTTTTTGCATGCAGTATATTTACCATATTTACCTATTCTAATTCCATTTGCCGGCTTGTTTCTTCCGTTAATCGTGCCGATAAACTCCCGAGAGAACCATCCGAAGTTAATTTCGCGGCCAGATAAAAAATACGTGTACTAAACACGCACGAGATAAAAAAAATGGCTTCCCACGTAATCAGCCACCGCTAAAAAACGCAAAAAAAATCACAAAAAAATGGCTATGTTCCATCCGCCATTTGGTAGCCCGGCGCATGAAATTACTCTAGCGGGGCGAGTCGCCTTTCGTCCGGATCCCGGAGCGCCATTTGGTCGCCCGGCGGATGAAATTACTCTAGCGGGGCGAGTCGCCTTTCGTCCGCATCCCGGACAAAGGGCGAACGATCAGTTTTCAAGTCGCTCAATGTCAAATGACGTCACTTTTTCGCCGGCAATTAATCATGTTTTGTTGTTTTTGACATCATCCACATCCAGAGGGCCAGTCACTTCGAATGTATGGGAATGGTAGGAAACCATTTGAAAATGCATGGAAATTTTCAGTTTTTATTCATTATCCACTTTATGGGCAGTTTTAGATGCACAAAAATTGCACGAGTACATTACTATGGTGATAAGGTAAACACTCGTTTATTTGTTTCCTTCTGTGAAAGCATGTTTAGTCACAAATCGTGGATTTTCTGATATTCTCCATACTGCAAAAATGACTTTCCTACCACTGAAGGGGTGACATCTCTCGGATCTTCAGTATAGCTACTACTCAAATCATATAATTAATTCATGTGGGTAGTAGTGCTTAAGTCAAATAGGAATCTTTACACAAGTTTTTAGACAAATTTAGTTCGAGCCTCAACGTATGTTCTCAGTGCTTTTAATTTGAGCGACTGTCGTCTGCTTCAGCATCACGGTAAAATGAATCTTTTTTAACCGTATCGGTAGTATCGCTATTCATTGGAAGTGTTTGAAGACTCAATTAATTATATGATATGAGTAGTAGCTATTCTGAAGATCCGAGAGATGTCGCCCCTTCAGTGGTAGGAAAATCATTTTTGCAGTATGGAGAATATCAGAAAATCCACGATTTGTGACTTAATATGCTTTGACAGAAGGAAACAAATAAACGAGTGTTTACCTTATCACCATAGTAATGTACTCGTGCAATTTTCATGCATCTAAAACTGCCCATAAAGACGATAATGAATAAAAACTGAAAATTTTCATGCATTTCGAAATGGTTTCCTACCATTCCCATACATTCAAAGTAACTGGCCCTCTGGATGTGGATGATGTTAAAAACAACAAAACATGATTAATTTTTTACAAATCTGAGTGGAACAAAATATCGAGCAAAATATACCACATTGGAGAGTATATTCGAGGCTATATTCTACCACAGAGAACAGACGTCCAAGTTCGATCAGAAACTTGTGTAAAGTTAAGTGGAAACGTCGCCGTTACGTACCGCTAGCATCTTCTGATTTCCCCTTTAAATTTATCACTCTCGACCAATTGGGCGCTAGTATCGATAAATTATCTGTTGAAAATTGCCACTTGGCGCTACCAGCACTTAGTGTCTAGTGTAAGTTTTGCAACGACAGCGCCATCATGTTGTCAAAGAGGGTTTTTAAGTGGAGAAGTCGCCGTTAGTGGCGCTTAAGTCAAATAGGAATCTTTACACAAGTTTTTAGACAAATTTTGTTCGAGCCTCAATGTAGTATTACCACAGAGAACAGACGTTCAAGTTCGGTCAGAAACTTGTGTAAAATAAGTGGGAACGTCGCCGTTACGTGGTGTTAGCATCTCCTGATTTTCTCTATAAAATTTCCACTTTCGACCAATTTGGCGCTAGTATCGATAAATTATCTGTTGAAAATTGCCACTTGGCGCTACCAGCACTTAGTGTCTAGTGTAAGTTTTGCAACGACAGCGCCATCATGTTGTCAAAGAGGGTTTTTAAGTGGGGAAGTCGCCGTTAGTAGTGCTTAAGTCAAATAGGAATCTTTACACAAGTTTTTAGAGAAATTTTGTTCGAGCCTCCATGTCTGTTCTCTGTGCGCCAAGTGGAAATTTTCAACAGAAAATTTATCGATACTAGCGCCAAATTGGTCGAAAGTGGAAAATTTATAGAGGAAATCAGGAGATGCTAACACCACGTAACGGCGACGTTCCCACTTATTTTACACAAGTTTTTGACCGAACTTGAACGTCTGTTCTCTGTGCTTGGCGCTACTAGCACTTAGTGTCTAGTGTAATTTGTGCAACGCTAGCGCCATCATGTTGTCAAAGAGGGTTTTTAAGTGAGGAAGTCGACGTTAGTGGCGCTTAAGTCAAATAGGAATCTTTACACAAGTTATTAGAGAAATTTTGTTCGAGCCTCCATGTCTGTTCTCTGTGACCGTAGTTCCTCAATTTTCCTGCTGTTCTTCACTGAAATTTAGCAAATGGCGTGCGTCAATAAAGTAGGATGCAGCAAAGTTTGAAGTGTTTTTTACCCATTAATGAGTATAAAAATACACATTTTTTGACTGGTACTACATTCTTAAATTGTGTATTTTTTTACACATTTTAGGATCTCCAAATTTACACATTTTTTGACAGCTGCATATAAGTTTAAAAAATGTGTATTTTTTTTTACTCATTTATGTGTTTACGCTGGTTACCGTGTTAAAAACCCAATTGCAGCCATCACTGTAACTGGAAAGTACCCATTAGTGGGTGAAAAAGTGCCCATTTCGTAGTAAAGTAGATAAACTTATTTAATGGGTAAAACGTCTTTTATGGGTAAAGAGCTTGTACGTCAAATCATGGGGTACTTTTTTTTACCCATTTTTAAATAATAATTGGCTTCATAAAATGGGTACAAAGTACCCACTTTTGAAATCCTTAAGCCAGGATTTTTCTTTTAGAATTTGTATGATTTATGGATCATTGAACTCGTCATTGAAAGAGCCACAATGAATAGTTAAGAACACAAAACGTTATTTATATTTATATCTTTATTTCACCATTTTCCATCCATCTTTCCATCGTGCTCGCAAAGCTCTCCTGAAATCTCCTTGCTGATGCGGCTAGTTCTGTCCCTGCAAGTTTCAGATTACTTTTTAGATGTGGGCAGAAAGAAATAAAATAAGAAATACCTACTTTTCAAACGAGCAATTTCCATTCGACATCGTCAAGACACTTTGCGACTGAAGCGAGGATTGGAAGATATTATCTAAGTTGCTTTTCACCCATTAATGAGTAAAAAAAGTACTCATTATTCTTTCCCGAAGTGATCTGAGAAATGGGTAAAAGAGTACCCATTATTTGAAATTGAACTTCACCCATTATTTGACAGCCTCATATAGTCATCAAAAATGGGTCCTTTTTTACCCATTAATGGGTACATGGCAGTTGCAGTATGTATGGATTGATTTAGAATAGCGCACTCTAACATTATAGTACCCATTAAAGAGTACAATTCCACCCATTTTGAAGTAAAGTAGGTTAACCCATTAAATTGGTAAAAAATTACCCATTAATGAGTAATGTTTACCCACCAATGGGTAAAAATTACACATTCATGGGTATTAGTTACTCACAAATAGGTATTTTTACACATTAAATTTGTTAACCTACTTTATTTCAAAATGGATGAAATTGTACCCATTAATGGGTAATTTCCAGTTACAGTGTATCTGGACGGTTTTGATAACCGCTTGAAAGTGACAGCATGGCTGACAGCTTGCAGACAGTTTGACTAAATTGGCGTTGACGGCGACTCTGTAGCTCTTTACTCCTATGAGAAAATCCATAAGCAAACGTCAGACTGTGCGTGAAACATGGCGGACTTCGTACTATCCTTTCACTCCATCGAAAATTCCCATAAGAAACTGTCTACATTTGCTGGAAGAGCAAATTTTTCGACAGTGCCGTCAACGCCAATTGAATGAAAATGCAACCGCGACGAACGAACACAACGAATTTCATTTTTCATTGGTTCATTGGTAGTCAGTCTGTCTGTGTGAAAGTATGGAGGCAGAGTAAGAAAAGTTAATTCTGTATAGAATTTTTATTTTTGGAAAAATAACGCCTTATAAAAGTGTATCTTTACTGTGCATCAAGATGTCGAGGAAAAATAGAAATAAGTGGAATGTGAAAATTCGCTTCTAGGCGGATCATTTTGAGACTTGAAAAATAATAGGCAGGCGCGACAAGGCAAGTCGAAAAAAAGCAAAGCGTATATTTTTTTTTCGTGGAGGCTCTCCGTCTGACTTATTGTACACTTGTTCGTTGAGTTCGTCAGTGTGAGTATCTCGCTAGTTGCCACCAGAGCTTGTGTCTGTGCAAATCGCTGTACAAAGCAAAAGAACGTACTAAATGGTGGCTTTTGCATAGTGAAGGAAAAGCGGAATAATCAAGTTAAATTTTATTCTAGCTGGACAAATTTATGATTAGATCAGATCCGGAAATCATGGTTAAAGGTAAGTAGCAATCCGGATGCTTTCACACTCCTTATTCGGGATATATGTAGAACATATTTTTGCTATTAGGCATTTTGTTTGGTTATGATTGAATTATGAGAATAATGTATTTTCAATATCTCGTGCGAGTAAAAAAAGAAAGTTGCTTGTATTGTAATTCAAAACAATGATTGGCTGAAACTCTACTTTGAGAATCTAATATTTGTAAATAGCTAAAATGATTTACTATCAAATTTGTAGTCTACTTCATTTTTATTTCTGGTTTAATCTTAACTTGGCGCTAAGTCGAAAATATGGACGATGTAGAAAATTGTGCTACATATCACTCACACATTGCAAAACGGGAAAAGCGCTGAAAAAAACAAGGATGATTAAAATAAGTAGCATGAGTAGTGCATCAAATCAAAGCGTTCAATCTTACCCAGTGACTGAGTAAATTTGTATTTCTATCTTTTTACACGCTAGGAAGCACTGCGTTGTCCAAACAAAGTATTAAAATTATAAGGCCGCTGCCATGCTGATGCGAAAAGCGAAGCGTTGCGTTGCGCGTGAAAATATTATGGTTTATTAAATACTAGCTGAACCCCGTGCGAGCGTTGCTACGCTTGCAACTAAATTGTATGGCAGCACCCCCCCCCCCCCTCCCCACCCACCCCCTTACAGAGAGGGAAGGATCTCGAACCATCGAAGCCTGCATTAAATTTTTCACTCTGATCGGTTCAGTTTAGTTTAGTTTAAATGATCTTTATTTCAGTTTAACTTGGACGATTACCATATAATTTTTTTTTTACTAAGTGATTTAATTGCTTTCTTCATCTTTAGGTATGGGCAAAATTCAAAATTTGTTTTACAGAATTAGTCCTAGACTTAGTACACGGTCGACCACCTTGGTGGGATTGGTTTGTTTTGTTTTTAGAATTTGAAGAGAAACTACTTAAAACTAACCTACTCTACTATATACACTTAACCTACTATGTACAAATTGCTTATTAAAGCATGTTCAGAAAGATTGCATTTTTGAATAAATTTGGTTGTCATATCATCAATTTTGGAATCTACTTTGGGAATTTCTGCCTCTTGATGGAGGTCTGCTATTCTTGTGTCGAATGGACGATCTAGGATCATCCTCAACACTCTATTCTGTGCAACCTGGATTTTGTTCCTGTGGGTCTGAGCGCACGATTCTCACACCGGGGCGGCATAGAAGATTGCGGGGGCTATGATCTGTTTGTAAACAGCCAGTTTGTTTTGCCTTGAGAGGCGGGATCTGCGGCAAATGAGCGGATACAAACACCTAACCAAGGCGGAGCACTTAACTAGGGTTTTCTCTATGTGCGAGCGGAACAGGAGCTTCTCATCGAACAACATCCCGAGATAAGTAACATCAGTGGACCACTCGACCCTTGTACCATCCATTATTACGGTACAGGAGGGAGACGGTTTAAGTTTTGGTGATTGTCTGTGAAGGAACATGATCGCTTGGGTTTTCGAGGCGTTGATTTTGATTTTCCACGTGGTGGCATAATCAGTAAAGGTGTCAAGGCATCGTTGGAGCTTGTTCGTAATTTCACGAGGCATCCTACCCTTGACGGCTATCGCGGTGTCATCTGCGAACAGAAAGAACACGCAACCGTCTCCTAGAGGAGGGATGTCCGACGTGTAGATGCTGTAAAGCAGTGGTCCCAGCAGACTCCCTTGCGGAACACCTGCTGGGATCGGAAATTGTCCCGAAAGGGAACTATTCAACGACACCCTGAACGACCTTTGCTGGAGATAGTTACGGGTGATTTTCACAAGGTATGGTGGAAAGTTGGAGTTACAAAGCTTGTATATAAGTCCGTCGTGCCAGACATTGTCAAACGCCTTTTCGACGTCTAACAAGGCCATGGCTGTGGACTTGGATACAGCTTTGTTACTTCGGATGTTATTCATCACCCGCACTAGCTGATGATTGGTGGAATGCCCCTTGCGGAACCCGAACTGTTCCGGAAGAAGAATGTCATGTTCCTCCACAAACTTGTTTAGTCGGCTGAGGATCAATTTTTCGAACAGCTTGCTCAGCGCTGAGAGCAGGCTAATCGGTCTGTAGCTTGACGGTAGTGAAGGGTCTTTCCCAGGTTTGCGGATCGGGATGATTTTTGCCACCTTCCAGATGCTTGGAAAGTAGTGCAGCTCCAAGCATCTGTTGAGGATGGCAGCCAGCAGCGAGTGGACCCTCGGGCTGAGATTTTTCAACGCTAGGTTGAATATTCCGTCAAACCCGGGAGCCTTCATGTTTTTACTATATTTCAGCGCTGAGCAAATTTGTTCCTCTATAATCCGTTCTTCTGGAGGTACGGCACAAGGGGAGGTATCTAACGTCTGGACGCACTGCACAACCTGGTTCTCGAGTGGACTTGGGATTGTAGAGCCAAGCAAATGCGACTGGGCAATGTGCTCCCCAATTGCATTGGCCTTCTCTTCGTTGGTGATAAGCCGTTCGTCATTGACTCTAAGTGGTGGAATGGGCTTGGGGTGAGACTTCAGCACCTTGGCAACCTTCCAGAATGGTCTGGAACGGTCGTCCAGGTTCTGAACGAGCCGCCCGAAACTCTCGTTCCGGATTGAGATCATTCTGGAAGCGATCTGCCGATTCAGATCGACCATTTCGCATTTACACTGCAGATCCCCAGTCCGCTGAAACTGGCGTCTACGAACATTTCTGAGCCGAATCAAGAGTTTGGTGTGGGAATCAATTGCTTGAAACTTACCCCTCACAGGAACTCGTCGAACGCACTCTTCGTCAGCCATGGATATGGCTTGATGGAGACCCTCCAGGGCCCGGTCGATGTCCTCCACTGTGTCGAGCGGTGGGTTGTCGTCGATGTGGCGGTCGACCACGCGTCGAAACTGGACCCAGTTGACTCGATGGTAGTCCTTCCGCTGGCACGGTGCAGGGGCCACGTTGTAGCCCAGCTCGGTCAGCACCGGTTGGTGGTTCGAACTCAGGTCGTTGACGGCAACCGGCTTGGCTAATCTGGTGTTTGCCAAGAACAGGTCCAGCGTCGATGGGTTGCCCGTCGGTGATGTGAAGGTTGGTTCGTCCGGAAACCAGACGGAATAGAGACCATGCTGGGAATGGTCGAATAGCAGGCGGCCGTTCTGGTTCTGCTGGTAGTTCCGCCAGGCCTCGTGCCGGGCGTTCAGGTCCCCTCCGATTACGAAGCGGGCATTGGTGCGGGTTATGATGGCAAGGTCGTTCTTGAACTGCTGTGCTGTACCATTGCTAACGGTACATTGCCGGGGGCAGTAGACAACGATGAACCGGACGTTTCCGGTCGATGTTTCCACCTCAACGCCGACGGCCTCGATGATGGAAGTGCGGTAGTGGGGTAGGGTGCAGTACTTGATGCCTTTCTTGATGATGACCGCGACACCGCCCCCCCTGGAGCTGGTGCGATCAAGCCGGACAATGCTGTGGTCGGGCAGCCAGAAGCTGTCACCGGTCTTGAGGTGGGTCTCGGTGAGAAGGCCCACGTCGATGTCGTGCTTGCGGAGGAAGTCTGCAAGCTCAATGTTTTTCGCCCCTACGGAGCGAGCGTTCCAGTTGGCAATCTTTATGGGTTCACGGTCCATAATTAGCGACGAAGGAGATGATAGCTTGGAGCTGTTGTGTTCTTGTTGCGCAGGTGCGCTTGATGATGATGGCCTGGGCCAACAGTGTGACGATCTCATCCGTTGACAGCGGAGAATCGTCTGTAGCTTCACCGGTTGTACCGGCCAATCCCGGAGCAGGGGGATCCGTCGATGGCCCGGAGGCTTGACCGGGTACTGCAGCGGCAGCCAACTGGGCAGCAGCCAACTGTTGGTTGAGCGGGAGCGGCGGCAACACTGGAATTAGCCGTGATTGGACCGGTGATAACGGAGGAAAGTTCTGCGCGTTGTTTTCTGGAACCTTCTTGCGACCGGGCTGGCTGTTGGACGAGGCTTTCTTCCGGATCTCGGCGTATTCGGCCCGCTTCGGACAGGCCTTACTCGTGGCCTTGTGGGCGGCACCGCAGTTGGCGCATGTGGGAGTGGCTTCCTCGATGCTGTCGCAGTTGTCGATCTTGTGGTTTTTGCCGCATTTGATGCAGCGGCTGGCCATGCGGCAATTCCTGGTGCCGTGCCCGAACAATAGGCAGTTCGAGCACTGAGTGACGCCACGGTGGGTCGGCTTATACCGCTCCCACTTCACTACGATGTGGAACAGTGTGCGTGTCGTCTGGAGATCCTTCACGGTTGTGGAGTTCTTCTCCAGATGGACCAGGTAGAGCTGGTCACGATACTTGATGACCTTGCTGCGGGTCATCTTGTGGACTTCGACCGGCTTGAGGCCGTTCGCCTTAATCGCGTCCATTAAGGTGGTGGTGTCCATGTCGTGGAGCCCGCGCAGCACCACTTTCAGCGGCTTGGTGGCCTCGATGTCGTGGGAGAAGTACTCCAGCTTCATCCTGTCCAAGAGGGCCTGAACTGCGTTGAAGTGTTTTTCGGCCGGGACCATCAGTTTGTAGCCTTCCGTGCACCGTTGAATGGTGCAGCGAAGGCCCTGCTTAATGTAGAAATCCAGCTGCTCCCATAGCCCGGGAGGGAAGCCCTTCACATAGAAGGGTGGCAACTTAACTTTTTTCGGCACCGTCTCAGGGTCCGACTGCGGCTGGGCTCCGTTCTGCAGGGCCGAGAACGGATTGTTGCTCAGCAGCTTTTTTGCTGCTGATGCGGTGGCGCTGCTGTCTTCAGGTCTGGGTCGTTTAGTTCCGGGAGGCCCCGGCTGCGGGTCCGCAACGCCTGTCGGGATGGGCAATGGGGTTTTCTTCTGCTTCTTCTGGGCTGGCTCGGTGGTCGCGCCGTCTCCTGGGAGAGTCTGTTTTCCCGGTAAACCGGCACTCGCGTTACCGCGCGATTTCTTACCCATGGCTGGGTCAGCGAGAGCGTCACTACACAACGCGGAGCTAATTCGACTTGCGAACGAACGAACGAAACTAGAGAGAATTCAAATCGACTGAACTGCTCAACAGTCTGGCAGCGAATGAGCTGATCGGTTCAGCAGTTTCCGAGCCTATAAGGGTCACACAGGCAGACAGAAATTCATTTTTATACATATATATTATCGGTACAGCCTGGGGGCATCCCACTCCCCTACAATTAAAGAGCATTTAATAACTGTACAGTCAGCCTAGTGTTTTCATCATATGGAACTGTTCCATATTTGTCGAAGAATGTATGTTGTTGTTGACTGTATGTATTATGAAATAAAAGCTGAACACAATGAAACTGTTTATTCTCATGACTACTTAAAATTTAACAGACTAATCATACTTTACCGAACCACCGAATCTATAAATAAAAATAATTAGAAAATTACAATATGATTTTTAAAACGATACAACGAAAAATGGAAAATGGAGCATTTTTGTAAGGTTATCGTTTAGCCCATTAACCCATTTAATAAGAATGCTCCCAATATCGCCACATTTTTATAATCTGTACATAAATCATTGTAACTATTCACTAGAAGCTACACAGCACAAAAAAAAAATGTAATATCGATCAACGTAATTCAAGCTGATGTATGAAATAATGATGTAATAGCAAAAAGAAGATACAATATTACATCAATGGATGCAATTATGTTCGCAAAATCGATGTACATCGTACAACGTAATATTACCCAACCGGCGGAATGACCTCTGTGCAGCTGTTTGGATGTAATATTCAACAACTTCCATTAAGTACGTCCCGCTCTTAGGGGGGAGGGGGATTTGCAAATATGTGACAAGCAATGCATTAGGTATTGATACAACGTGACGAATGAGAAGAGGGTACACTTTCGCGAGGAGTACTTAATGCATGCTCTACACCTCAATGGTTCTTTCCTTGATTTGTTTTCCGTCGATCTTGTTTTCCGTGCTGAGCACCAATGCTACCGACGCCAGGAAGGCAGCTCCCACACCTGGACTCTACCTATCGACCCATCAACTCATGAACCGGGGACCAAAGGCTTTACTTCCCTTCCGAAGGAAGGCGTGATCAACTCACTCAATGGTTCCAATTGTATTGGTTTCTTTAGGGTAAAATAATCGGTTTTCTTCAAACTAAACCTGTAGGACCATAATGTACACATAGGAATGTTCAAAGTAAGCGTCTGTAAGTAAAATATCAGGTGACTTGAATGTTATGATAGTCAATTTAATAACCGTTTTAAGTTTTGTTCAAACCGATTTTTCGATTTTAACTTGTCCAACTTGGCGACCTTTATGAGCTTCAAGTAGAAGGGCATCGTATGGGGGAAAATCTATGGGAATGTTGTTCATTTCTGTAGCCTAAAATGGTACGGAAGCTATGCTATGAGACTGGGCTCTCCGGATGCCACAAGTTCCGATTCAGCTCCCATCATCATCGACATCATTTAATGTCCGTAGTCATTTTCACAGGATCAAGATCCTAGTGGATTAAAATCTCGGTGAAAACTATACTTTATAACACGATAGTCATTTCCAGATCTGTATTTTGAACGATACATTTAAACGATAAATAGTCGAAATGTTCCAATGGCCATCAGTATAGCTTCCTCTTAAGACTGGATCAACGAGTCACGTACGATACGGTCAGTGGCGTGTAGTTAATTCTATTAATATTGAAACTCACAACTGTTTGACACCGGGAGCTTCTGTGCCGTTCCTGAAGGGGACGTGTCTGCATCCCTGACTGTTGGTCTAAGCCAGTCGGCAGTTGTTGGGGTGGGCACCAAAGGCCTCTTTTGCTCCCGGGTCTCCGGGCGTTGATGAGGTAGGGAGAGTTTTCGGAATTATGAGAAGCTTGACAAAAAGGGTCAATTTAGGCTTTAATTTAATGGTTTTATTGATCCAATGGTGGGCGGGAGGTGAAACACTTACGCTGCTGCAATAGAGAAACCGGCCGCTGTCGATGTCAAGCTACCGATCCTCGTGGCTATCGGCGGCTGTAGTGTGGACTGATCCCAGATCCTGGGAGACCACGGACGTTAGCTGTCCCAGAGGTTGAAATCTCGGTCTCCGAAAGACACAGTATCACCACTCTTCACACACTACCTTGCACTCTAACAACGTGACTCACGTCTCTGAATCCTATCCAATCTTCACCAGATCCACTCTGTTCCACAGCTCCAGACTCACTGATCTTCTCGCCTCTTCATCGTAGCTCATCCACCACCCAGCAACTCCCTTTCCATCTTCCGGTGTTCTATCGTGTCCCTCTTCATTATGGGAGTCCAATCGCCACCCACCACGAAACGTATAGATGATTGGCTATCGACTACAAATTGACCGTTAACTTTCTGAGCAAACTGAACACAGTTTCTTTTCCTATCGTCTCAAAATTATACGCAACAAAAAACTGTTACCGTTCGGTAACAATATAAAAAAATGTTAAATGTACTCAAAATCAGATAAGATTTGAATCCACACGTCAGATAAATAAACAATTGAAATTTGTCTATAGACTATATAGCAATGCACAGTGGTTGAAATCGTCGTTTTAATAACATCTTTATTTTGATATTTAGGGCTATGGTGTCTTCTAAGAAGTTTACCAGTAAATGTATGCGCTTCTTTTGGGCTTTTCAGCACAAGGATTAGTCCCCCTTAAAGTGAGATAGAAAATTTATTTTTTCAATTTTACAATATACAGGGTTGGTGTCTTCACAAAAGTTCGAGGAATGATGCTTTTGAATAACTTTGTCGAAGACACCTAAACCGTAACTTGCTCACTTTTGGAGATATGTTACGTTATTTGTCGACAACCCCTTAAAAGTGGTTTTTTAATCATAACTTTTTTATTATAACTTTTTCGACTTTGACATGTTCTAAAAAGTGGTTTTTTAATCATAACTTTTTTATTATAACTTTTTTGACTTTGAGATGTTCTAAAAAGTTATAGACAACGCTAAAATACAAAACTTTGTCGAATATAGCAACCCTGTAGTTTTTCAAATTAAAAAGTTATTAAGGTTTTTCTTGTTTTTTTGGCCATTTTTTATGTACTTGAAAATGGTGTAAGTTATCAACCATGCATGTAAAACTACAAGTAATTTACTTTAAGGTGATGGCAAAACTCTAAGACTGTAAGCGACTGTAAGGTATGTTTAGTGTAAGTGCATTCAATCATTTTTGGTAAAAAATACGTACGCACATTTCATAATTTTTCGTTTTCTTCTATTCTGTTGACAATCAAAAACTCCTGGATTCAAATATTTCGCAATCTATCTATCATTCTCGCTGTCATTCTCGTTATCATCCTCGTTGTCATTCTTGCTGTCATGATGAAAATTCTTCAGAAGACTTTTTGCGTCCTCTGAAAACGATTTTTCCAATTTTTTGGCCATCCACGAATGCTTGTGATCAAAGGATCAGATGACACAAGAAGCATATTGATGAGATCTCGATTCGTGGCTAGTCTCGAAACTTTTCGAGTGTTGAATTCACGTTACCTGTTTGTCGGATAAACATTGGTAATAAAATGCACATACATAAAATGTTTGTATTTATCTACCTTTTCCATAAAATGGTTGATTATGGAAGACCCATGAACAAGGACTTTATGAACGTTTACTGGTAAATAATACCACGGGTATAAGGTGACTAATAAGCGTGCTGTCTCAATGCAATATTTGTCAAACGTTACTGTATCGATTTCATAACCTGATCCTATGGATTGAAGAATAGAACCACAGCGTTGGATGGTTATATGATCGAGTCCAGTGATCTCCGCTACCTTTTCAGCATTTGCAAAAAAATTACGAGCAAGGTTTCCGTTATTGGATGTTTTGGATCCACCAGGTCGTGGTTGATCTACATTCATCCCCATTTCCACCTTCAATCGCTTCTGAATTTTCTTTTTACGTTCTAGCATTTTCTGCTTATCTTCGCCCCGTGACTGCCATTTCTTCGTTTCAAGTTTATATGCGACATGGATAAAATATTCAAAAAATCTTATCCACGCGTGCAGTGGCAATAATCCGTACTGGAATGCTGACTCAGCTTCTTTTAGTTGTCGAACTCTATTAATGTCGTTCATATCGGTCGGTTTCGCTAAGCAAATAAAACACCTTTGTGACGATTTTGTGCCTGTTAGCGCAGAACATATCTTCCCGTCTACCATAGTTAGTAACATGCAATACTGAATACGCATGTCACGTCCGTATTTCATGATTTTAGTTGGCAATAGCTTCTCAATTTGTTGTTCAATATAGTTTTTTCTCTAGAACAGCAAGTTCAGTAGTTTCAGAAATCATTTGTATTCTTATCGGCCGGCATTACAAAAAAAAAATACAAAAACTAGTGAGGTGATGAATATGTTCGCTTCACTTTTTGAACCATCGTCATTTTCAAATCTTTGGTTGTACTTCGGATTTCCAGAGCTGCCATCCATCCCCCACTTAACCGTCAATTTGATGTCTAGAAGCTCCTCATCTGAATAGTTGTCCAAATTTTCCTCATTAGCATCAATGATTCGTTCCTATGTATGGTCCAACAATTGTTGCAATTTGACTTCCACACACGTGTCACTGACTGCTATATAGTCCTCATCGGGATAGCATCTTTTTTTGGCTTCTAGGATGCGATTATATGGTGGATATATATTTGCGTTTAGATCTTTCGCTCCCGATTGAATTTTTATGTACTGTGCCTTAGATAACTTTGCATCTATTAATAATGCCAAAGCTTTAGCATCACTGTACTCATACAATGGATGATTTGATGATTTTTCCCATGATTTAGCAATCCTTCTTGCCCGCGATGGACTTGTCTGCGTAGCCTCTTTAAGAATGTCAGCAGCATGTTTTTTTCCTGATTCGTGAAGCTTTATTTGCGTTGCAAACACAAGTTTTCCACTGGATGATTTTCACGAATGGCCGCTGTTTTTCTTCTCTTTGTTGATTCACTGCATTTGTCGAAAGGAATTGGTTTACGACCGATTTGGGCACTTGTTGATGATGAAGGAAGCATGTTCAGGATACTTGCAGGAAGCTTAAACGGTTTATGGAAAAATTCAACATGGCTATGCAACACCTTGCATGCTGAACGGTTATATTTAAGCCACAGTTTTTGAAAAGCATCACAAGTAACTTTTGTGTACTTTGCAACCTCCACAGCAACTTCCGGCATAATGTCGAAATCAATCAAATAATATTTGAGCACCTCTTTGAACACGCTGTGATTTTTGATTGGTAAATATCTTTCTGCTGCTTTCCATATTGAAAACAGATGTCGTTTTTCTATTTCAACTAAAGGAATAAAAATTTATTCAAAAATGTTTTATCACATAACTTTCACAAAAAATGCAGTAAAGTTAAAAAAAAACGTACCTGTGGAAGCCATTTGTGTGTGGTCAATAATTCAAGCTTGAAAACTAAACCACTAGATACACAAACGAACACTGTCACCACGACAACCATATCAATATTATACATGTAGGCATGATCTCACTTACACATATTAAAAAAAAATGAAGTAACACTGGGTACGTGGTTGAGATTGACTATAATATGATTAATTGCTTTTACACTAAACATACCTTACAGTCTTAGAGTTTTGCCATCATCTTAAAGTAAATTACTTGTAGTTTCACATGCATGGTTGACAACTTGCACCATTTTGCACCACATTGAGTTACAAGTACATAAAAAATGACAAAAAAAAACAAGAAAAACCTTAATAACTTTTTAATTCGAAAAACTACAGGGTTGCTATATTCGGCAAAGTTTTGTATTTTAGCGTTGTCTATAACTTTTTAGGATACATTTATTCAACATCTCAAAGTCGAATTATGATGAAAAAACCACTTTTAAGGGATTGTCGACAAATAACGTAACATATCTCCAGAAGTGAGCAAGTTACGGTTTAGGTGTCTGGACAAAGTTATTCAAAAACATGATTCCTCAAACTTTTGTGAAGACACCAAAAAAAAAACAAATTTTCTATCTCACTTTAAGGGGGATTAATCCTTGTGCTGAAAAGCCCAAAAGAAGCGCATACATTTACTGATAAACTTCTCAGAAGACACCATAGCCCTAAATATCAAAATAAAGATGTTATTAATTAAGCGCGCAAAAACGACGATTTCAACCAGTGTGCAATGGAGCAAACAAACCATCGCTAGATATTTCTTAAGTATTTATAAATATTCCCAATATTCGATAGAAATACAAAGTTTAGAGTGGGATGCCCCTAGGGTACAGTTGAAAACCGGAATAACCCACTAACTGTTTGTTGAAAATGGTGTCGGAAGTAGTGCGCTGTATAGCGCATCATTGTGCGATTACAGCGCACTACTCGCTATTTGCAAACAACCCAAATTTGAGTAAGAGGTCCGTCAAAAGTAGGGCTACCTAAAAATGAGTAAACAAAGCTGGGTCTGACAAGAGGACGAGTATGGACAACATCTACCTGAATCCGAACGAATTTGTTCATTGGCCATCTTGTCAGCTCCAACTTTGTTTATTCAATTTTGGGTAGCCCTACTTTTGGCAGATATGAATAAATCGTACTCAAGCAGCCCAGTGGCAGGCGCGTAGGCAACAGCACAGCAAAATAAAGGATTTGAGCCCGAGACATGCTGCCTACTGTCAAACGCTGCTGTTGGTATAGGCCTTGTCACTGGCCTGTACTCGAGGCACTATTGGAATTTTGCATTTTTCTCAACAAAAATATTCCTGAACACTAGCGGAATCTTTGCAAAAATTATACAGAATTAAATTTTTCAAATATAGATAAAGTTTTAGAGCATCTCAGATGAATCAATTTATCAGGAATAGTGAAAAAGTGTTCCGCTTCCAATGTTCACGGCAAAATTGTCTGCTCACAACACTCTTTTTGACTTTCTATATTCACCAACAGAGGTTGAATCGATCGCTTAGTTTCTATTAAAAAGGTGTACACTAAAAAAATATTGAAATTTAAATAGTATAAAAGTTACGCTAAATCGCAACTCTACGTACAGACGTAAAGGTCGGTATAAAGTGAGAGAATGCAAACTTAGTATCCAGCTTTCCATGCTCGGTAATGGCGGCCTGTTTGTATGAATAAATGTATCCTTCACTGTGCTTTTTGACACTAACTGGAGGGCGTATGTTGTTCCATTTTCTTCTGTTCATGGGAGAGGGAAAGGGAGGGGTCAAAATCCGAACCTCCAGATAGCACAGTTAAGGATACATTTATTCATACAAACAGGCCGCCATTACCGAGCACGGGAAGCTTGATAAAAATGACAAACAGACATAACACATTGAATATTTCTCAATGTAAAACATCGTCGCTAAAACATTACCGCCATCTGTTGAGTACACTGTGATGGGTAGTACGCTGAACAGATGGCGGTAGCGTGTAAACGTCAAACGCAAGGGAATTGACTATGCGCGCCACAGATGGCGGTACTACCAACTACGATACTTATAAATTGACCGTTAAATGCTTGTTCGATGAACAACTTGCGAGTGTTATGTCTGTTTGCCTGTGGTATAAAATCGAAATATACTTACACGCTAATTCGAAAGTACCCATTAAATTAGTACCTTTTACTCTTTTTTGAATTTGTTCCAAGCTGTCAAAAATGGGTATTTTCAGAAAAATAAAAGTGGGTACTTTTTATTCACTTTTGAAAACATCTTCCATAAAAAATGGGTGTTCGCGATGTGTCACATGATTCTATAACATTCCCCAGAATTCCATTCCTAATGTAGTTTTCGTTTTTGCGGTGTAGCACCGGTGTAGTGTAAGCAGGAATAAGCACGAGTCTTTGACAGCTCAACATCATTTGTTTGTAAACAAAGGTGCATCCTATATCTACACCCTAAAATATTTCGGTGTACGGCAGTGTAGCACCGATGTAGCTACACCGCAAAAACGAAAACGACATAAGAATGCAACATTCCCCAGAAAAGTATTCCCCAGAATGTACCATTCCTCACAAAAGCATTCCCCAGAATGTACCATTCCCCAGAAAAGATGATGAAATTAGTAATTTATTACTTTTTTTTTTGGCCATTTGATATTATATTTCAGTGTTATATTACAGAACAGCTTAATATACACATTTGATTTAAAATATTTTTCATGATAAAACTCTCTGATTAGTTTCACTTTACTACTGATGATACACTACGTTGACTTTTATGGAACTATGTATTCATCAATTCCAAACCATTTTATAACTCTTTAGAAAATAACAACCTGCAACACTTCGTTCATCATTTAAAAAGTTAAATGGTCTATTATGCAATCCAATTCAACCAGTCGGAAACTGTTAAACCTTATCGAATAATTGTTCGACCTGAGTTGAATAATTTCTCGTGATGGATTAAAAAATTGGTGCATGGAACGTTGAACTACCAATTAATCATGTTTTGTTGTTTTTGACATCATCCACATCCAGAGGGCCATTCACTTTCGAATGTATGCGAATGGTAGGAAAACATTTGGAAATGCACAAAAATTGCACGAGTACACACTTAGAAAAAATTACCGACTTCGGTAATTCATTTACCGAATTCTCAACAGCTGAACGGTCGGTAATGTGTTCGGTAATCGAGAACATTACCGAAAAATCTGTAAACTGAATCAGCAAAACTAGCTGTCAAATTTACCGAATGATCGGTAACGTTTACCGAAAAAACAAGCTTGATTTGTAATTCAGTTTTCCGGAGAACTGTAATTTTGGAGTCGATATGGAAAATGAAAATTACCGACAGATCTGTAATTTTTAAAAAAGTTTACCGGCTCAAATTTAATTGGGTTCTTTAGGGGTATTACGGTAATTGCATATTCGTAATCTGCATTACAAATAGAATCGAAATCCAAAATTTCATCAATTTTGGAGCACTGGAACTAATTTAAATAAGTGTGATTACATAATCAAAAATCAACATCTTAGCGCCCCTCGATGGTACTTCGTATGGGAACGAGCTGTCAGTTTGTTAGTTTAGTGTCAAACAGTGAAGTGATTATTTTGCTTTTAATCTTGATTTAAAAATTGAGATGGAAGTAAATGGGATCGAAAAAAATATCATTGTGCTCAGAAAAAGACGCCCTTTCAGATGATGTATGAAAACCAACATATTTTTCAAAATTAAAGAACCCAATTCACTTTAATATTGTTTGAAGGTGTTTTCTTGATTTTATCAATTATTTAAATTAAATACATTTTTCCTTAGTCATTATTTTATTTCATTCTTACGGACATGTTTTATGTAAATCGAATAGCTCAAAACTTACACGTAGCGCTGGCAGTTATTGCAATCCATGCAAAAATTTGGCTCCAGTTGTGGTCAATGTGTTGATGTTGAAAACTGCTCAACCGATGAACAAAAAAAGTTGTCAAAAGGACTCAGTGGTACATCGAAAACAGGGAAGCATTGAATGAAGATCCCAAATGCTGATTTTAGATAGTCGCCAATGGGAATAGCAATGGTACCCCAGCATACTGCACATCCATCCGTCACGTCAGGGAAATTTCCTCGCACTACCAACAGTGGAATGCTTCCACTATCCTGCGGAAAATCATCTTCGGGCTAAAACAAAAAAAAAATAAAGCAACTAATTTTTATTATACTATACGTCTTACCTGTATCCATTTTACAACACCTGATAGAAGATTGTTCAATACTACTCATCAGTCTTGGCCAAGGAATCAAAAATATCTCCAAATGACAAATAACAAGCGATCAACGAACCGAATAATAACGCTATGTCAGAAGTGGAAAGCAATAATGATATAATCTTCACCGTTCTTTTTCATGACAAGCAGCCCGTGCGACACAACTCATTCGGGGCGGTAGAAGGAAACGAGCAAATTGTTGGCAAGCTGCTTCACGAAGTAAAGCCGAAGATGATACACGTGTGTTAATGGGAATTTTTTTGTTATGTCTTTTCCCGATTCATATCAAGCTATGTCCTCATACGTGTATATTGCAACAAAGCAGGCAAGCAATATATCATTATCCTTCTACCACTCGGATCGAGCTTTGTTACAGAGCGAGTTTGTCATGGTAGTCGTAGCAACCGTTTTGTCTGTATCGTTTGTTGCTTTATGTGTTTGGATTCGCTGGTCTTGGCTCGATTGACGTTTCTCGCTGTGAAAACTACCGAACTCGGTAATTGAACGGGTTGTTTACCGAAACTTCAGTAAAATATTTCACCGAAGTCAGTGATGAAGCTGGTTTACAGATCTGCCGGTAATTTTTTTTACCGTTTTCAACAATAGAGCGAGAAAATACCGAAACATCTGTAATGTTTAGTATTACCGAACTAAAACGGTAATTTTTTTTACCGAACTCAGGATCTCTGTTTAAGTGTGTACATTACTATGGTGATAAGGTAAACACTCGTTTATTTGTGTCCTTCTGCAAAAACATGTTTAGTCATTTTCTGAGGATTTTCTGATATTCTCCATACTGCAAAAATGATTTTCCTACCACTGAAGGGGCGACATCTCTCGGATCTTCAGTATAGCTACTACTCAAATCATATAATCATTTATAATTTTATAACATTATTCCACACGTTATTATCCCAAATGGTCATTATCCCGAATCCCTTGCGAAAAGCTATTGATTATATATTTTCCTTATATATTAAAAGAAGGGAATATTACCTTCTTTTTCATACATCAGAAGAATTAATTATTTTCTTTTCTTATATTTTCAAAGAAGGGAAAACCCCTTGATCCATTAAGGTCTCCTAACCTCTTGACCCATTAAGAAGATTTCTCTTCTTTTTATATACGCGAAAGAAGATTCCAGGAGTGACTATAATCTAATACATGGCATACTTTTCCGGGGAATGGTTCATTCTGGGAAATGCTTTTCTGAGGAATGGTTTTCGGGGGAATGTTATAGAATCGTGTCACATACATTGAATTAGTTTGATTGTTTAAGTGCATAAGAAGTGAAGTAAATTATCATTCAAGTTTACGATAAAAAAAAAACTACTCTACACACCTGTGATTGTATTACCAGGCCAGTGAACACTGTGAAATAGTGCAGTGGACGGAAGATTCATTATGTCGTAGAGGTAAGAAATTCACAAGTAAACCGAGGTTTGATTTGAGGTTACGTTATTTAAAAAATGTTTCCCGTTTCAGGTTACCGGATATCTTCGGAAATAAACCTGTTAACATGTGCAAGAATCCGAACCTATACGATGAGCGGTGGAACGGTACTCATCACCAGCTTCCCCTCTCTGATGAACCACTGCATGAGAAAACCAAAGATCTAGTCTAGCAGTGATAGTATCACACTTGGTACTCCTTTGTTTGAGAGCCGCGTTGTAGTACGCTTACGTATAGGCACTGACGTTAGGTGCGATACTGGCAGGTTTTGCCGCAAATTACTCTTTTTTACACAGGTAGATTTATTTGGGTTCGCAAGGGTATTATACTATTGAAATATTGCGTGCCCCTAGCCGCGTACCAAAGGCTTTACTGATCAGAGATGCTATGCCTCAGAACATCCCGGCGGTGTCGACTGGGATTGAACCCAGGCCTGCTGGGGTGAGTGGTAATCAAGCTTACCACTACATCACCGGTGCCGCTTATGTCAACAGTTCTGCACTATAAAATATATCGGACAATATTCATATAAATCTTACCTAGAGAGGGTCTAGTGTACACTCATAAAATAAATTACTGGTTATAGAAAATATCCATGTGAATTTCAGATAACTTTCATGTGATTCCATAATTGGAAATACCACATGAACGTTATGTGTCCAATAAAATCTATATCTATCTTATGCTATGTGATATTCAGATCAAAATCATTATTTTTGTTATTGGAAACATACTATGTGCGTTCCTGATAAAAAAAGTGAAAACTTTTTTAAGTGTATACCCCTTCTAATCTTACCCATCGCTAACCACTTTTAAAGCAAAGGAATGTCATGCACTAAGTATGTGAAATTACGATAGAAAGCATTCCATATCGCAGTCGCAGTTTATAATTGATAATTCATTTGAGTCTATGAATCATCACAAAGAATGAACAAACCTTCTATATTATAAGATGGATCCGATAAACGATAAAACAGTACATGCCGATTTGTTTCAATGCATAGATTAGTGACGTTAAACGCACGCACACTAAAGGGTGCATCGCCGTGTAAAGTTGTTATTATTATTAACGAAAGAGAAAGTCGATGAAGAGAATCGATCAATGTTACTTAGGACCTAATGCAATGTTCAGCTTGATTTAATGTATCCTTAACACGGCAGTGAGCGTGCATAAGGGCGTATTCGCGATGATCGATTCTCTTCATCAATTTTCTCTTTGCAATGCTACAGCTAAGCGAAACAATTTTCTAGAATTTGTTCAATACAGAGTTGTAAGTTACAACTTGTAACAGGTTGTATTGGCTATCAAAAGCAACAGCAAACGCACCGAGAAACGTTAAATCTAGCGAGTCATCGTGTTGTCGCCCTTATGCATGGTCATTGTCGAACTTTACTTTTTGACACTAACTGGAGGTTCAGATTTTCAGCCCTCTCTTTTCTTCTCCCAGGAACAGAGGAAAATGGAACAACATATGCCCTCCAGTTAGTGTCAAAAACCACAGTGAAGGATACTTGGAGCAAAAATGTTGATGACGTCCCGTTATCACAACATTCCATACTTCGAACAGCAGAGGTGTCTATGGTGGGTACACTCAGGAAAAAATCTAAACTAACTAATTTAGAAGTTAACTAAATCACTATTTGCCTGGTTGACGCATATAGCTCGGTATAAAGAGAGAGAATACGAAATTGATCAAATTGATTTGATTGAATTTAAATGAAAGCATGATTAGTTTTCCATTTGGGTTTTCATTCGTTTATGGTATTTATTTATTAGGGAACCTCGGACAACAAACAGCACTAACAAGAATTCATTCCATGGAAATAACATATACTGATTCAAATTGTTTGTAGGCTTTTAGACGCTTCCTGTCATTGACTGGGTTTTCGCAAAATGGTGATAGGTGGTTAAGTAAGTACTGAATTACATGGCTGGTAGTAACCGTTGATGGAAGGTCCACCTCGTTTGTCTTAATGGACTATGCATCTATTGCATTGATCGCACTTATTTTCTCTTCGGATCTCTGTTTAACATCATCGGGTATTCCGTGAATGAGATCACTCTTGATCCAGGATGAAGAATTGAGCAGCATTGTTATCCAAACATATTATGTTCACTCCATTCGAGATATAAAAAGACTAAGTCCAAACCGTAAAAAAGGCGCCACTACCTGTCAAAAGTGTTAGGTTAAATGATTTGGTGATATCATAGAGGTAACTCTAAGACTAGAAGGTCCCGAAGAAACGTGCTAACTTTTTGGCTCAGCTCTGGTACTCTCTTCGGTCCCAAGCTAATCGATTCACACCTCGAAACATAGGAAAATCCACTAACCCCTCATTTTATCTGTCAAATTTTTATAGCGAATCAAAACAAACATAGTGTAGTACTGGAATTTCGACTTGAATGGGATACGTTAATCGTTTGCTTGGGACCAATAGACTAGTCAAGTAGTGAGCCAATTTAAAATCGTTAGTTTCGTATTAATTGTTGGTGATATGGCCTATTTTCTCTCGACGCTTCGTTACCGATATGCATTTTGTTTTCATTCCTGAATCAAAGCCATTCGATGTTAACGCAAAAAATTTATCGATGCTAACGCAAAAAATTGTTTGCCGCTAACACTGATGAAAAATCAATCACAAAAAACCCGAAAACGTATCTATTGTGCGCCGGCCTTAAGATTTTCTCTTTGCGGGACCCTTAGTAACATTTTTTATGTGCACGGCATCGTCGGCCCTCGTACGGTGTCGGTGTAAAGCTCGACCCACAATTAGATTCTTTAAAGGTATTGAGGTGCATGCATAATGCATAATCGTAATCTGCATTAAAAATTGAATCCAAACCCAAAATGTTTTATCAATTTTGGTACACTGGAACTATTTTAAATAAGTACGATTACATTAGCAAAAATCACCTTATTAGCGCTCCT
Organism: Ochlerotatus camptorhynchus; assembly: GCF_037179485.1. Taxonomy (NCBI): domain Eukaryota; kingdom Metazoa; phylum Arthropoda; class Insecta; order Diptera; family Culicidae; genus Ochlerotatus; species Ochlerotatus camptorhynchus. The sequence continues at coordinate 206,680 of NW_027040495.1, read as the reverse complement.
CGGTGTCACTTTGTATGGGAGCGAGCTGTCAGTTTGTCAGTTTAGTGTCAAACAGTGAAGTTATTATTTAGCTTTAAATCTTGATTTAAAAATCGAGATGAAAGTGTGTGGAAGCTCTTTCAGATGATATATAAAAACCGATATATTTTTTTAAAATAAAGAACCCAATGATGAATTTATGTGACGGTCGACCAGCAGATGGAAATGATGTGAAAAATGATAATGACGTTTTGCTACCTGTCAAATCGTATGGAATATTTTTTAAGTACATCATCAGTTTTATAATTGCAAATATGAAAACTAGGTGTCGCATGGTCAGTTTTACCTTTGCTTAAATTCATCAATACTGTGTCACCGTCAGCGTTGATGAAGGGGTTCGTCCGTCGAATGACAGATGCAACGCATGTCAAGTTGCTTTTCCACCGATCATGGTGGGTATTAAAGAGCCTGAATTTATAAAGAGACGACATCTTATCCATTTGACAGGTCTTCTGCTCGATTGGAATGACTTTTCCTATGACTTTCCCGCATAAGCGCGAACCATAAATTGACCTTACCTAAAATGGTTATAAATTGTTTATAATCCCTGCTAAACTTCAACTGAAATGGTTATGGAACTTTACATGAACGTTTAATGATAAAGTTTTAACCTTAAGTATTATAGTTTTTTGGAAGTGGACCTTACAAATAATGGGTTGTTAAGAACCATTACCATTCAAAATTCTTGTTTTCTCCATACATTTTCGGAAAGAAAACTATACTAAAACCTTTTAACTTATGGTTTGAGAACATTAATGGTAATGGTTATGGTAACCAGTAAGGTCCATGAATGGTTTTGTAACATCGATCAACTTTATGTGGAATATATCGCGAATTGGTTGCCTGTAAATTACTGATTACCAATTCACGATATATTTCACGTAAAGTTGAGCGATAATACAAAACCATTAATGGACCTTACTGACTACCATAACCATAACCATTAATGTTCTCAAACCATAAGTAAAAACGTTCTAATATAGTTCTCTTTCCGATAATGTATGGAGAAAACAAGAATTTGGAATGATAATGGTTCTTAACAACCCATTATTTGTAAGGTCCGCTTCCAAAAAACCATAATAGATAAGGTTAAAACTTTATCACACAAACGTTCATGTAAAGTTCCATAACCATTTCAGTTGAAGTTTAGCAGGGATTATAAACAATTTATAACCATTATCGGTAAGGTCATGTGATGGTTCGCGTTTATGCGGGTTGACACACTATCGATTGTTCCAATTTTGACATGTCGCCTCTTTATAAATTTAGGCTCTTTAGTGGGTATATACATGGTGATACAGGGGGAAAAGTGCTGTTTTAGAGCAAATTGTAAACAAACTCGGTCGCTGTCCCATACAAAAATCCAAAATGGCTGAATTATGAATTTGACACATTAGAACAACTCAAGAGCAAATTTTCATTACGTCGCTATTATTGCTATTCATTGCTATTACACTATATCAAGAGCAAATTTTCATTACGTCGAATGTAACAAAGGTAAACAAAGTCGAGCTATCAGTGTCAATCGATGCTCCTGCTATTACACTACATACTGTCTGAATATAGGATCACATCCCATTTTTAAAATTATTTACCAGTCAAATTGCTTTTCGACGTAATCACCTTCCGATCAAAATAGTTTTCGATGTTACTTAAGTCACCCGATTTCTATGGAGATGCCGTTTGCCTTAAGTAACAGCGCAGAGAAACCAGTGAAAAGTGTACGTTCGGCGTTTCGATTTCTCATTATTAAAGTGAATAAATAAAACTGTTTGTTGCTAAGATGATTTCGGTGGTCCTAAAATGATAAATGGGCTGCAAGTAAGGAGACGTAATTGATAATTCTCCCGAATATCCTGGTAAATACACTTTGACTTAAGTAACAATAGGGGCCACCAAACGACGTATAATAACTTTTGACTCAAAAACCAGTATTTTTTAGCATGAAAGCTAGCGATTTGCATTTGTTTGATTTAACCCCGGCTTAATATGTTAAACATTGCTATCACTATGAGATTATATTTGTTTAATTGGAAATAGGAATAACTTTTCGGTCATCAAAACAAAACTTTATTTTTCTCGGATCGGTGCGAATGTTACTTACGACATAATGAAAGTTTGTTCTTGATATACTGTCCGAATAGAGGATCACATCCCATTTTTAATTTTATGTACCAGTCAAATTGCTTTTTGACGTAATTACACGCAGAAAAAAATATTTTAAACGTAATAATATTTGACGTAAAATCAATAAGAATTTCATTTTGTTTAGGCTGCAAAAAGAAATTATTATTGTTTCAACAATGCAGTATTTTTGTCCCTTAAAATCCATGGATTGTTAAATCAAAAAGAAAATCTTTTCGAATTTACAAGAGCTATCATGGTTTTGACGTAAGCTGTCAAATTTGGCAGCTGGGTCAACAACAAAATATGTTTGTTTTTTAAAAGAGATTTCTCGTTGATTCAATCATATTTATTTTATAAGTCTGACAATTCACGCATTTTATGTTTTTTTTTTTTGTTGCAACAAACAGAATTGCAATTGAATTTCAGGATTTTCAAGATCGACTATCTGAGGCATTAAATCACTGATCTCGCCATCCTTCAGAAGGGAAGTAAAGCCGTTGGTCCTTAGTTCATAAGTTGATAGGTCGATAAGTAGGGTCCAGGTGTGGGAGCTGCCTGTCTTGCGTCGGTAGCATTAGTACGGAAAACAAGATCGACGGAAAAACAAATCAAAGAAAAAAGAAAAGCTGTTTATATTTAGCAACTGCAGCATACTTATTTACCTCAAATATCAATATTTTTGGAAATTTTACACTTAGTTCTCGAAATTCACAATTGAAAACAATTAAATATTGTGAAACGCGTGAAGAGCTGAATTCAGTTTTGTGTTATTGTTTACATTTTTGCCCTGGTGAAAACGAGGAATGGCCGGTAGTTATTTTTGCATTCATGCGTTGCACCGGGTAGTGTACACAACAAATAAATGCTAAATTAAAACTTATTATTGTTGACTTAATAAAAGAATATTGTTGTTTTTACCATAGTTGCAGTTATTATTATTATTATTTATCTTTATTAGGGAGGCTTTCAGCCTTGGGCTGGTTCGCCTCCAACTAGTTGCAGTTGAAAAGTGACTTATTAAAACAAAAAGAATCCTGTTTTGAATTTATATGAATAAGTTTTATTGAAACAACAAAATGCAATATAATTTCAACCGGAATTGTTTGTTTAAATACAACTAAAGTTTTTTTGGTTAAATGCAAACAATTTTCTGTCCGTGTACCTTCTGATCAAAATATTTTTCGATGTTACTTAAGTCACCCGATTTCTATGGAGATGCCGTTTGCCTTAAGTAACAGCGCAGAGAAACCAGTGAAAAGTGTACGTTCGGCGTTTCGATTTCTCATTATTAAAGTGAATAAATAAAACTGTTTGTTGCTAAGATGATTTCGGTGGTCCTAAAATGATGAATGGGCTGCACCTAAGGGGACGTGATTGATAATTCTCCCGAATATCCTGGTAAATACACTTTGACTTAAGTAACATTAGGGGGCCACCAAACGACGTATAATAACGTATAATAAACTAGTAATTTTAAGCATGAAAGCTAGCGATCTGCTTTGTATGATTAAAACCATACTTATTATGATAAACATTGCTATCACTATGAGATTATATGTGTTAAATTGGAAATAGGAATAACTTTTCGGTCACCAATACAAAACTTTATTTTTCTCAGATCGGTGCGAATGTTACTTTCGAAATAATGAAAATTTGCTCTTGAACTATATGTACCCTAATAAAAATAACCATAAAAGAGAGTTTAACGACGTGTTAGGGGTATCATGGTATTTGATTATTAGGGTTGATCAGAATCAAATTTTACACTGACGCTGACGATGAATCAGCTTTGTTGGTTGCGCTTTAGAACGCCGTAGTTCTGTTTATCCTTATTGCGCATTTTGCACCACTACACTCTGAAAGATCGTCACGTCCGATTTACGTGAAAACATACACGGATAGAAATCTCCTTATACCTTTTGGCATTATTCATAAAATGTATAAGTCAAGTAATAAGCAGACGCCTTGCAAAAAGTTAATGAAGATCATGTGTCAAATGAAATGTATAAGTGGTCACACATACCTTTAATGCATTCTTATATGACCTATGTGGTATGTCTTATGGAATGTATAAGGTTTAGGTTTTGGCTAAAATGTATAAGTGAAAAACATGACTAAAATAATTGATTTTCGTTTCGTGTAGGTGGTTTTCGTCCACCCTATTTTTCACGCAACTTTTACCGGAATTGCACGTAGCCGATCAAAACTCAGCTTCGATTTTCTACGTAATTATTCAGGTAAATAAGACCTGATTTTCACGTACTGCTTACGTGAAATCGCGGTGAATACTACTGGAAAACTGGTAACTTTTACGTGATATTCCGTTTCGTTTGAAATGTTTTTTACGTAATTTTTACGTGAATTTTGAATGAGAATAATGGAACTTATATGTAGAAGCAGTCAATATTATGCAATTTCATCGGGCAGATATAAATTTCACGTGTTTAAATTGATACTTATATCTACTCATAAAATTGCAAATTATTGACTACTTGGTAGGTAGAAATGTTTATGAGATTTTTTATTTCCGTCAAAATATTAATATCTTTTTGCAAAGTTTTAATTATAAAACTAGAAAAAATGCTACATATAATCATAAATAAATTAATTTAAACAAATCAAATTACCGTCCAATATTTGTAGCAAGCTGCTGGGAAATTTTGAATTTAGACTATAAAGTATACATATTCGGCTAAAACGTGTGTATTTTTTTTACACCAATATCTGTTACTCATAAATGCATAAATTTTATTCATTTTTGTACTAGCAATTACTCAATCAAACTGTCAATACTCCAATAAACTAGTTCGTTTAAACCTGTTTTTTCCTATGCTACCTACAAGATTTAATTACAGAAAAATATTTATATTAAACAAACCTTCTTAACTCAATGTATTGCTTTTATTTTTGTCTCCAGGACGCCGGACACGTCAGACCAATACAGTCGGTCAATTACTTTCTGGATCCACTGCTATCGACGACACGGCGAGTCCTAAACGCAAAGATTTCAAATACGACAACAACATTTCTAACTTTACAAACAATCATATAAATAATGACAATAGCCAGGCCAAAACAAGTGCAACAGTGGATTCAGCAGCGCCAATGGTTTTACGTGGAGGTCGATCCAAATTGAATGGAATTGCTAAATATTTGACGACTGGCAAACCTTCAGCACCGATAGCCAATGACAATAAAGCTACTGAAACAATACAGACCTTCATCGATCTCACGGACGAAAACACGTGTGATTCGTTTGAAAATGTTGCCAGTGGAAGTGGTAATCCTCCAGTTATGACAACTATTGGTTTCAACATGATTCAGAGCAATCCAGCGAGCAACATTTTCCTTCAGGAGCCAGTGCTTAGTTTGAACTTTGACAAAACGCCCACGGACAAATCTCGAATGATCATTAAAAACTCTTTCCTTTCAACTGAAATGCAAACTAAATTTTCACCGCCAAAATGTGATCCGATGTGGGGTAGTGCAGCGGCTTCAATTTCAATTAAAATGGAACCATCAGAGTATGCACTTGATCTCTCAAAGCCAACACAGGTTACGGAAATAGATTCGACAACGTTCCTAAGCCAGGACAGTAATTCATGTGATAGCGGCGACAGCGGAGTATTTATCCTATCTTCCGGTGCACTCGATCTAGTGGCTTCAGCCGATCGGAAACGGCGGAAACCAGCTACTCCGCATCGCATTTTGTGTCCGTCTCCTGTGAAGAATCCCATCGTTGCTAGTCCTTCAACGGCACTGGCACATTTGAACATCCAGAGCAAACGTACTACGAGAAGAAATGTCAAATCAAAACGAAGGTAAGCACACCGTTTGCTATGAACCCAGAGTTGCACATCTATTAGTCTACATTGGAGCTGTTCATAAACACCCCTCCCCCCCATCCCCTCGCGTAGACGATCATCCATACAAATTATTCGGAAATTGTATGGTCCGTAGACATTTGCCAATCCGTTCACCTACCCTCCCAACCCTCTAAAGTATCTACGTGATTTATGAACACCCCCATTAAAAGAAGGCTTTTATGCTTTGTAGTGCTAAAATAGCATATAGTACAACGTGTATTTAACCAACCACTAATAGTAACACGTAACCAGTGTTCGGAAAATCTTATTAATTGAGCCTCCCTGAGACAATAAACTCGTATACGAATCTGGCAAACAAATTTCACGCTTAAGATTCTCATACATTTTCAGGCACACACACTCACAATGCCAAAAAATAACCAACTTAAAACTCAAAAACGGCTCAAACGTTAATTGATAGTACGCTCAATAATGTCTTGTTAGGTTTATCATCCACTAATGATAAAACAACACTATTAACAATGAATAACGCCAAAATACAAAGCACTGCATTCTTTTACCCTTTCCTTCCCATAAGGTTTTTCATTGTTTTGAGATGCAAAAATACTGTTTTGATAAAAGTGCTAAAACAAAAGATGTTCCATTTCATACTAAATGATCGAACCCATTGAAACAAGTTTTTGTTTATAATTAATAGTATTTTAATTGTTTCCAATTGATGCGCAGCTGAATTCTCAAGAATTCATGTAAACTTGAATTTTTGATTTTTTTTTCCGATCACTGAAGTAACACGAAAGACATGTGGGTCCAAGGTAAAAATAAAAGATAAAAGTTTAATTAGATATTTGTTTACACCAGACTTCACACGAAAGAATCAGAAAATGCACTGGAGGAAACAGAAGTAATAAACTCTACCGGTGTCAACAATTTACCAAACGTGACAACTTCCAGTACAGGAGCGCTACTAAAACCAGAGTTGGACAAGAAGAAACCGGTTTTGAACGATTCTGTCAATCCAACTGCGCAGCAAAACACCAACAACAATAACCAAAGTAGTAAACAGTGTGAGGTTCCTACGGCCGTGCCGACAAATGCTGCTAAACACGGCGAAGCTGGGACCAACAAGAAGCTTACCGATTTCTTCCAAGTAAGGAGGAGCGTAAGGAAAACCAAAAAAGAAGTCCAATGGGAGCGTGAACGAGATATTGAAAAAGCTATTCGTGAAGAACGTGAAACGGGATTGAAGGTAGGGTCTTACAGGTTGTTTGCAGTGTTCAAGATCATTTTTAATACTAAATTTGTGCTAACTAACCCTACTTCAGATCGCTCACTTCGAGGGTAAAGGACGTGGAATATTAACTACAAGACCCTTCATGAAAGGTGAATTCGTGGTCGAATATGTAGGAGATCTTATCGCCGTTGCCGAAGCTAAGGAACGCGAACAGATATACGCTGAAGATGATAGTACTGGCTGTTATATGTACTATTTTAAACACAAAAATGTACAGCATTGGTAAGTGTGTTGGGGCATAGAAGTACAACTTTATTTAATAGTTACTTTCTTCTAACGACATTTTTCTATTTCAGCATCGACGCGACAGCCGAAAGCGGAAAGCTGGGACGGTTAGTAAACCACTCGCGCAACGGAAATCTTATGACCAAGACAGTGACTCTTAACAATCGGCCTCATCTGGTGCTAATAGCCAAAGAAGACATTTTCGAGGGAGTGGAAGTCACATATGACTATGGAGACCGTTCTAAGGAAGCATTACAGCACTACCCTTGGCTAGCGTTCTAGAGATGATTTCATTGCACGGAAATCAAAAACAAAGTTTATTAAATTTAATGCAACCAAAATTTGCGCGCTGTCCTAATGATGATGCTTTTACATCACTTCGGCTACAGCACGGAGCAAGCGTTTCACAGCCAAGTACCGCCATATTGTTTGTGCTGGAGGGAGCAGGAAACAGCGGAGTACAAGCATTTTGATGTTCATTTTCAATTCCCAATTTTAGCATGAAAACAATAGTCTACATCTTGCAGTGGTAATCATCAAATATCAAGAGATACTCTCTTGTACCGTACCGGAGTGAACAAAATACCTACACTACAATTTTTCACCACATATCTTGTGGCCAGAGTAAACTAACACACCAAACAAAACGGCAGCGTATCAGGAACACAACTAGTTATGTATTGTTTATTTACTATTTTCTTATAGTTTATATGCTGTGCACTGTGTAGTAAAACCGGTAAGAAAAAAAAGAAAAAAGTAATGCTATAACGATAACTGATTAACATACAGTTTACTTCCTACTAAAGAGACAAGATTGTTGAAATGCAAACACAAAGATCCTATTTTTATTTATTGCATTAGTGAGTGTATGGTGCTGCAAATTACCGTTTTTTTTTTTCATTTTATTTCTGCATTTAGTTGGAACAATTTACTAAAATTATCATTGATGTTTAATTGCTGCTTAAATTGTGGTCGAGGAAACCGATAACAATCAACATTGGCTTTGACGATGAAAACTTCAAAACTCTTGCCTATCCAATTGGCAATCTAACGATAGCGCTAGGAGAAATAGAAAAATTACGATGGTTTCAAAATTTTGCACGGCGAGGTATAGGAGAGAACACTTAAGAAGCATTTGCTATCAGAAAAAAAAATTGTTAATTTTTTTATTGCTACTAGCAGGAAGAAACCTAAAAGGCACTCGAGAGGCGTAATTGTTTTTTTTTTTTCTTAGTTTTCGTTTAGATCTATTGATTCCAACCAACCCAACCAACCAAAAAAAAGAAATAAATATAAAATAAAATCAAGTTAAACTTATTCTCCCATACCTCGCCGTGCAAAATTATGAAGCCATCATCATTTTAATAGCTCTCCTATTTGTCACAAGCGGCGCTTTATGTTATCGTTTGATCGTCAATAGTTAAAATGTCTTGTTCAAGAAGAGTGTTTCATTTCTTCGTCTTCTATACCTAACAGGTATTACCTATTCTAAAAAGCATTGCAAAAGATCCAATCTTGTTAGATTATCTACACGCTCATGTAAACCAAATGGAACACAGTCTTAGTTTGTGCGTGGAAAATCCGTTTCGTTTGAAAATGGGAAAATGGGCTTTTTTCGTCAAGGGGTGAAATAAAGTTCTTGTCCTCATAATGTATCTTCGTCAAAAAATGAGCGCCTAAGGTCATCTCCTGAAGATAATTATTCTAGCAACTAACGACGATGTAGGGTAAGGAGGGGTAAGATGGGACACAGGGCAATCTACTTGATTTCTTAATTTGTTTATTCGTCAACATCAACCTTAATGCAGCCCCAGTGCTGGTTTGAAAAAGCAAACAATTATTGGGGTGTTGCATTGAATCTGTTGATATTGACAAACAAATACATTAATAAATCTAATATAATAACTGGCCCATCTTGCCCCGCGACTTATCTTGCTCTACCAGGGGACAAACGTAGAAAATTCGTATCGAATAAGCAAACAGGTTGATGTAATGAAATTGGCTTGTTAGCGGAATGCTTAAATAAAACAGCAAGTGATTCTCTTTATCAATGTTGGTACCTAGGGGGAGGAGGGGCATAGTGAGCATCCCGCAGTTTGGCTCTGAATCTCCAGCTGCATGAAACAAATCAACTGGTAGTAGGTTCAATATCATTACGATATTGATCATACTACCAACCAATTTGTTCCGAACGGCCGGAAGTCCAAGCTGGTGCACGGGATGCTCACTATGCCCCACATGTTCACTATGCCAGTCATCAATTTCATTCATTTGATAAGTTCTTTATTGCGAATGACACTGATGAAGACTGCACATTGTAGTCGAAATACGTATCTGGCATATATAGGTACCAAAATTAATTAAGAGGAATTAAATGGAAGATAACTTTTTTGCTGTTTTATTGAAGCATTCCGCTAACAACCCAATTGCATTACTTCATTTTTTGCCTATGCTACCATAAGAAGGATAGGCAGTGGATTTATTCAATTGGCACATAGGTACTTTCATATTGTATTTATTTTGATGGATTAACTTAAAATTAAAAGTGTAGGTCACAAATTAAAAATCATAAATTAAACATTGATGCGTTCAATTATTCATGGTTTACATAGCCAAAAACAAATGAAGAGAAAAGTCTCCGTAGCATCTTTCGTGGCAGGTGGAAATCAAATAACGAAGAGACTTGATTGTACAATCGGCGCAGCCCACCTAGCATAACGTACGTAGTCACGCAGCGCTCGGGCTTGGACGTTGATGTTAAATTGCTCCAAGATTGCGTTGCAATCGATTCTACCCAGTAATGTGTCCGTGACGAGCCAAGGCCATTGAAGATCTCTTCTACTTCGAAGAGGCTCCATATCGATCAACAGGCAGCGAATTTCATAGCTAGGAAAGTAACACGGGTCTCTCCAAGGTAGCTTCCTTTTTGCGAATCGAAGAAAACGTCGTTGCACGGACTCAACTCTTTCAGTATTTCAGAATGAATCGCACCAGGGAATAGTACAGTGACTTGAGGCAATAGGTGTTCGAGAAATTCTTTGCAATCCAGAAGATAAAGCCCAATGTCCTTGACGCTTTGTGTGATAAAATAAAGAACTTTGTGAAAAAAGTTCTTGATCTTCAAGTCAGCTGATCCCATCATGTAAAGCAAGTAAGGGGTCATCCATAAATGACATAGTATATTGTTGATCAATATTAGAAACCTCCACCACCCCCACCCCCTAAAGGTGTTTAGCCATACATAATATATGGCCGTTCTCGTTCTCCCGATCGGAACTTGGTACGAACGTAGAATAAACTTTAAGAACCGAGACTTCAATTAAATTAAGGTTCTACAAAGAGTGAATAATTTGTTTTCGTCTACTTTTTGAAATATTCTTTGATCATCATTTTCTAAATGTAGTGGTAAAATTCAGTCCAGTACATGTCACCACGCCAAAACTGTCCATCTCTTTTCTTCCTTTATTTCAATACAACAGCAAATGTGACGTTACACTACCTAGTACATAAGGATATTATATACAAAACATTCTTATTTCCAGGCCACGCTATGAGATAATTCAATGATACTTCCACACGATTGCTACACGGAAAAAAACATCATGTTAATGTAAAGTGATTAGCTGTTGAATTTGCACTGCTTGCCAAACATTGTAAATCGATGTGCAAATCCCTTGGAAGAGATCATATCGAAGCACGATGAAATCAACAGCAAATCACTTTATTTTAGATTGTATTGCACATCATTGTTGATGTTCTGTGCTTTGAACTCGAAATTTTTAGGCATACTGATATTAAAAATCTATCACTTTAAATTTAACTAATTTATCCTTGGATTTCATGTTTGCTGAATATGGATTTAAATAATATATCGACTTGTTCGTACTGCAAGCCTTGTTATATGTTATTTAGAATATGACCATAAAACATATATCATATTACTATCCAGATCACATGTGTCCAAATGATACTGAACAACATTACAAGGTTTGATAAGTTTGACAATGTTTTGTAATAGAACTTATCTGAATAATACACTATCATTGAATACAGCAACAATTTCGTAATACTCGCGCTCTAGAATGCAAATTATTTCGGGTGGAAATGGAGAATTATCGCTTTCTTGATCTTAATTAATTTTTGTTGACTTGCGAGTAATGTTCTGTATGTGCTTTTTTGACATTTGCTTCCAAAAGCATTTTTTTTTTTTTTATTACAGTCACTTTAACACTCTTGGGTCATTCGTGACTTGTCCGGGCGTGAGATTTGAACTCGTGACTTTGGCGTGAGAGGTATGGATGTTAACCACTACACCGGGGTCGCCCCCAAAAAAAGCAAAACTATTCAAATTCAATGGATGAAAACAGTGCCAATTCTAATGATAATCATTTTGATTTAAATGTGTTATACAGTACATTTTTCCAGAGACAAATCACTTTCACAAATCACAAATCACTTTCAATGAACATTTTGGATTGATTCGAACAGCACACACTTAGAAATAACTAATTTTACTTGTGACGGAATAATCCTTTAAAATGATAAATGAAACGTAAACAAACATGTCATGTTAAATTAAGTGCTCCGAGACTGAAAAGTTCGTTACTTGACGAAAAGTACGTTTGATAGTGCTGAATTTTGCGTCTGATATGACTCAATGTTATGTCAAAATTAACGCTCGTATATGCAGTCTCAGAGCACCTAAATTTACATTATTTTTTCTAAGTGTGTACTCATAGGAGTATTTCAAAGAAGATTTGAGGAATCTTTTAAAATAATTTTTCAACGAAGTTTTGAGGTAAATTTCAAATGAATATTGTAGAGATTTTCAAGATTATTCCTGCAATCATCTTTAAAAAACTCAAAGAAGAGATCCTAGGGAATTCTTATGCCCATTTGAAATAATTCACGTTTTTTATGTTTCTTCAAAAACCTGGAAATTTTTCGTTGAAGTCCTGAAAAAACCTGTAAAACTCATGAATTTAGTCTATAAGTCTCAACCCAAAATGTAATCATACTGAGATCAAGTTACAGTTACAGGAACAACGGTGGCAGACGGTCACCCTTTGGATTATTGAAACAGATAAAGCTTGAAAAAAAAAATGATGACCGACATAAAATGAAATTAATAATTGTAGCAAACTAGTGACCATTGATCTGCATTAGAAAAGGACATATTCCGAAAACGGAGTTTTTATAACTCCCTCTACAAAATTTTATTTTTTTTTGTACCGGGAAACTCATCTTGGATACACCGGGAAAACCCCTGAACAAATTTTCCGAAGACACCAACTTCTAGATTTTTTTATTACCTTGGATGGCTGAACAACTTTGGGAAAGACGGAAACTTTCTATAAAGTCAAGATCTCAAGATATATTTTATAAAGGTAATGCACATTGGCGCCGTATAGTGAGAAAATTCTGAACTACTGTTCATTAACCAATCAGCATTGACCCACTGTACAATTTTGCCGAAGACGATAGCCTTCTGTATAACCAGTATCAGGTGATATACCATGTGACCGTCTTACCCCTAGGGGCTGGCCAACCTTATCTCGCATTGCGTACTTTTTTTTGGTTCGTGATAAAACATTATCAATTCAAAAGAAAATTTCTTTAAAATCAATGTAACTAGGGAAAGTTCTCTAAAAATCAATGTTTACTTCGAGGTTCACTTAATGTATCGTGGATTTTTTTTTTTTTTTTTCAAAGTGTTCTTATGTTACTTCAGACGCGATTTATTTTTGTTTGTTTGTTTAAATTTGACGTTAAGCTTAGAGTGGCCGTCTTATCCCGTTACTTTTTGAGCTGTATATTTTACGCTGATATATCAAAACATACCAGCTTCATAAATACTGATTTTATCTTGAATCATTTTAGGGGAAATGTCGGCAATACCTTTATCTATTAGCTCAGAAGTATAAAAAATGTCCTTGAGCGCTCAATTTTGTCCAATGGATGGAAACATGATGTATCCTCATGCAAAAAATGAGCGCTCACACGAACAAAGCTGAAGATCAAATTGAAATCAAAATTTGCTGTTATGATGTAACTTATTTTGAATACTCCAGTTGATCTTTTTTTTTTAATTCTTTATTAAGGAGATTTTTAGCCTATGGCTAGTTCATCTCCGCTCCAGTTGATCTCTGGTTGACTTAACGGTTAACACAGCAAAAATGAGAGCAAAATGTTACACTGTTGAATCAAACGGAAAACTAATCCTGCTTTCAATGAAATCAATTTGATTACTAATTCTGCATTCATAATGTTTAACTGAATACGAGCCTGGCGTAAATGCTTAGCATTCATGCTTCTCACGCTGAAAGACTTGAGCTCAAATCTCACCCCGGGGATTCAACGACAGATGAACTTAAATTAAATTTTGAACAAGACGTTAGCAGCAGAACTTCAAGTTAAGTTGCTTTCATATAAAAAGTCTTGGCTGCATAATGAAAGCACAATATGATATCAGACTTCTGTCGCGACAGTTGAAATCAATGTTAGTTTTCATTATGATAGGAACTGTAAACTTTAATATCGATTTGCTCGGGCAAGGACTTTAATTACCTTACCTCCCTGACGAATTGACGATAGTAGGTAAAGAAGGGTAAAGGTAATGCCGAAGCTGTCATGGACCCTACTTGGATATTTCCAATGTTTACGAAATGTACTTTCGATTGCAATTTTCTCAATATCCATGGAACTGATAAACGGCCGATGAGAGTAGCTCTAAGTTGAGCCGGATTCGATTCAATATTGCCAAAAGTGGGGTTACATTCCAATCGCCAACATCCCTTTCCTATCCTTACGTATCACTCACATTTTTTTTGCTTTACACGGCCGATGTCAGTATTACAAAATTGAATTGGATTCGACTCGAAATTGCAAAAAGTGGGGGGTAAAGTGAATGAATAAAATTTCCTCGTGTTTCCTCACAAGTTGGCTTAAATAAGAAGAAAATTGATGAACATTTTACTCAGTTTATGTCCACTCACTGCTATTTATCGGCTGTCCTTGACCAATTGAGCTAATTTTATGTAGGTATGGATGACACTAATCACATATAAAAAATCAGCGCAATTGGTTGAAGGACAGTCGAGAAACAGCGGTGGGTGGACAGCAGGGGTTACCGAGGGGGACGACTCTATCTACGATGCAGAAAAGATTGTGTATGGTGTGGCTAGCTGCGCGCACGCTGAGTAGATAGAAAGAAGATTGACGATGATTCTGCAGATTTCCTGCAAAAAGATGATGCGCGATGCAAGTAGATGCGAGAAATGAAAGAAGATTTTTCGAAAAAATTTCGAAGATTGATTCGCTAGTGTGAGATTTGTTGAGCATCTAGACTTGAGATTTAGATGTGTCGCCCCCCTCGGGGGTTACCAACAATCAATTCGAAACAAACGATTTTAAATTGGTTCACTATTTGACTAGCCTATTGGTCCCAAGCAAACGATTAACGTTCCCCATTCTAGTCGAAATTCTAGTACTACACTATGTTTGTTTCGATTTGCTATGAAAGTTTGACAGATAAAATGAGGGGTTCATGGATTTTCTTATGTTTCGAGGGGTGCATCGATTAGCTTGGGACCGAAGATAGTACCAGAGCTGAGCCAAAAAGTTGAGCACGTATCTTCGGGACCTTCTGGTCTTAGAGTTACCTCTATGGGGTTACTGTATACTCATACACTGAGAAAATGTTCATCGATTTGTCTAATTTTCGAGTCGAGAACGAGGAAAATTTTACTCACCACTCACCCCAATTTTTTAGAATTTTGAGTCGAATCGAAGACATCTTATCAAGAAAACTGGCAACTCTTCCATTTTCTCGTACGACCGCAATGAGGCAGGTACAATCAAAGATGAATACTAAGGCTGTGAACCATTTGCCGAGTTAAATTTAACTCGTGGTTAAAAGTGACATTTCGAAAGTTATTTTCTATGTTCGAAAATCCCCGTGCTATCGATCGACCGGTAATCGACCCACGGTTGTCAAAATTTAACTTCTTGTCTGTCAGAAATAACCATGCTCGGATAGCAGGGTTAATCAATAACTTTCCATCTGTCAAATTTTAACCAAAAGTTAAAAAAATCCACCAAATGGTTCAGAGCCTAAGATGAAACTGTCGGAAGAAAAACTTTCTATTTTAGTGTCTTCTTTCAAGGTCCCTTTCATCCAATGAGAACCCCCCGTATTCAAGGTAATTTTGTGGTTTTGCTGCCCCCTCGGAAGATATGAAATTTTGCGCTCATTTTTATCAAAACAATCACACCAAAATCAGAGATTTCCCATTTTTTAATTACTCGATTAACAACTAATTGATTTTTTGCTCGCTGTGCTGCCATTTTTCCACGAATGAGAGTGCAGCACATGTTTGAAACGATCGGTGATGATCCTGTGGAGATGTTAGAGCTTATATCGGTATGATCTAACCGATTATAAATAGTCTACTTTTCGGTTCGTAAATCGATTAAACGATTATTCGAATGAAAATCGGACATCACTAGATGAATGTGAAACGTCATTTCAAATATAAGGCCGTTCATAAATAATGATACAATATGAAAGGGACCGGGGCTAATCACAAATTACGTCTCCATGGTTACTGAAATAAACACGAGTGTTCACCGGTTGGTACAATCGTGTCATCTGCCGTTCAAAGGTGAATGCTGCGAACGAACTTGATAGCAAGGATTACATCCTCAGAAGAAAGGTTTGTGTATTTACTCATTTTTCTATGCGTTGCTTCCACCTTCGCTCAAGTGCAGCGCTACTATATCTGTCGCTTGGATTCTGGAAAAGTTTCCAGTCTTCTTGATATGATGTCTTCGGTCGAATCCAATTCAATTTTAAGTTACTCTCATCGGCCGTGTAAAGCTACACTCAAAAAATAAATCACATTTCCAATGGAAAATATCCATTAGAATTCCACACAACTTTCATGTGATCTCATAATTGGGAATCGCACTACAAAATCACATGAACCTTATGTGTCCAAAGAAATTTATGTGATTTATCACATAGAATTCATGTGATCATATGAATTTTATGTGAATTTCAGGTACGAATCATTAATTTTGTTATTGGAAAAATATCATGTGCGTTCCCAATGGAAACTATATGAAAACTTTTTTCGGTGTAGGAAAATGTGAGGGATACGTAAGGATAGAAAAGGGATGTTTGGGATTGGATTAGAATTAGGGGAATTGAGTTGGGAAAGGCATGAGGAGGTATCGTCTCCAGTGCATCCACCACAGTTTTAATGCTTTGGTTCTGTCAATTTGTGTCGTGTTATAAATATTTTCTTCCTGTCAATTTATTGATGATTTGTTATTATTGACAGTAACTGTTGTGTTTGCATTATTTTCAACATATCTCAGTATCACAGGACACACCCCGACACCGCAAAGCCTAACTTGTATGCAACAATAGATTAAGAGTAAGTAGATTATATGCAAATGATTAATGATTTAATATAATCTAGAACCGACCCGTTAGAGGGTTCGTTAAACAGACAGTAACAAAGTAAATAGTAATGTACCGAAATAAACTGCCATTTTGTTCCCGAATTATTTATAAATTTTAAACTGGAGTTTATCGCATATATTACGGAAATGTTGTGAAATTGAGTTTAGTGCTTATTTTTGATAGCTAGCAGCAAATGACTGATTTAGAGAAAGCAACAAAATCATACGGCACGTGACACAGCTCCGTGATTATGCAATTTTAGGTTATTTCGAGGGTTATTTAGGGTGTTGATTATGTTCCACCATCATACGATTATTGAAGCGGAACGATAACAGTACAATAGTAAGAAATTAATAATTATTATAATTTATTTAATTATTGCGGAGATGATATCTTGTGAATCATGCCGTTCAATGCATCCACATAATTTATTCGAAGGAAGTCTTAGTTTAACCCATAGGTCAAGTTTTTCGAAGTTGATGAATATTTTTAAATGCTTTAGTTCCCATAGTTAATTAAGATATGATATTCGTTTCTGATGTAAGGAAAGCTGCTTAAGTTTAGCCGCACACCGTTTGAAACAATTGTGTAAAAATTATAAATTCAATACCAAACTAAATGTAGCTATTAGGTTGAGTGATTTTGTTCGTCTGATTTTAATTCTATTTGTGGTTCTTCGAGTACACCCCCGTTTATAAGGAATTTGGAATAAAACAGATTTATTATGTGTAACAGATACTATTTATAACGATAAACCAGTTAAGTGTATACAACAAACACTCAGATATACTTAAATGCAAAACACCGATAGTACTAACACACACACACACACACGTATTTAGTGAATAAATTTGTTAGATCAAACGTTTTCCTTCCTTCCCCACAAAATGCTCCGTATTGGTAGTGTCTCTTTGGTCATCCAGAAGCACAGGTCGTACTCTGGTCGACTCTTTGTGAAATATACACAGTAAACTATGTTTATTATATTATCGAGGGAAACATCTCGCGTTTGAATGAAACCGCCTCAGTAGTTAGTATTTCTTTACGAAACTATAAATTAGATTACAAAGCGAGAATACGGATATGCGCAAATAAACTGCCTGATGTGTGTACTATGATTGAAGCTAGAAGACGATAGGTCGCAGAAGGGTGAATTTGGTTGATGAGCCATTGGCATAATAATAAGTCGATGGAGGCTGCAAAGCTAACATAACATACCTACCTACCATTAAATCGGGTAAATCAGAAAAGCGGAACAAAGAATCAAGTTCTAAAAATAAAATAAACAAAAGCTAACGTCAAACTGGAGTCTGCGTGCCTCTGGTGGGTCGGTATTCGCTGAGAGAAATAATTGTTAGAAAGTCTTTTGTTGAAGTGAAGGAAATATACATTGTTATGGAAACTGATTTGAAGAATGCGAAACATGTTTAGTATGTAGAGATTGAATATCAACATCAATTAAACACATTATAACAATATCGATGTATATTTATACACTTTATTGAATAAAAATTTCGAATGAAGTATTATTCACTCATGTTTTCGTTCAACACGTATTTTTATTTTATTTTTAATCGAAAAACGTTTTGAACGAAAACGGGAATATGGGTGATTGCTTATGCCTTCCGTGGCTGATATCACATCACTAATTGTTTCAATAGAAAAAGGAAGTTTACACGTACACACTAAAAAATTATTACCGACTTCGGTAATTTTTTACAGATCTTTCAACAGCTCAACGTTCGGCAAGACTTTGACCTTCATATCAACCGAGGATTGGAACAGCTTTTTCAGTTTTGTGTTGTCGTCCATACTTTAACCAGAGGGCTTTAGTCACGGCTGGCCATATAGTGTTTATCTAACCTGGAGAAACAAATAGGTAGGCCAACACCGGGAGGAGAGAGAAAATGAGAGTACCAACAATCAATACGAAACTAACGATTTTAAATTGTCTCACTACTTGACTAGCCTATTGGTCCCAAGCAAACGATTAACGTACCCTATTCTAGTTGAAATTCTATTACTACACTATGTTTGTTTTGATTCGCTATGAAAGTTTGACAGATAACATAAGGGGTGTGTGGATTCATGCAGAACATGCAGGGGTGAGTGAAATAGCTTGGGACTGCTTGGGACCGTTGTTCTGGTACTGAGTGAGCCAAAAATAATAATGATTTTCTTCGGGACCCAGTGGTCTTAGAGTTACCTCTATGATAGTATTGTTTTGTGAAATAAGGAACTTGGTGGCTTAGAGGCGACCGATTTTGCTTACTGAGCAGAAAATTTTGGGTTCTATCTCAAGCTCCTTCACATTACAGAGTTTAGTCACAGAGAACAGACATTGAGGCTCGAACAAAATTTGTCTAAAAACTTGTGTAAAGATTCCTATTTGACTTAAGTGCCACTAACGGCGACTTCCCCACTTAAAAATCATCTTTGACAACATGATGGCGCTGGCGTTGCAAAACTTACACTAGACACTAAGTGCTGGTAGCGCCAAGTGGCAATTTTCAACAGATAATTTATCGATACTAGCGCCCAATTGGTCGAAAGTGATAAATTTAAAGAGGAAATCAGAAGATGCTAGCGGTACGTAACGGCGACGTTTCCACTTAACTTTACACAAGTTTCTGATCTAACTTGGACGTCTGTCTCTGAAATCTATAACAAATCCTTCTCAAGAGTAGTTTTTTTTTTATCGTCGGGGAAGTCGCCGACAGGATCGAAATTTAGTAACAGCAAGATGAACTTGGTCGTAAATTGTGTTGTTAAATAAGGAACTCGGTAGCCTTGTGCCGACCGATTTTGCTTACTGAGCAGAAAATCAAAGGTTCAATCCCAAGCTCCTTCACATTATAGAGTTGGACTTAAAATCGGCTTACTGTCATGATATGATAAAAAGGGTTATAAAATTTGGAGGGACGGGTACGTAAAAGAAGTAATATCAGGCGTAACATTTGATAACGGCACAAAAGCTTTTGTAAACAAAAGTTGTAAGGCCCTTTACACGCGAACCCAAGTACGCACACGTAAACCAACAACATCATCGGGTGGGGAAAATTTTCCCCTTTCCTATAGTTGTATTGGTTTGCGTGGGCGTAGTTCGGTTCGCATGTAAAGGGCCTTACAACTTTGGTTTACAAAAGTTTTTGTGCCGTTTACAAATGTTACGGCTGATATATCGGAATTGCATATAAAATCTTACTCCAAATCCCAGTCAATCCCAGTCGGCGCCGTCGGGATTTTCTGAGGCATAAAATTTATTATCACGCCTTCCTTCGGAAGAGAAGTACAGCCGTTGGTCCCCCGGTCCATGAGTTGATGAGTCGATATATAGGGTATAGGTGTGGGTGCATTAAATAAGATCGATTGAAAACAAAACAAGGTAAAAGTTAAAACATTTGTTGTCGTCGTTGGTCGCCGCTGGAATCAACCAGTAACAACAAGTTGAATGGGAACTTGATCGAAATTGTTTCGTGGTATAACGAGCTCGGTGGTCTAGTGGCGACCGATTTTGCTTACTGAGCAGAAGACCGTGGGTTCAAACCCAAGCTCCTTCGCGCTATTACATCGCTAGGACATCAATTCAGCATGTCGTTCACCAAAACGAATTCTACTGCAATCCTAACCCTTTTATGCAACATTCCAGTGATTTCTCGTGGAAGTGCAGAGGTGTTCTCGACTTACATTAAAGCGAGTATTACAACAACATATTCCTGGCCATTCCTTTCTTAACCAGCATTCGGACGTGGCCGGCGCTGGTATTGCCTAGTATTAGTTACCAGTATTTACACATTGAGAGATAGTCCCAAGCATCGTCTATTAATTCTCGGTGTAATTACAGCTGATCTTGCAATAACGGAGTTGCATCCTCGGATGGTCAATGCTCATGCTCATATATATAAAATGTAGAGATGTAGAAAAAAAGCCTGAGTCCACTATTTTTTACAAAAAATGTACGTCATCAAAGGGGATCAAGTCTCCCCCCTAGGGGGCGACCCCGGCGTAGTGGTTAACATCCATACCTCTCACGCCAAAGTCACGAGTTCAAATCTCACCCCCGGACAAGTCACGAATGACCCAAGAGTGTTAAAGTGACTATAATAAAAAAAAGTCTCCCCCAATTGGGGGTGTTATTAGGCATCTTTCAGAAAAAAAAAACTAGTTTTGGGAATTTATACATAATTTTGGAGCCTTTTGAGTATTTATAAGCTTAAAAATATATTTTTCTGCGAGCCTGCGCAATAATATATCCAAAATAAAAACTGGGTATGGAGTGTGTCCACTCTCCCACTTGTGTATGGGAAAAATGTAAATTTAGAAAATATATCACTACTACTACTATATTCAGGATAAAGACGTGGTGTCTTCTGATGTAAGAAGAAGTCGTCTCCATTCCACTATATCCATCGCTGCATGTTGCAAGCCACGTCATCTCGGTCGCCTTTCACCTGGGGTCACATTGCGAATCTCGAAACGAAAGACTTTTTGTACGAACGCTTGTATGAAAAAGTTTTTCGTTTCAAGTTGCGCACTGTGGCCCCTGATCGCTCCATCTTGCCCGCTGCGTGTCTTTTTTTTTTTCTATTACTCCAGTCGGGTCGCTATCAAGAACAATGTTCACCGGTTCGTCTTCCAACATTCTTACGACGTGCCCAGCCCAACGTAACCGCCCGAATTTTGTGGTGTTTTTTTTTTTATACACGGGGGAATCTGCTCACAGACACCTGAGAAGGAACTCAGGGTGTGGGGATGGGAGAATTTCACTCCCGACCCACTAAACCTTACCCTGTGCGCTTGGCCCTTGACCTCCCCGGAACCGCCCGAAGGCATTACTTCATGGGAGGGACCGCTGGGAGCGCTATGGTGCCTCTCTAGCAATACTCTAACGATCTAGTCGGGCAGTAGGTATCTGAGTTGGTTGGAAATGCTAACATGAAGCTTTAGTGTGATGATTTATTAGCTAGAGAATGATCTTTAGAAGAGGGTAGGTGGATAGTTCCGTTAGAGTACGGCAGTATGAAAATTGAATAGAAGTTGAAAATGAGCGAAGGGCCATTAAAGCGACAGTTTTCAAGATAGACGCACATTTTTGCCTAGCCCGTACGATGTACGCGGGGACTTGAAGTATGTCTCCAAGTCCACAGGCAAAAATGTGCGTCCCTCTTGTTGCTCATAAACTGACTGCGGCTGTGGAATAGTTCTAGCGACGTTTTCATCACTACCTAAAGCCCCACGTTTGCGAGAGCATTTCCAGTCGATGGTGTGTTATAATGCAGTTAGCATTCATGCTTCTCACGCTGAAAGACTTGAGTTCAAATCATACTCCGGAGTAGTCACGAATGACCTGAAATGTGTACAACAAACACAATTAAACAATAATCGTAAGATCCAACAACACGTTCACAGTAGAAGTTAAGCTGCTTACATTTAAAAGACTGAAAGCACAATATGTAATCAGACTTATTTCACGACAAATAAAATCAAGATGTGTTTTCATTATGATACGAACTGCTAACTTTAATATCGACACAGTCTGTGATGTCGAGTTGCTTTCATTGTGGTAACCGACTTTGCTCGAGCAATGAGCCCAAATACACGACAAACCACCTCGATTTCGTCACCGTAGCTAACATTGTCTTCCCTAGAACCTCTTCCTGTCGTGTATTTTAAGTGCTTCTAGAAGACGTATAACAATTTACAGAAAGTATCGTAAATTTCAACAGTTTAAGTCGAAAATCGCATATAATAATGCCATTCATCGCAATATGTTAAAGTGCAAATTTACGTATTGTATCACAAATTAAATCGGATTAGGTCATAAGACTTTTCAAATTGATTTTTTATTACAGTATAAATCGTATATGATATCAAATCAACTCGTTTAAAAAAATGTGCCGGTAGGGTAAACGCTCCTATAGTTGCGGTACGTTAGAAGCGTTAGGTTCATATAGTTGTGTATTGAAACATAATCGCATATCAGTCCCATATGGATAGGAAATCAAGCAAAGATGGGACTGACATGCGATTATGGGTAGTATAGGAACCTAACGCTTCTAACGTACCGCAACTATAGGAGCGCTTCCCTATATGGCCTCCACTTTTGAACGTATAAGACATGTGTTTGCATTCTATACGATTTGTTTGTGCATTCTGGTTTTCTGGGCGATTGAAGATGACGACTAGCCTTAAATTGTGCTAAATTAAGTCAACAAGTCACGATGATATTTGAAATAATAATTTGCTCTCGACAAAAACTTGGTTAGGGTTACATGATTCATGCATTAAAATCAACAAACCGCTTTCGCAAACTTTTACCTACTCATCAACTGTTCTGTTAATCAAATTAAGATTGATGTGAAAAATACACTGGGCTGTTGAATGATCAATTTCACGCACTGGACCGTAGAATTTTTAATTTTATGGCGAAGCAAAATTGAGTACGAAAAGTGGCATGGCACTCAACCACTATCATGCATTTAACCTTGGATTTAACGCAACCGGTACAGGAACCCCGACTAGAAAAAAAACTCATTGATTTAATTTGCATTGCTAATATTGTTTTATTATGGTGTTATTCATGTTTAAAGTGGAGAGGTTTTGGTTAATTAAAATCAACTATATAAAACAAATTTGAAACGTAAATCCATACAACTTAGTTTGGCTTTCAATATATTGAAAATTTTCTTTGAGATCGGGACATTACTCAAATATATACAATAACTGCACCTACTTCAGTCACATTGGTTTTGTGTTGCTGTCTTCTTACTTGAATGCTTTCAGCAAGTGAAATAAATTAATATTTGTATTATAGTAGTTACCTGTTGTTTTTTTTTTATTTAAGGAAAATCTGTTACTTTTCCGGTAATCGTGTCTTGCACGGTACTGTTGATCTCTAATTTAACGATCATTCTCTCGCACATTCATCTGAGTTTACAGTGTTGTGCTGATGTTCTTCTCAACTGGTCGTGTTTCTTTTCAAGCTCTCCATCGCGGAAATATCAAAGTCAACATGCGTCTGTTGATTGCCCTCTCAGCAGGTAATTTAAATAATTTAAAATTTTATGATGAAGTGTCATAAAAACGAATTTTCTACCTTAAATAGTACTGCTGGCTATTGTTGCGGTTCAGGCAGGTCCAGCTAAAGAAAAACCAACCAGTAAATGTACCAAGGCGTGCTCTTTTGATTATACACCGGTTTGTGCTGGAGCCAAGGATAGCAAGGATAAACCAATCAGCTTCGGTAACGTTTGCGTTATGGAGAACTACAACTGCGATAATAAGAAGAGTAAGATCTCCATTTATGCGATGCATTGTTCGGTGAAACGCAGCTAAAATAAATTTCTGGTTTACAGGTTTGGCCGTATTATCTCAAGGTGAATGTCCTGGAGGCGGTGGTGTGAGATTGCAATAACGAAAAACAAACATGACGAATTGATTATGCTCGACTTCTGCGAATATGTTTTTTATATATTGTTTGAATGTCTACAAATATAAATGCGTAGATTCATCATTTGAACAATATTTGCATTTTCTATGTATACCAAAAAGGAACAATCCATATAATTTAGAAACTGATATAGTTTTAAGATATGTTATACTGCGAAAAGTGGACCTGGAGCTAAGTGAGGCAAACCTTATAAACTTTATCTCATTTCCACTAGAATGTAGAATTTTATGGTGAATGCTATTATACATATACCACAGACATATACCGTTAATGATACGATTGAAGGAAACCTTTGTAACTGTTCGTTTGTCCCGGCAAGTTCAGTAGCAAGAGACCCTTCGAGCTGGGTCTCAAGATCGGCTTACTACTTGGTAATCACGAGGAGCTTCGTGGACAATATGGGCAGCGTACGGTCACCTGACTAGAGATACTGTGTAGTGTGCATTGAAAGAATTACTTTGACGATAAACAAGGGTTTTTATTAAACTAATTGTCCTATTGCAGTTTATTGTTCTGCTTGTGGGTGATTGTATTTTTTTTTTCTCCGGTACGTACACGGTTAGAAGAAAGTACCCAACGGCCAGTTCACTTTTACCTACTTTTGATTAGTTTGTCTCCTTTTCTCCTTCTAATGTTGTCAAAAACGGAGGAGCAAAACCACCCAACAGGGGTAGTAAAGTGTGGGAACCCAACGTTGCGTATAATCATGTTTACCTACTTTTGGGTACAACTAACCCACTTTTGGGTAGAAAGCTAGTGGAAAATTCCATACGAATTGCACACAAGTAAATGAAAACTACTTTGACCCGCTTTACCTACTTTTGGGTTCCTGCACTATAGTGCCGAGATGAGTGAAAAGAACTTACTTTTGGGTACTTTTTTTTACCGAGTACCACTGCTCCTTGCTGCTTATGCCGACGATCTGGCGACACCCTGCGAGCACTCGCTGCAGCTGCTGCTGACGAATAGTGGCTGATGGTTCTCGAAACGATGACGAATGGTCATTTAACCGCACGATGGTTTGGAGGAGTTTGTCGATCGTGTGTGGCTGTGTTAGCTTTTCAGGCGTCCTCTCGGACCGGAGTGACCGTGTCAAGAGGGGATTGCTCCTAAACGGTTATGGGTTTCAACCCCGAGCTTGAAAACCTCCTTAACGAGCGGCTGGCCCTGAGGTTGGAAATGGTCCTTTGCGGTTAGACGTTGCAAACCGAGGTCTACTACGCCGGATCGTATGCACCTGGTCGAGCTTCTGACCAGACAAAATGGCGACTTTCAGCTTAATTAACAGTATACAAAAGGTCCTGTGAGGGTAATGGGAGGTATTAGAGGTACTAATCTTCTAGTGATTAGTAGTGAGCTAAATTTAGTTAGATTCAAAGCGTAGGATAGGTCATTAGCGTACCTGACGAATCCGTGGTCCTCTCTCTCTCTCTTTTTAGCTGGATACCACTCACTTTACATTTTGGAGGACACTTTATAATTTGGCTCTTGTGCACACGAACGCCTGTAACTTTATGAGCAATGGCGCTCCTCCTTATTCTTTTCAACCCCTTTGTAACTTCTTTGTTGCTGCCTGTGAAAATTCGTAAATTTTTGCTAACATTTTACTGATCCTAATACCATAGAGGTAACTAATACTAATTCTTATTTTAATCCAACACCACTTAACTCTAGAGATGTGACTTACACAATATAAAAGCACGGTTTAAAAAATACTAACAATTTGTAACAGTCGGGTAGATCACCTTTTCGTGGTACGTTACGGGTTGTAAGATCTACCACCGATTCCTAGTCTTGACTACTTCAAATTTGGGGAACAGGATTTTTCAGTAATGAAAGGAACACACCTTAGTCCTTGTTACTTTTTATGCCTTGTTGATAGTGATAAGTCCTCGGGTTGCCTGTACCGAGGATGATCTTGAAACAAGGAAAAAATGAGTTAGTTAGTCTTCATCTATGTGATTCTTAATCTTCTATTCGTTGTTTCCTAGTTTGAAGTGGTTAAGACTAGGGTTCTGATGCATGGTCACTATCGGTGTCGTTCCTTAATTTTGTTGCTAAGGAATCCAATTTTGACTGACAAAGGGGCGGGTATTTCAGGGTATAAAAAGCGGGACCTTTCAATTAGAATCGGATCCGGATCCTTGCGATAAATGCAAGAGTGGCAACTGTAAAAAAAATCGAATATGTACTTCATCATTTCTCAATAGTAATGGAGTAAAGGGTGATACGGTCAAAATTTGGTCAAGGGAAAACGCGTGTAAATCGGTGAAATCGTTTATTTAAAAAATCAAATTAAATTTCTTTTTCAAGTTCAATTAGTATACAATTCAGGAAAAATATTCAGTTAGGCTTCCGTTTTTCCAAATCCGAATTGCCGGGCCTTACGCTTGACCCCTGCCATCAGATTTTGTACAGCCACCTTGTCCACCTTCTTCGCCGCAGAAAGCCAGTTTGCCTTGAACTGCTGCTCGCCCTTAGCAGTTTTTTTGGTCTTCTTTAGGTTCCGCTTGACAATAGCCCAGTATTTCTCAATTGGGCGGAGCTCTGGCGTGTTGGGAGGGTTCTTGTCCTTGGGAACCACCTACACGTTGTTGGCTGCGTACCACTCCATGGCCTTTTTACCGTAATGGCAAGATGCCAAATCCAGCCAAAACAGTACGGAACAACCGTGTTTCTTCAGGAAAGGCAGCAGACGTTTATTCAAACACTCTTTCACGTAAATTTCTTGGTTGACAGTCCCGGAAGCTATGAAAATGCTGCTTTTCAAGCCACAGGTACAGATGGCTTGCCAAACCAGATATTTCTTTGCGAACTTTGACAGTTTCATGTGCTTGAAAACATCTGCTACCTTTCCCCTTCCTTTTGCCGTATAAAACTCCTGTCCCGGAAGCTGCTTGTAGTCGGCTTTGACGTAGGTTTCGTCGTCCATTACCACGCAGTCAAACTTCGTCAGCATCGTCGTGAACAGCCTCCGGGATCGCGCTTTGGCCGTCGTATTTTGTTTATCATCGCGATTTGGAGTCACTACCTTCTTGTAAGTCGATAGTCCGGCTCGTTTTTTGGCTCGATGCACGGTTGTAGACGATACACCCAGCTTATTTGCGGCATCTCGGAGAGAGAGGTTAGGGTTTCGCTTGAAACTACCGGCAACTCTCTTTGTCGTCTCAGCGGCTTCCGGTTTTCGATTTCCCCCCGATCCAGACTTCCTGGCTGTCGACAAACGTTCCCCAAACACTTTAATTACATTTGTAACGGTTGATTTGGCAACTTTTAGCGATTTTGCCAACTTTGCGTGCGAGTAGCTCGGATTTTCGCGATGCGCGAGCAAAATTTTGATACGCTGCTCTTCTTGCTTGGACGGCATTTTGACAACTGAAGAGTGAATTCCAAAATCAAAATAGGAGCAACATTCTACACACACACACCTTCAAAATGAGGGGTGTTCAGGTTTTTTAAATGCAAAATTGAAAGAAATACGTCAAGTTGATATTGACCAAATTTTGACCGTATCACCCTTTAATACGACATGCACTAAACTAAGGACACGGGATATATTACAATAGATAAATTTACTGGTCGCAGTAGTGTTAGGTCCCGAACAGAGGAAAAAAAACGGTCGGTTACTCTATCCCGCACTTCGGCGAAATAAATTATTAACTAAAAGTTAACATTTAATTCACTTAGAAACTAACTAACACTCAGTACAAACAATTAGATATTTACCGGTAAAGTTTTCAAATAAGGGTTGATGTATATATTATGTCACGCTCTAGGGGGGTTGGGGGTTGGGGTTCTAAGATTTTGTGACAAGCAATGCATTAGGTATAGGAAAAACGTCACGATAGGGGGTGTGTAAATTTATTCTCGATTTAGCGTGACATAATTAATGCATGAGCCCTAATCAGCGTTTAAATAATTACAATTTCGCGCAGCATTTAAATTTACATTAGTTGTTTTAGACCATTACATTAACACATTAAAATCATGAGCAACTAAAAGCTAAATTTCAATTAAAATTTGCCATAATATGCCAGGAGTGATTTTGTTTAGTGTACATGTGAGTGTGTTAACGGCGCCGGTGGTGTAGTGGTAAGCGTGATTACCTCTCACCCCAGCAGGCCTGGGTTCAATCCCAGTCGACGCCGCCGGGATGTTCTGAGGCATAACATCTCTGATCACGCCTTCCTTCGGATGGGAAGTAAAGCTGTTGGTCCCCGGTTCATGAGTTGATGGGTCGATAGGTAGGGTCCAGATGTGGGAGCTGCCTTCCTGGCACGTCGGTAGCATCGGTGCTCAGCACGGAAAACAAGATCGACGGAAAAAACAAACCAAAGGAAAAAAAAAAACATGTGAGTGTGTTATCACTTATCAGGATCTACTACTTCTTTTTTAAGCCGTTTACGATTTTATTCGGGTTATCGGTTTTCGGGTTCTCGGGTTTACTATAGCAGAAGACGATTCAGTTTACCTACGTCTTTGATCGCCCGCGTATTGTATTACTGATGCATAGTGGATACAGTGAAGCTGTGAGATTTTCACGTTTGCTATTGATATAGTTGGTGATAATCTCGATTTAAAAGATGAGTGAATTTATTTCCGTGCCTTACTATGTTAGGCTGACGAAACAGTTTCTTTCTAGGTTTATTCGCCAGTAGGCCGCCTGGTTTGAAGGAATAACCCAAGCAACAATCTTATTTCGGTATATCATGTCATCTAATTATGTATTCAAGTAAGTCGGAATCTCTAGATAGAGCTCATCGAGAGAAGTCATTATTTACAAAGGCTGTTACGCCCTAATTCTAGCTCTATCTAGATCGATTCCCGTAGGTGAATGTTTCTCTACCTCGACCCTAACTCAT
Organism: Ochlerotatus camptorhynchus; assembly: GCF_037179485.1. NCBI lineage: Eukaryota > Metazoa > Arthropoda > Insecta > Diptera > Culicidae > Ochlerotatus > Ochlerotatus camptorhynchus. Next base: position 177,390 of record NW_027040495.1, on the reverse strand, counting down.
TCCCAACTCTGCTACTGAGAGGCACTAGTCTGTTTATATATCTTTGGCTTTTGTTTGTGCACTAACAAAAGCCTATCGGTACCTTTTCAATTTGGACTGAAAATATCGGTAACAATAATTATATATTTTTCTCTCTCTCTTTTTCAGCATCCCATCTTCATCAGCGATGACCCCACCGGACTGTTGAGATGACGTTGATGATAAGATGCAATAAAATTCATCCTTTCTGATGAAGACGTACATGAACACTCACGAGTACTATCTACATTGAGAGACGACTTCACAAATCGGAATCACAACAAAATCGACGATTACCTATGTTGAAAAACAATACTAACGATGATGTGGATGACGCTCTTACATGACGAAACCATATATCTCCTATCAATAACAGGCAAAACTGGACATCTCACGAAAACGGAACTAATGTAGCCTTTGGACACTATTGATGACCTATGGACTACATTTTCACACGTGGCATAATGCTACACGTGTTAGTACGTCCAGAAGAGTACGAAAAATTGTGAGAACGGTGTCGATGCCTAAGTGGCAGCAGGAGTGGGATGCAGCAGAGAACGGTAGATGGACACACAGGCTAATATCGATTCTTTCGACCTGGGTGAACAGGAAGCATGGAGAAGTCAACTTCCACTTGACGCAGTTCTTGTCTGGTTATGGCTGCTTCAGGAAGTACTTACATCGGTTCGGACACACAACGTCACCCTTCTGTCCGGAGTGTGGGAATGTGGAAGAATCATCAGAGCACGTGGTCTTCGAATGTCCTAGATTTGATGCTGTGCGAGAGGGACGTCGTCGAAGAAATGTATCGAGATGAGGGCTCCTTTAACGCCGTCAGCAGAGCAGTAACGCAGATCATGTCAGCTCTGCAGCGAAAATGGCGAGAAGACCAACTAGAATGTAGTAACAACAATCAATACGAAACTAACGATTTTAAATTGGCTCACCACTTTAGTAGCCTATTGGTCCCAAGCAAACGATTAACGTACCCTATTCTAGTTGAAATTCTATTACTACACTATGTTTGTTTTGATTCGCTATGAAAGTTTGACAGTTAACATCAGGGGTGTGTGGATTCATGCAGAACATGCAGGGGTGAGTGAAATAGCTTGGGACTGCTTGGGACCGTTGTTCTGGTACTGAGTGAGCCAAAAATAATAATGATTTTCTTCGGGACCCAGTGGTCTTAGAGTTACCTCTATGGTAATACGTAATACGACAAGTGGTTCCGGGGGAAAAAGGGCAAGGCGTCCAAGGAGGTTTTAGTGCGGTAAGAATCCCACACACCGTATCACCGCGACCGTGCGCCCGGTCGTCAAGCGATGGCATGATGGCCTCTTGAAAGTTTCGTCCCTGACAGAGTGCACTTTTGCAAGGTAGTGTGTGAAGAGCGGTCATATTGTGTCTTTCGGAGACCGAGATTTCAACCTTTGAGACAGCTCCCAGGATCTGGGATCAGTCCACACTACAGCCATAGAGGTAACTCTAAGACCACTGGGTCCCGAAGAAAATCATTATTATTTTTGGCTCACTCAGTACCAGAACAACGGTCCCAAGCAGTCCCAAGCTATTTCACTCACCCCTGCATGTTCTGCATGAATCCACACACCCCTGATGTTATCTGTCAAACTTTCATAGCGAATCAAAACAAACATAGTGTAGTAATAGAATTTCAACTAGAATAGGGTACGTTAATCGTTTGCTTGGGACCAATAGGCTACTAAAGTGGTGAGCCAATTTAAAATCGTTAGTTTCGTATTGATTGTTGCTACAGCCGCCGATAGCCACGAGGATCGGTAGCTTGACATCGACAGCGGCCAGATTTGGATCAATAAAACCATTAAATTAAAGCCTAAATTAACCCTTTTTGTCAAGCTTCTCATAATTCCGAAAACTCTCACTACCTCGTCAACGCCCCTCCGAGAGGGGCGACACATGTAAATCTCAATTTTAGATGCTCAATACTCACACTAGCGAATAAATCTTCGAAAAATCTTCTTTCATTTCTCGCATCTACTTGCATCGCGCATCATTTTTTTGCAGGAAATCTTCAAAATCGTGATAAATCTTCTTTCTATCTACTCAGCGTACGCGCAGCTAGCCACAGCAAAACACAATATTTCCTGCATCGTAGATAGAGTCGTCCCCCTCGGGTGACTCGTTGATCCAGTCTCAAGAGGAAGCTATACTGATGGCCATTGGAACATTTCGATTATTGCTCGTTCAAAATACAGATCTGGAAATGACTATCGTGTTATAAGCACAGACAAACAGACATAACACTCTCAAGTTGTTCATCGAATAAGCATTTAACGGTCAATTTAAAAGTATCGTAGTTGGTAGTACCGCCACCTGCGGCGCGCATAGTCATTTTCCTTGCATTTGACGTTTACACACTACCGCCATCTGTTCAGCGTACTACCCACCACAGTGTGCTCAACAGATGGCGCTAATGTTTCAGCGACGATGTTTTACAGCGAGAAATATTCAATCTGTTATGTCTGTTTGTCTGTGTTATAAGTATAGTTTTCACGGAGGTTTTCATCGAGGTTTTAATCCACTAGGATCTTGATCCTGTGAAAATGACTACGGAGCTGATTCGGAACCTGTGGCATCCGGAGAGCCGAGTCTCATAGCTTCGGTAGCATTTTTGGCTGCAGAAATGAACAACATTCCCATGGATTTCCTCCCATACGATGCCCTTCTACTTGAAGCTCATAAAAGTCGCCAAGTTGGACAAGTTCAAATCGAAAAATCGGTTCAGAACAAAACTTAAAACGGTTATTAAATTGACTATCATAACATTCAATTCACCTGATATTTTTCTTACAGACGCTTACTTTGAACATTCCCATGTGGACATTATGGTCCACATGGTTTAGTTTGGAGAAAATCTATTATTTTACCCTAAAGAAACCAATAGAGTTGGAAAGCATGCAGTACTAGCATAGAGGTAACTCTAAGACCAGAAGGTCCCGAAGAAAAGAGCTCAACTTTTTGGCTCAGCTCTGGTACTAGTTTCGGTCCCAAGCTAATCGATTCACCCCTCGAAACATATGAAAATCCACTAACCTCTCATTTTATCTGTCAAACTTTCATCGCGAATCAAAACAAACATACTGTAGTACTGGAATTTACACTAGATTTGGGTACGTTAATCGATTTGCTTGGGACAAATAGGCTAGTCAAGTAGTGAATCAATTTAAAATCGTTAGTTTTGTATTGATTGTTGGTACTAGTACTTCTCGCAAAAATTAGAGAAAATGTACCCCCCTTCTCATTCGTCACGTTGTTCCAATACCTAATGCATTGTTTGTCACATATTTGTAAATCCCCCTCCCCCTAAGAGCGTGACGTACTTAATGGATGCTCCCTTAGAGACTTGAACTAGCTTCTAGTGGATAGTTACAATGATTTTACGTCACAGATTATAAAAATGTGTCGATATTGGGGGCATGGCTTATTAAATGGGTTAATGGGCTAAACGATAACCTTACAAAAATGCTCCATTTTCCATTTTTAATTTTATCGTTTAAAAAACCATATTGTAATTTTCAAATTATTGTTATTTATAGATTCGATGGTTCGGTATTATTAGTCTGTTAAATTTTTAGTAGTCATGAGAATAAACAGTTTCATTGTGTTCAGCTTTTATTTCATAATACATACACTGCCGTTACACGCATATCAGTCCCATGTTTCAAAAGTTGCTTCTGAGAAAATCGCGAATAATGTTTCGAATCATTTCTGCTCATTGGAAGAAATATACGTTAAAATAAGTTAACGCATTGTTCACATTTCAACATAATCAAAATAAAACAGCAAAAAAAGGTTATCTTCCATTTAATTCCACTTAATTAATTTTGGTATCCATGACAGATACGTATTTCGACTACAATGTGCACTGATGAAGACTGCACATTGTAGTCGAAATACGTATCTGTCATGGATACCAAAATTAATTAAGTGGAATTAAATGGAAGATAACCTTTTTTTGCTGTTTTATTAAAGCATTCCGCTAACAACCCAATTTCATTACTTCATTATGATGGCTACCAAGCCTTTGGGATTTTCCTTATTAGAGAGTTGAATAGATTTTTCTCCTTTAGCTTACTTAAATCTTTGGTTTTAATTAGTTAGGTAGGTTCCGATTCAACACATTGTAGTTTCATTTATATACCTGTGATCTTGACTTTTATACCTAGGGGATGAGTACTTAAGGGGGTTAGATTTTGATAAGTTCTTTAGTGGGAATGACACTGATGAAGACTGCACATTGTAGTCGAAATACGTATCTGTCATGGATACCAAAATTAATTAAGTGGAATTAAATGGAAGATAACCTTTTTTTGCTGTTTTATTAAAGCATTCCGCTAACAACCCAATTTCATTACTTCATTATGATGGCTACCAAGCCTTTGGGATTTTCCTTATTAGAGAGTTGAATAGATTTTTCTCCTTTAGCTTACTTAAATCTTTGGTTTTAATTAGTTAGGTAGGTTCCGATTCAACACATTGTAGTTTCATTTATATACCTGTGATCTTGACTTTTATACCTAGGGGATGAGTACTTAAGGGGGTTAGATTTTGATAAGTTCTTTAGTGGGAATGACACTGATGAAGACTGCACATTGTAGTCGAAATACGTATCTGTCATGGATACCAAAATTAATTAAGTGGAATTAAATGGAAGATAACCTTTTTTTGCTGTTTTATTAAAGCATTCCGCTAACAACCCAATTTCATTACTTCATTATGATGGCTACCAAGCCTTTGGGATTTTCCTTATTAGAGAGTTGAATAGATTTTTCTCCTTTAGCTTACTTAAATCTTTGGTTTTAATTAGTTAGGTAGGTTCCGATTCAACACATTGTAGTTTCATTTATATACCTGTGATCTTGACTTTTATACCTAGGGGATGAGTACTTAAGGGGGTTAGATTTTGATAAGTTCTTTAGTGGGAATGACACTGATGAAGACTGCACATTGTAGTCGAAATACGTATCTGTCATGGATACCAAAATTAATTAAGTGGAATTAAATGGAAGATAACCCTTTTTTTGCTGTTTTATTAAAGCATTCCGCTAACAACCCAATTTCATTACTTCATTATGATGGCTACCAAGCCTTTGGGATTTTCCTTATTAGAGAGTTGAATAGATTTTTCTCCTTTAGCTTACTTAAATCTTTGGTTTTAATTAGTTAGGTAGGTTCCGATTCAACACATTGTAGTTTCATTTATATACCTGTGATCTTGACTTTTATACCTAGGGGATGAGTACTTAAGGGGGTTAGATTTTGATAAGTTCTTTAGTGGGAATGACACTGATGAAGACTGCACATTGTAGTCGAAATACGTATCTGTCATGGATACCAAAATTAATTAAGTGGAATTAAATGGAAGATAACCTTTTTTTGCTGTTTTATTAAAGCATTCCGCTAACAACCCAATTTCATTACTTCATTATGATGGCTACCAAGCCTTTGGGATTTTCCTTATTAGAGAGTTGAATAGATTTTTCTCCTTTAGCTTACTTAAATCTTTGGTTTTAATTAGTTAGGTAGGTTCCGATTCAACACATTGTAGTTTCATTTATATACCTGTGATCTTGACTTTTATACCTAGGGGATGAGTACTTAAGGGGGTTAGATTTTGATAAGTTCTTTAGTGGGAATGACACTGATGAAGACTGCACATTGTAGTCGAAATACGTATCTGTCATGGATACCAAAATTAATTAAGTGGAATTAAATGGAAGATAACCTTTTTTTGCTGTTTTATTAAAGCATTCCGCTAACAACCCAATTTCATTACTTCATTATGATGGCTACCAAGCCTTTGGGATTTTCCTTATTAGAGAGTTGAATAGATTTTTCTCCTTTAGCTTACTTAAATCTTTGGTTTTAATTAGTTAGGTAGGTTCCGATTCAACACATTGTAGTTTCATTTATATACCTGTGATCTTGACTTTTATACCTAGGGGATGAGTACTTAAGGGGGTTAGATTTTGATAAGTTCTTTAGTGGGAATGACACTGATGAAGACTGCACATTGTAGTCGAAATACGTATCTGTCATGGATACCAAAATTAATTAAGTGGAATTAAATGGAAGATAACCTTTTTTTGCTGTTTTATTAAAGCATTCCGCTAACAACCCAATTTCATTACTTCATTATGATGGCTACCAAGCCTTTGGGATTTTCCTTATTAGAGAGTTGAATAGATTTTTCTCCTTTAGCTTACTTAAATCTTTGGTTTTAATTAGTTAGGTAGGTTCCGATTCAACACATTGTAGTTTCATTTATATACCTGTGATCTTGACTTTTATACCTAGGGGATGAGTACTTAAGGGGGTTAGATTTTGATAAGTTCTTTAGTGGGAATGACACTGATGAAGACTGCACATTGTAGTCGAAATACGTATCTGTCATGGATACCAAAATTAATTAAGTGGAATTAAATGGAAGATAACCTTTTTTTGCTGTTTTATTAAAGCATTCCGCTAACAACCCAATTTCATTACTTCATTATGATGGCTACCAAGCCTTTGGGATTTTCCTTATTAGAGAGTTGAATAGATTTTTCTCCTTTAGCTTACTTAAATCTTTGGTTTTAATTAGTTAGGTAGGTTCCGATTCAACACATTGTAGTTTCATTTATATACCTGTGATCTTGACTTTTATACCTAGGGGATGAGTACTTAAGGGGGTTAGATTTTGATAAGTTCTTTAGTGGGAATGACACTGATGAAGACTGCACATTGTAGTCGAAATACGTATCTGTCATGGATACCAAAATTAATTAAGTGGAATTAAATGGAAGATAACCTTTTTTTGCTGTTTTATTAAAGCATTCCGCTAACAACCCAATTTCATTACTTCATAATCAAAATGTTTTAGTGAAAACTACAGAAATTACCTTCAATGAAATCTGTTAAGCCTATTTTTATACGAACAATATGTAATGGCACTGAACTAGGAAATTCTACGCATGTTAGTCCCACTAGGAACTGTTACTGTCAGTGTTACTCTTGTGATTACATGAGCGTAGGAACTGTTACTGTCAGTGTTACTCTTGTGATTACATGAGCGTTCTCCGCAGTTTTGGAAAATCCTGGATAGTTTGTATAGCTTTCCATCATTAAATTATACCAACAATAAATTTGTTGACACTTCTATAAAACCATTAAAAGTATGGCATCTCAAGAAACTAATGATGAATGCACTATTTAGAACATAAACCTCTTAGCATCTTTTTCTCTTCCTTATAGCAAGATCAACGTAGTCCTAAAGGAGATTGTGCTGAATCATTTTGAGTCCGACCATAGATTTAAGGCTGACATGCTGTGGACAAAAGATCAATACGTCACACGATAGATGAACGTGGGCTTCGATGATTTCAAGAAATACTTTTGAAGAGTTGACATGCACATGCAAATTTCTTCCGTACGGAGTTGACCTTTATACTACGTGTTATTATATTATATAAGGAACTTTTCATGAAACACATAGACACTAGAGAGGATTTAGTATAAGAGAGGAGCGGACTAGTTGGTTTTGAGCTAAACGAACTGTCAAAGCAAAGCCAGAGTCAATCAAGCAGCGCCTATCTGGATTACATTTAAAGTGTTGCTAGAAACTACCCAGGCAGTTTGTTTTGAATCCGCTTCTCTTTTATACTAGACCCTCACCCCTATTCTGTATTTCGTTTCGAACGAAATTCTCATACAAAAAAATATTTTTTTGTATGAGAATTTCGTTCGAAACGAAATACAGAATAGGGGTGCCTCTCTAGTAGACACTATATAGGGGGAGTGTGGTGGTGTTTAATGGTTTAATATTGCATTGTTTCAAATTATAAACTGGCGTTTTAATATGAAATCCCGTTTTTCTTAATATTTATCAACATTAAATAAAACTGCCACTTCCTAAAATGGTTCATACTGTTTCTTTTGATTGTATAAATCCTGTTGCAATAATTTGTGTACACAAATCGATTCGTTAATGATAAATTGAGTCGAGTAAAGCTGTGTAGGACATTTATGCGTAGAATTTCAACATGGGACAATTAGGCTTGATGTTGTTTTTATACAAACCCAAAACAAACGATATGTTTTTATATTTTCAATCCAAAGTCTACATAAAAAAGTACTGTTTTATGAACAAAAAAAAAACGCCCAAAAGTTACATGGGACAGATATGCGTAGAACGGCAGTACAGTCAACAACAACATTGACGAGTGCACGGATGGATTTGAGTTCACTCACTCGACAAAAAGTGACACAACAGCGGGGCCCTGTTTACTAAAAATGAACACATATGTGTTCATTTTTAGTAAACAGGGCCCCGCTGTTGTGTCACTTTTTGTCGAGTGAGTGAACTCAAATCCATCCGTGCACTCGTCAATACATTCTTCCACAAATATGGAACACTTCCATATGATGAACACACTAGACTGACTGTACAGTCACAGACAAACAGACAAACTCTCGCAAATAGTTCATCGAACAAGCATTTAACGGACAATATAAAAGTATCGTAGTTGGTAGTACCGCCACCTGTGGCGCGCATAGGCAATTCCCTTGCGTTTGACGTTTACACACTACCGCCATCTGTTCAGCGCAGTGCCCACCACAGTGTACTCAACAGATGGCGGTAATGTTTTAGCGACGATGTTTTACAAGGAGAAATATTCAATGTGTTATGTCTGTTTGTCTGTAGTACAGTTATTAAAATTTAATGAACATTTAATGAACACAATTTAAGAACATTTAATGTTCTTTAATTGTAGGGGACTGTACACAATCGATTTGAAATACGTAGCCCTTACAATGAATGCACACTTCATTTCAAATAAATTCATTTTATACTCTAGAAAATGATCAGATCACGCGACTAAAATTATCGGACTGATGCGGCAAAAAAAAAACAACAAACATAGCACTAGCAACCGGTCATAACACAAACGTTACTACGATGAAAATAAAACCTAGAATTGAAATACTTAAAAATACTTAGCGATAATTACGAGATATTTAAAAATATTTAATAAATATTGGAACTAAAGTTAACAATGGGATGCCCCCCAAAAAATGTCATTGCGTCTACGCTACGATCGGTCGTGTTGTTTCGGCTCAATTATTTTTTTCGAGAGATCGCGAGTGATTAGTAGCAAATTTATCACCTCAGTGAATTTGAACAGTTTTGGGGGCTGACAGGAAGTCGTCCCACAGTGGAGGTCTCCCTGAAAAACTATTCCGGTGAGGGAAATTGTAATAAAAAGTGAACTATTATTACTGGACAAACCGCATATAGACGCTAAAGTGACGACAGCCATCGCTGTCTGTGGACTCACGCCGTGTTAGGTAGAATTCTTGCATGCAAGCTTACCGTCGAAGCTTTTACGTGATTTGAACTGACGGTTGTACTCGTCTCGTCGTCGTCGGTTTCGATCATAAACTTACGTTCGGTGGTGTGGTAGATAGAAAGACAATTAAGTAGCTCCGAGCCAGGCGAGGGCGCGATTGATCGAGTGTAGTTTGATCTCCCCTCGAGTGTGATCGCGGACCAAGCGGCTCCGATTAACGATTTTCATCACCGATTCCCCCCAGCCATGTCGCTGGCGTGGGACTTCCCCCCCCTCCCAGACCCCGGTGGAGGTGGGGCATGTAATAAAATTGACGGGTCATACACGGGTGCGACGCTGCCAACATACATGGATCCACAAGGGCTGCATGGTGAAATTGTGGTATTAAGAATGGAATCTGCTGATACCGAATCGGGAAAGCTGCCAGAGCATCCTTTCTTGATTCGCACTTCCATCGAAAAGTGGATAAATGGCAAAATCGATGGTGCTATCCCCGAGGCCAGGGGTAAAACATACGCGCTCAAGGTCCGCTCAAAGAATCAAATGGAACGCCTCCTCGCCATGGATCAGCTTACCGATGGAACCAAGATCAAGATCACCAAGCATGTCAACCTCAACTCCGTCCGTTGCGTAATCAATTGCCCAAGCATGGCGAAGGTTACCGATGACGATGTTCTGTCGTATCTCAAGGAGCAGAAAGTTACACAGATCCGCCGAATAACTAGGAAATCAACTACGGGAACCGAAAGAGAGAACACGGCCACAGTTATTCTGACGATCGATGGGACCCGCATTCCAGAGCACGTTGACGTTGGGTATCTAAGATGTAGAACCCGGCCCTATTACCCGGGACCGATGCTCTGCTTCCAATGTTTTGCATTCGGACACACAAGCAAGCGATGCCAGCAAGCAGATCAGACATGTGGTCAATGCGCTAAAAAGCACAGCATGAAGCAGGGGGAACGCTGTTCTGCCACCCCGTTCTGCCCCAGGTGTAACACAAATGACCATCCCATATCTAGTCGGAACTGTCCGGTGTATAAAACGGAAGACGCAATACAGCGTATCCGTGTTGATAAGGGGATCCCATACCCAGCAGCCAAAAGGATATTTGAGATGGCCACCGGAGAAAAATCTTTTGCTGGAGTCACCAACATGAGCAAAGACCAAGCGTTCGCAGACCTCTCAGCAAAGTTCGACCATCTCTCCAGCCAAATGGTGGAAAAGGATCGCAAAATTGCAGCACTGGAGGAAAAGCTGAAACAAAGTCCTACGACCACCAGCTCCACGGAAATTGGTGAACTTCGACAGATGATTCTGGACCTGCAAACGGAAGTACTGCGTAAAGACGAGCGTATCCAAGCCCTGGAATCAGCCATGAAACCGGTAAACCGATTGGACACCGTACGTAAACACGGGACCATTGAGGATTTACTCGTCAGAGTTAAGTTCCTCGAGGCCACCGTTACCAACAAAGATAAGGAGGTCGCTAATCTCCGCCTAGTGAACCAGCAGTACAAAGAACTCATCACACAAACCAAGTCACAGTCAAAATGCCCGAAACCATTTGGAGTAAGAGAAAATAAAAAACAGGAGCAGCAACAACAACAAACCCAACCTCAGCATCAGCAACCAGAAAAACTCACTGGAACGAAGAAGAAGCAAACTAAGCCGACAAGCGACGCAGTAGACTCTAAACGATCAAAAAATTATCACATGCCAGCATACATTTCTGATACCGAAATCGATCCCGAGGGCTCCCCCTCCGGAGAAGAGATTGTCGTCGACGGGCTGATTTCCTCGGAAGACGAGGGGATGTCCGTGGAGGGCAACCCTACCCCAATGGAAAACTAGACCTCAGCAGCCCAGTCCGTCTTATCTGACCCAGCGTAATCGAATTTCCACAACCTATCCATCAAAATGCACCGTACATCAAATCCATCCTCTACTGAGGCTGGAACCAATCAAGAAGCAGAACGGACTGGATCTAGCTCAACTACCAATACCATGACATCCACTAGTATCACAACAACCTCCAACATACCGGATAAGGCCTCGGGTAGTCGGGGCCCTATCAGTGCGGACGCTATGGACCAACCGGAACTGGTAGACACCCCCCGACGCTTGTTGGCAAACTCCGAAGAACACCGAAACTTCATCATCCCGGTTAAGCCACGGAGCAGTCGAGGCCCCGTAGGTGCGGAAGTCATTCCTCCACCGGAACCAACGGACAACCCCCGTCACTCTATGGCTGCCGGAAGAGGGACGGAAAAGGGAGTACACTCCTATCCCCCTGTGGACAACGAGGGATCGAAACCAACTACAATGAATCAGGACGACGAGGAATTCAAGAAGGATAAGCCGTATAAGGACGACAAAGAATGTGGAAATAATGGGTCGAGTGATGACATCACATTCCCCCAACGATCTAGGAACGAATATCTTAACGAGAACGATAAGGAAGAGGAAAGAGTCGGTGGGTCGCGTGATAACTTCACTCTCCCCCACGCGGAAGCCGTGAAACCTCGCTTCGTCAGGTCGAGTGACAACGTCACGTCCCGGACACCTCAAACACCATTGCGTAAATTGTGTGACAGGAGAGCTGTTCCTGTTCACGCACTATCAAATGCTCGCGAGTACGATCGATGGCAGGCCAAGATCGGAGGGGTTCCCAACCCATTCGTTGGATCCTCGTCGAGTCCGGCCTTTGGATCGGTGGCCCAGACAACTTTGCCGGTTGCGGGGCCAGTTTTGACACCTTCTGCCGGTGGAGCTCTGCTGGGGTCCACTCCCTTCTGCTCATCACTAACAAACACCAAAACGCCCGGCCTCAAACGATGCCATATCAAGTCAGTTACTGGACAGTCGTCCCGGGACATTACTGGAGAATACCTTTCTCCAACCATCGGTCTGTCGCCTAGACCTGCATCTGCTTCGGTGGCTCATACAACTCTGCAGGCAGTGGGTTCAATCCTGACACCTTCGGCCGGTGGAGCCTTGCTGGGATCTACCCCCAGCTCTCCAACCTCGACTTGCTCCAACTCCACCACCAGATATACCCAAATGCCCTCTCCAACCAAAAGTCCTAGCGTTCCTGGAAGACCTCGCAGCACCACTTTAGCGATCCAATGGAACATGAACGGATTTTTTAACAATCTCGGGGACTTGGAAATTCTAGTTCAGAACAACTCACCCATGTTCCTGGCCCTCCAGGAGACCCACAGAGCCAACATAGGACAGATGAATCGCACACTTGCGAGCAAATTCCATTGGATCAACAATTGCAGCCAAAGCAACATTTACCACTCGGTCGCCGTCGGGATCGCTGATGGCATCCCATTCACTCCCATCAACCTTAACACCGATCTCCCAATCGTGGGAGCTAAAGTCGAATCCCCTTTTCCATTATCAGTCATTAACATCTACCTGCCTCACGGGAAAATCCCAGACCTACTGAACAAGCTCCAACGAGCTTTAGCCTTAATCGACGGCCCTCTTCTACTCCTCGGTGACGTCAACGGGCACCACCCCTCCTGGGGGAGCCCCAAAGCAAACCCCCGTGGCTCTACTATAGCGGAACTCATAGAGTCCCTCGACCTAGTGACCCTCAACGATGGCTCGAGCACCTTCGTTCGCGGCCAGTACGAAACAACGATCGACATCTCCGCGGCTAGTCCAGCGATTACTGGGCGGCTCCTATGGAAAACTCTCGAGGATCCAGCAGGGAGCGACCACTACCCCATCATCATCTCGCTAGGGGATGATCCTCCAGAGACCTCAAGGCGACCCAGGTGGCTTTACGATCAAGCTGACTGGAAACTCTTCAACGATAATGTGACGCAGGCATACATTGACCACCCAGCGACGAGCATGGAAGAATTCATGGGGATCATCACTGAGGCCGCCAATATCGCCATCCCGAAGACCAGCCCCAACCCCGGCCGAAAACCCCTGCACTGGTGGTGTCCCGAAGCGAAATCTGCAATCAAAGCCAGAAGGAAAGCTCTTCGTGCTGCGAAGCGCCTCCCTAAAGACCACCCAGACAAGGAACGAGCCACCGAGCTTTACCGCTCCAAGCGAAACGAGTGCCGGCAAATCATCAGGGATGCCAAGAAAAGTAGCTGGGAGGAATTTTTGGAGGGGATCAACTCCAACCAAACGGCGTCCGAGTTGTGGAGCCGGGTCAACGCCCTCAACGGAAAAAGAAAGGCCAGGGGGATGGCCCTCCGCCTCCAAAGCGGCCTCACACGAGACCCGCTCACCATCGCCAACGAATTGGCTGACTATTTCGCCTCACTCTCTGCCATTGACCGCTATGACAGGAAATTCATACAAAAAAACCACGCATCCACACAGAGCCTTGGCAACATTGTCATTCCGGAGGACTCTGTACCTACGCCCATCAACGCGCCCTTTCGGTTCGATGAACTAACCCTTGCACTATCCCGCAGCAAAGGGAAATCCGCCGGTCCGGATGATATAGGATACCCCATGCTGCAACATCTCCCGTCCAGCACCAAAGTCGAACTGCTAGACCTAATAAATAAAATCTGGATAGAGAACACCCTGCCAAACGAATGGTCCCACAGTCTGGTAGTCCCCATCCCAAAGCAGGGGCAAGTGGCCTCTACTCCAGAAAACTTCCGTCCGATCTCTCTGACTTGCTGCATTAGTAAAGTCATGGAACGGATGGTCAATCGCCGTCTAATTCGCTTTCTCGAGGACAACGACCATCTCGATCACCGACAGCATGCGTTCAGATCCGGTCACGGCACCGGAACGTACTTTACTGGCCTGGGCGATGTACTCCAAGAGGCGATGGATGAAGAACTCCATGTCGACATAGCGGCCCTGGATTTAGCTAAGGCGTATAACCGCGCCTGGACCCCCCAAGTCATCAAACAGTTGGCTGACTGGGGTCTGGGTGGCCACATTCTACACTTTTTAAAAAATTTCCTTTGCGGTAGAAGCTTTCAGGTGATGATCGGGAACCACCGCTCCTCAACTCGGGCGGAAGAAACTGGAGTCCCACAGGGATCCGTCCTAGCGGTCACCATCTTCTTGGTCGCCATGAATGGAGTCTTTGGGATCCTACCAAAAGGAATATACATATTTGTATATGCAGACGACATCGTCCTGCTGGCTTTAGGACGCACCCTCAAGGCTCTGCGAAGGAAATTACAAGCTGCTGTATCAGCCACCACAAGATGGGCCAGTAGGGTCGGCTTTGAATTATCCGCAGAAAAGAGCGTGGTTTCCCACCTATGCCACTTCCGTCATCGCCCGCTACCAACAGCCATCGTTGCGAACAATATTCCAATACCCAACAAGAAGACCATCCAGGTTCTCGGTGTACGCTTGGACCGGGAGCTGAGGTTCGACGCACATTTCAACGAAATCAAAGCCAACTGCCGCACGCGGCTAAACCTCCTCCGGACACTTTCCAAACCACACCGGAGCAGTAACAGAGAGATTCTACTAAAAGTGGCCAAAGCCACTGTAAACAGTCGATTATTCTACGGGATCGAACTGTTCTGCCTTTCCAACGACTCTCTTACCACACGACTAGCCCCAACGTATAACCAGGCAATCAGAATCGTCGCAGGACTTCTGCCTTCAACACCGGCTGAATCGGCATGCGTCGAACTCGGTGTACTACCGTTTCAATACCAAGTCGCCGAAACGCTGAGCTGCAGAACGACCAGCTACCTGGAAAAGACCACCGGGAATCACGAGGTCTTTCTCCTCAGGGAGGGGAACAGAGTTCTCGGAAACTTGGTCCATCAGGAGCTCCCACCCGTGTCCAGGGTACACTGGAACGGAGCCAGAGGATGGACAGAACCAACCATACGCGTTGACCTTTCAATTGCCAAGCGCTTCAAGGCAGGTAACAACTCCCGTGCCATGCAGGCCCACGTAGCGGAGCTGCTGAGAACTAAATATCCAAATTTTCAACACCGTTACACGGACGGCTCTAAGGCCGTGGGGAAGGTTGGATTCGGAGTAGCGGATGTATCCAATAGCTACTTCTTTCGACTACCCGATCAGTGCTCCGTCTTCTCGGCGGAGGCTGCGGCCATCCACTTCGCCACCACGACACCCGCCAATAAACCCATATGTGTCCTAACAGACTCCGCCAGCGTTTTATACGCCTTGAATTCAGCAACATCCAGACACCCCTGGATACAAGGGATCCAAAAGGCCGCGCCGCCAAACACCTCATTTGTTTGGGTACCCGGCCATTGCGGTATCCGGGGCAACTGTGAAGCAGATCATCTCGCTGCCACAGGTCGCTCCGGCCGGATGGCCACCACAGTTGTACCCAGTCAGGACGTAAAAAAATGGGTGAAAGCATCCCTCCGAGACGCCTGGGCCCGGGAGTGGTTCGCAAAAAGGGGACCGTTCCTGAGAAAAATAAAGGACGACACCTCCAAATGGAATGACATTACGAGCCGATGGGAACAACAGGTCTTATCCCGGCTTCGATCCGGACACACCCGAGTGACCCACAACATGGGTAGTGCTGCCTCTTTTCGGAAGTTTTGCGACTCCTGCAACACGATTATGACAGTCGAACACCTGATTGTTAACTGTCCCTGCTTTCATAACATCCGGCTCCTCTATGGAATACCGAACAGCATACGTAACGCCCTCTCTAACGACCCGTCCACGGAAGCAGCCCTAATAGTTTTCCTAAAAGATGCTGGACTGTTCGATAAAATATAATCAACCTATTCAAAATGACTACACTTCGAACATGGACACCACTGGAGTAAGCCTGGATATCACATGACGATTACCTGACTGCCATCGACAACGACCACCGCCATTCACACCATGATCCGCCAACCACGCTAAGAACCAAGACAGGAACTATAATGAACTCTGTTTAAAAATACTCTGTACTAAGGGGACTCCCTTCTGGAGCTCCACCAACCTCTAGGAGAACCCCTTCTGGGTTCTCCAAAATCTCAACTATGTAATTAGGGAAGCCCCCTTCTGGGGCTCCCGGAGATGAACCAGCCTGCGGCTGAAAATCTCCTAAATAGAGATAATAATAATAATAATAATGGGATGCCCCTAGGACGCGAATGTTATTTCAAATTTCTCGTAATACGCCAGGCCTTAGGTTAAATATTATGAATGCAAAATCAGTTATCAAATTGATGTCATCGAAGGCAACATTAGTTTGCTCTCATTTCTGCTGTGCTAAAAATACGGTTACGGTAGTTAAACAAAACTTGCAAACGTATTGTTACTTACCTGTTAACATGATGATAAACCTACTTGCGCTCACATTGAAGTAAATCGATTCGATGCTGTTATACGGACAACAGTCATTTAGTCAACGTTGATGTAGTTTTATGTACAATGTAGAACACCATCGATTCAACATTTGTTCATTACTTTTATTGAACATATTTCCTTTTGTCTAATTATAGTTAGAACGCAGTTTTGCTGTCACAGACGTGTTACATAGTACATATTGTTTAGATCTAAATTAAATGCATTACACATTTTCTTTCTCTTCACTTCAGTGTGAGTTTTAAGTTATTACATTAATTCTTATAACTTATGTTGCTTTAGTTATTTCACTTCGTTTGTTAAAGCATGTTTTACTTTTATTTTTGTTAATAATCGAGTTCAATGATAGAAAAAAAAGTTGCTATTTCCAAGCTCAACAATTTCCATAATGCGCAAAACTAAAGGAACGACTGTAATGATCTGATGCACCCTCACAGCGTAAATGATAGAAGCAAAATTGCGAATTGATCAAATAAAAGAGAAGCACTTCATCAATTTGCATTTATTATCTTTTTTTTTTTCGTTGACTTTGCAACAATACAGCTTTACGCCTTTGTTTTAAATAAGGAATTTAAAGGAAAGAAAATACTAGATGAATTTAAGTATACACAACGAGCTCATGCGTGTGTGTTGTGATTTGGATTTGCTTTTCGAACGCTGAGAATTTATTCCGGTCGCTTTTCACTGTGCTTCCGGGTGTACTCTTCGGCGTTTTTGGTGAACTTTTTACGGTCCTTCAAATATTCCTCCGCTAGGTCTGCTCTGAGTGGATGCTCCGGTTCCGGGTCATTAACCAGTGCTATGAGAGCTTGGATTACTGCAAACAGAAAGTAGATCATGTGTTAATTTGAATATTATGCATCAAGAAAGTTTCATCTTTGGCTACCTTGATCAGTCTTCGTTGCTGGTTTCCAGTTTTCGGCGCTAATAATTGGCAAGCACACTTGACCCTTCTCGTCTATGTTAGGGTGGTAGATTTTGGTTTTGAAGCAAATTTTTGGTGGTTTGAATGGGTATTCTGCGGGGAACGTTATCTCGATTCTGAACGCACCTTTGTTGTAAGGAGCATTTTCCTGAGGATAAGAAATATACGATTTACATTATTTTTCAATAATACCTGTTTTAGTTTCGCTGTCTTTATCACGACAGGCACGTGGCCTTAATGATGGTTAGATTGGATTACATAAAGTCAAACATATAAAAAAAATTAATAAAAGTAATGGTTCTATCTCCAGCAGCTCTAATGTTGGCCTATGGAAAAATGCTGCTATTTATCAATTTAATCAAGATGAACGCGTCATTGGGACGGTACTAATGGATATTTTTGGTCGCTACTGAAAATTTTGTCGATTGCTGAATTTATGTTTCCGCCCAAATTAGGGGCATTCAGACCGAAATTACATCCATTTCCCCTATGCTTGTTAGTAGGGTGGATCATCGTTATATGGAAAAACGCAAACTTGACGTCATCAAGCGAAAACAACCCTTTTTTTGGTTCCATTTGGGGACGATTGGTTGTAACCAGTGATAGATCGCTCTTTTGGAGCTTTTTCATTACTTTTTATTATAGAATATTGACGTAAATTCCAGTTGAATGTTCAGTTAACTCAACGAAAAGTAGATAGGGGAAAAGTTGGCTTCGGCAATACCTTAACCTATTATCGTCAGGGAGTAAACAAAGTCCTTGAGAGCTCAATTCTGGCATGTGGATGCATTGTGTTTCAGAGCCGATCATCCAGCGTTGGAAGCATTCATGAATCGATCAGCTCCTGTTCTTTATGCATACATCGTACAAACCCTGGACTTTCGTAGAACTGGCTGCATTGCATTGAATCACTCATTGGCCCAGGTAGATTGGCAATCGCTTGACTTGTGTTCGTCCATTGATGAAGCCGTTAGCTACTTCGACGAAGTTGTGAGCCGATTAATAATGGATTGTGTGCCTTTGAGGAGGCCTGCTCCAAAACCTGCATGGTCTAATGCTCGATTCCAACATGAAGCGTGTGAGATCGAAGGTTCTGAGCAAATACATCCAGTTTCGTAATTCATTCACCAAGTGATTATTTTCGTTAGCAAGTAATGGCTATTGAATGTACAACCGTTTTCTATACAAGAAGTACTAAAGACGTATGCAGACCAATCTCCGGCGTAATCCTATGTTATTATTGACGTTTGTGAGGCCAAAAAGGAAAGAGGATGGGCCGGCGCCGGTGGTGTAGTGGTAAGCGTGACTGCTTTCTAACACCCCAATGGGTCTGGGTTCAATCCCAGCCGAGGTCGGTGGGATTTTGCTGAGGCATAAACATCTCTGGTCACGTCTTCCTTCGGAAGGGAAGTAAAGCCGTTGGACCCGGCCCATGTTGTTGTGTTGAATGGGTGCGATATCCTACGCAGGTGTGGAAGCTGCCTTCCTGCAGATTCGATTGCCGTCAATGGATGGCAATCGATGTCCGTCGGTGATTGGCACTAGATTGCGAGACAGACGTTAAATAAAGAAAAGAAGAAGAAGGATGGACTACCGGTTGAGATTCATCTAAGCCAACACTTCTTTAGAAAAATGTAACCTCCTGGCCGAGCATTTCAAGAGTGTTTTCAACGACTCAACGGCATGGTTAAGCCAAGTTGCTGAAGGGATCAGAGATACACCCAGTGACGCATTCAGCTTTGATGTTTTCACGGTTACATTGGACCTCGTCGATTCTGCCATCCAGGATTAGAAATTCTCGGACGCTGTTGGACCTGACAGCATTCCATCGTCTATACTCAAAAAATGCTCAACAGAACTTTTCTCTCCGCTTTCAAAGCTGATCAATATTTCATTACAACTAGGTGTATTTCCTTCTCGTTGGAAATCTTCGTTCATGTTTCCAAGGAAGGAGATAAGCGAAATTTCGAGAATGACCGAGGAATTACTTCACTTTGTGCTTACTCAAAGTAATCGAGATAATCATCAACGACGCTTTATCTGCCAGCTGTAGAAACTACAGTTCTCCTGACCAACATGATTTCCATCCCAAACGTTCGGTCCTTTCATGTCCCTATCTATACCTACCGAATATTGAGACAGGAGCACAGGTGGACGTCGTATACACGGATCTGAAGGCTGCTTTCGACTGGGTTGAACATGTCATTCTACTTGCCAAACTCGAGAAGCTCGGTGTCTCTCAAGGACCCACTCGTTCGTTTGAATCGTATCTTACCAATCGAGAGCTTAGTGTGAAAATCAGCTCTGATCAATCGGAATATTTTTTAAACAACTCTGGCGTCCCAAAAGGCAGCAATTTGGAACCGCTGCTATTCTCGATATTCATTAACGAAATCGGTTTGATACTTCCAACTGGCTGCCGGTCTTTCTATGCAGACGATGTCAAGATGTACGTGATTGTGCGATGCTTCACTGATTGCTTGTGGTTGCAATCTCTAGAATTTTTCTCACGTTGAGTGTTAAAAAATGCAATATCATCACTTTCCATCGCAAGCTAAAAATTCAATTATACGATCGATAACCAACCTCTGTAGCGTGTGGACAACGTTCGTGATCTAGGAACTACACTTGATTCTGCTTTGACATTCAAGCTACATTACGCGGATATCATAGCCAAAGCTAACAGGCAACTCGGATTCATCTTTAAGATCTCTGATGGGAACCTGCCTGACTGCTCTATATTGTTCTCTAGTGCGATCGATCTTGGAATTTGATGTAGTAGTATAGTGTCCGTACGAAACAGTTTCGATAGCGAGGATCGAGTATGTTCAGAGAAAATTCGTTCACGTTCCATGGAATAATCCAACGAACCTTCCACCTCAAGAAGATCGTTGCTTATTCCTGGGTATTGAAACTCTTGAACGTAGGCGGACATTAACCAGGAAGTTTTTGCAGCCAAATTGTTAATAAGCGAAATCGACTCTCCCGACTCCCCGGCTGTCGTTCGAAATCTGTGCAAGTTCTACGATCGAGGAGTTTCCTGCATCTCGAACCCCGAGCAGCTAATTACGGATTACATGATCCAATACGGTTCATGTCTGCACGTTTCAATGAATTTTTTCGACTTCAACTGCACAGTGGAGGAAACCTTTCATCACTGGATTCAACGTAGTTTGCTGGACAGGTGACGAAACAGTTCGACACATGCAACTGCTTTCAATCAGTAAATTGTTGCAAGACGGTAAGTAGCTGTCCATTTAATGTAAATTTGATGAATTTCGTTAACTGTTTCCTTTTTTGTTGTTCCCGATCAAATCTGCGATGACGGCCTCGACTTGACTGATCCAAGGACAACTCCATGCCGTAGGACGAGATTTTTTTTTATGTCTTTTATGTTTTATATGTTTTTGTGTCATTTTTTATTGTTCCTTGTATTTCGAAAAGATATGGGGTTTTCACGCTTATTTGCCAAATAGGCTTTTCCCCATCAATCTTCTTTTAGGCAACAAAAGTCCGACGAAGGATTAACCTTGTTTGGGGTTAAAGTAGAGGTGAAGAAAATGACCCTATATGATATCGAAAATAAAAGACAATAATTTGAAATCATTCGGGTGTGTATACAATTTAACATATTTTGAGAAAACCGTCTTTATTCAGTAATGATTAAAATTTTACCAGTTGTACATCGAGCGCTCACAAGTGGCCATTATTGGTGTCATTGTTTAATTTTGTTGCTAAGGAATCCATTTTTGACAGACAAAGGGACGCGCCTTTGGAGGGTGCTTCAACACTCCGAAGGGTATAAATAGCGGGACTTTTCAATTAGACTCGAATCCTTGCGATAAATGCAAGGATGACAACTGTAAAAAAAATCGAAAACTTCATCATTTCTCTACAGTGATGGAGTAATAGGACATGCACTAAACTAAGGACACGGGATATACTACAATAGATCAAATTACTGGTCGCTGTGGTGTTAGGTCCCAAACAGAGGAAAAAAACGCTAGTCCGTGGGAGGCCAAACTAAGGGAGGCCCCAATAATAGCAGGCGTAATATTTGAAATCGGCACAAACACTTTTGAAAACCAAACTTTTCTACACCATTCTTACCCTGGGGCAAGATAAGCAATCTTACGGGACAAGACGTGCACCCATATCGAACATATGAACAAAAATTTATGTTTAATTTGTATGGGAGCCTCCCCCCTTTACAGAGGGGGAGGGGTCTCAAACCATAATAAGAACCTTTCCCGGCCCCAAAAACCTCTGCATACAAATTTTCAAGCCGATCGGTTCAGTAGTTTCCAAGTCTATAAGGACCAGACAACAACGCTCGCACGGGGTTCAGCTAGTATCATTTAGAAACAACTTCTGATATAGGTGCACGTCTTGTCCCGTAAGGGTGCTCATCTTGCCCCGGGTAAGAACGTTGTAAAAAAATGTTACTTTTTTATTTTATTTTAAAGAAACCAAAATTTAAGAGGTACATTGACTTGAATCTATGCGCATGTCCTATACAGAAATTAATGGAAAGTTTACCGGTCAAACATTATTTATTAAAGACACGTTTTGTCTTTTTCTAAAAATAATGGAAAATGGTAGGTATAAAGAAAATCAGGTTTTTTCCTTAGATTCCCGAGGGGGGCGACACATCTAAATCTCAATTCTAGATGCTCAAAAAATCTCACACTAACGAATAAATCTTCTTTCATTTCTCGCATCTACTTGCATCACGCATCATCTTTTTGTAGGAAATCTTCAAAATCGTGTAAATCTTCTTTCTATCTACTCAGCGTACGCGCAGCTAGCCACAGCAAAACACAATATTTCCTGCATCGTAGATAGAGTCCGTCCTCCTCGTAGATTCCTGAGAAAATTTACATGTGAACCTTATTTTTTCTATCAGTTAAAGATATAGAGATTCTCTTCGTAAACAAAGTTACTCAACAAAACCAAGTTAATTTTTTGATTACTTAGAAAAAATGTTTTTACACGTAAATTGTCTTAAGAATAGAAGAAAACAAAAACGGATTAATTGTTTAGTATTTCGATATCTTTTTCAAATATATTTTAGAAAAATCGGAACGTGTTTTTTTTTCGGAGCAGTAAGCTTACCGGTAAAGAACTAGGGTAGATTTTTAATCAATATATTAATTGAAATTATTACTTATAAAAATTATGTCAACCTTAGGGGGCCATCCTGCCCCATCTATCCTTATTGATACGACTTAAAAGTGCACCTTTAAGTTAAATCGTTTGGCGCACTTATTCTTTGGTTCATATGCGAAAAAGTTCGCAGAAGACCCA
The DNA here is from genome assembly GCF_037179485.1 of Ochlerotatus camptorhynchus. Lineage (NCBI taxonomy): Eukaryota > Metazoa > Arthropoda > Insecta > Diptera > Culicidae > Ochlerotatus > Ochlerotatus camptorhynchus. The sequence goes on along the minus strand of NW_027040495.1, from coordinate 154,467 downwards.
AGACAATACGCACTTTTATTAGAAATCCTGTATTTTTGAAGAGGCCAGTTTCAGCTGCAAAATACAATATTGTGATGAAGAATATCTCACGGAAAGCTTAGTTATTATTGTATAGACCACCTACAACAGTTTTACATAGAAAATTTAAGAATAATGTTCATACTGTTTGAAAAGCAGTTTTGCTTATGCGAAATGTTGAAATAATCTCGTGCAATATTTTTTGCAAGCACTATTTAACAAAACATGTTTGAAAGCTGGTGCGTCTACAGCACCTGGGCTGAAAACCCCAAAAACATACACAAACGCACCTATTTATGTGCATCACTGACATTGGTATACTGAAATAGGTTAACCTTCAACTTTCAACCATCTGATATGGTAGTGCCGGCACTTCAGCTTATACGTGCACCTGAAGTAATGGGATTAAAATTATCATTTCCGTAATCAACCCATCGAAAATGAGTCACCCACTTGCGTTTCATAACTACTGACTTTTAAAACTCGCGAAACACAAGTTTCTTCGTGTCCACTAGAGCCTTCTTTGATTACAGCAGTTTTCGCCACTGTTCACATACACTTGAGGGAAAAAAAATTGGAAGAAGCGAATGGAAGCAAATCATTACTAAAACACTGAGTTACTTACCGGAACGATCAGACCAGACCATAACAATAGATTTCCTTCGTCCACGATTATGTCTCTGAATGACTTCAACCCGGATGCACGGATATCTGCCAGTTCCTGCAATGGTTCAAGGTGATATTTTATGTAGACAAGACATTGAAATTGGAAGATATGAAAAGAGTATCCAAGGGCCAGCCAAACCAAGTTAGTTGGGAATAGGTACAAACAAATGCTAGTTTTCAATATAAGTTGATTGGAAAGCTTTAGAACTATCGTTCTGTATAGTTTAGAACAAGTTATTTGGCGTATTATATTTAAATATTAATCATTTTTGTGAAATTACCTTTTGAAGTCTTCGTGTGGCTGCCATTTTGGACGTAGCTTCTGAAAAAAAACTATTTTTGATGATTTGACATTTGGAAAAATAGAGATAGATGATTTTACCAACTTCCAAATGTGCTACTTTGTTGCGCTACTTTTAGCGGCGGGATTTAATTTTCGTTCGACTCCAAGAACGGAATCCTGTTTATTTGACGGTTTGACACGCGCATCGATGCGAACGCACATGCACATGTGTTTTGTTTAGTGCGAGGGCGATATTGTAGTTTTGAGATTTCTGACGATAAAAAAATGGATCAAGCGCCGGATATTTCCAAAATTTTAGCAAAAATAGGCAGCGATAGCAAGACGGAAGAAGTAGCATCCAAAAAAAGAGGCATCAGTGATGATAAATCTGAAAAATGCAAACCTTCCAAAGTAACATCAAAGAAAAATCAGAAGCCATCCAAACCGGAACACAGCATACCGAGAGGTCAACCCAAGTCTGGACGGATCTGGAAAACTCAAAAAGAGAGGTAACTGATGGTATATCACTCACAGCCCCTGAGCAACTATTTTAATTTATTATGTCATGTCACTTCAGATTTGCTGTTGTTCGAAAATCAGTAAAAGGAAAGCCCCCAGTGAAGCATTTCGCGTATCGTGAAGAAATCAAAAACATCAAGGCACTTTCGCGATCGATCAAGGAAGAACGGAAACAACAAGAAATAGAGAAAGCGCAACGTCGCGAAGAGAACAAACTTCGAAGGTTGGAAAATGAACGAAAATCGGAAATTGTTCAAATCATCAAGAACCCGGCCAAGCTGAAACGAATGCGCAAGAAGCAACTAAGGCAGATTGAGAAACGGGATATTAGCAAAATAAAAGTAGTCTAGTATCTGCGTTTAACTTTATTGGCTTATTCCTCACAGTCATGTAATGAATCTAGAGTGTTGAAAACACAACTCCATTCGAAACCGAAAGAATGGTCCTGGAGAGTAATCTTGCCCGTAGATGGAATACATTCGAACAGATTCTGGAATGGAGTGTATCTTTCGAGACACTGAGTATCACCCAGGATTATCAACTTCTTCTTAGCTCTTGTTATCGCCACCGTCAGTCTTCTGTGATCTTCGAGAATTGCATATTCGCTTGCGGTTGCATTCTCGGTACCGACCAAATTGGGGTTGCTCGATTTTGTACAGGAGTAAAATATGATCTAGAATGAAGAAAATCAATAGGTGAGGTATTCACAAAGTCTTCTTATGTAACTTACATCCTTGTCTTTGCCCTGATATTGATCTACGGTGTTGATTTCGATGTCCAACTTCTTGCCGGTATTTGTTTCGTCCTGATTTTCATACAGTTTGTTGAGCAGTTCAAGATAATATCGTAGAAGATCCACTTGTGCCCTGAATGGGGCTATCACTCCAATTGAACTACCGTCAATACCGGACTAAAATGGCCAATGTTTCAAATTATGATTTTATATCAAAAGTAGAAACTTTTGACAATATTGTAATGCCAACTCACTTCAACCAGCGCCATGATAGTGTAGAATACGATGGCAGCTTCGCAATAGTTTTCGTAGATCGCCTTCGGATCTTCCTCTGGGTTACTATCCATTGCAACATATGAGTATTCACGCTTCCTGTTCGTATTGTATGACAGGCTGCTTTTGAATGTGTTCAGCGTGTTAATTAGCACAACCGATAGCTCAAGTTGTGACGCCGTCGTTCGTAGAAGCCACTTTTCCAGCTTATGCTTCTGTTGCATACTCTGTGCCTGTGAAAGTTTCATCGCAGAATTGGCGACTTCCTCGTTTGCGCACAGCAATTTCCCTTTGTAGGAAAAATCGTTGGCCAACTTGGTAATGATTCTATTCATGCGATACTGTGTAGGCAGCACACAGCAAGATTGTTCCACATCTAACCGGAAGAACAAACTCTCATCAGCCCCCAGATCTCTGCAATAGAAGTTGTGTTATATTGTGTATAGCTACTTAGTGGAAAGTTTGAACTAATTTTACTTGGCTTTACGCGATTTTATAACCGGAGGCAACTGATCTGGGTCACCGATCAAAACGAACTTGTCCGAAAACAGCAACGGTCTGATTACAGCACTTTGGAATACCTGGGTCGCTTCGTCCACGATACAAAAGTCGAAAGTTTTTTGAACGAGCATCGAATGGGCAGCCCCGAGGCATGTTACACCGACAATTTGCTGCAAGTATATTTAAATATTTTATCAGCTTTCATGTGCAACATTTATTTCAAATCAGTAGGTATACCGTTAATTGATTAATGTTGGTTAATTAAACCCCAGACTTATTTAATTTGGTGCAGAAAGCTAAGGACATAATTATTAGGAACCTCTCGTAGAAGATCTTAGATCCAATTTTGGGCCTACTAATCACAACCCGCGCTTTACCTCTATTTCGACCGGATTTTTTTTTGAATGTTTTCGCTGCAGATAACTTCTACATGTATTTACCTTTCCGTTCGTACCGTAAGATTTGATGAAGAGTAACTAATTGTTGAAATATTGCTTTCATTTTATGATGTAAAAGGGGGTCAGTATGTATTCACACCATCCATAATTCACCAAGGAAGGGGAAAGGAGTGAGCAACACAGCATCTTTACCCATGGGGGTTAAAAAAGTTCTGCGAGGTACACTTATGGTGAAACATTTCGATAAAGATGATGCTACCTATTTTAAATTTTACGTGATACCCATCATCACGGAATCCAACCTTGAATCGCAGACCAGGTCCACTAACAAAACACTCGTTCCGAGAAGGGGCTCGTGGTCATCTTCTTCTTCAGGTTCGTTAACCACCCGGAATGAAGGCTCAGTGCGGTTAGTAATATCAAACAGTGTTACATGCAAACGAAAAAGAGATACAACCAGGCTTTATTTTTTAAAAGTCATATTTTCATCTGAATACCCAACTGACCATATGGTTACTTTGATATATGGTTACTTTGGTACTCACATGAAATGTTGTGCAAGTACTACAAGTTCAACAATGCCCAACTATGGACAGCTCAATGTTAATACAATTTACTCTTTGAATCAGCGTACACCAACATGATAATCTACTAAGAAACACCTAAAAATGTATAGGAGATAAAGCTCAAAAATACAGTTTTAACTGATTGTACTTTATAAACACTGCCAACACAAGGCACTTGCACGGTTATGTGGGCCGTCAGAATGGTTCATCGGTTGCGAAGTGAAGTGCTTCTCAAACTGAAGCGATACATTTCTCAATTTTTCAACGTTATCCTAACGTAAACTTAATATTAACACCCATATGCCCGTCCACGCCCGAAACCCATACACCACTCAAAATCAAATAAAAATGTTTTTGTATGGCAAATACGCCCAGACATAAACGAGAATATGGGTGTAACACTGTAACAACTACGGGTAACCATCGAAAACACTTGCATTCCACTCAGGCACTTTTGAGCAAACTGCAATCACCCTCTCATACTCGAAATGTGCCACGACCAAATTGGCACATCGACGCCCTATAGGGGGGATGGGGGCAAGAAGACCATACGGGGCGAGATGGGCCACCGTTCGTTTGGGCATAATACCTATTAACCCAATCTAATTTTTTTACAACCTTGTTGAAAATGCTTCTAATATGCATCTGCATGAAAACCGTATCAAAATTCAATTACATGTCTAAGATAATAATGGTAATGTAGCATTAGCTCAAAATCTCTAGAATATTATAAGATATGCAGTCAAGAAAACAAGCATTGCATTCACTATATTACATTGTACTGATCCGCTGGTTCTACAGCGAGCAATACACGTAACTGTTGCTAAAAGAATTTATGTTTCTATTTCACATGATTCCTTAATGTTATTTTCTAGTCAAAATCTGTAAAAACGTTAACTTTTACTAGGGTGCTCATATTGCCCCGTATCGTTGTTGATCGGAGCAAAAGCTGAAATTTTTCAAACATAATAATTTGTTGAGTCTATCATGTTTTATCCATATTTTGAACATTGTATATTATCAAACATATTCGAAAGCATGAACATGATCACAGCTATCTTACATTTATGAATGTTGTTCATGTGTTTTTCTTAGGGGGACCATATTGCCCCTATCTACCCTAAGCTATCTGACCAAAGCGCAGGGTGCTAAAAATAACACTGCTTTTTTACCCCAAACTCGGCCTGTGGATTCTAAATTCGGCCTAATGCCTTGTTCAGACTATAGAGTTATAACATGTTATAACGGTTGTCAAATAATTGCAACACAGAGACCACCATCAAGATAGCGCTATAACATGTTATAACTCTGTAGTCTGAACGTACTATAACTTATTAAAACGCCATTGAATCGACATTGAATTCACTTCGACCTATCGGAAAAAGATAAAAATTGATTCGTTTGGAGCGAATGAGAATAAAGGGGCTGTTCATAAACCACGTAGACAATGTAGGGGGGGGGGGGTTGACTATTATCCACGGACCATACAAATTTAAAAAAAAATTGTATGGCAATTGTCTACGCAGTGGGAAGGGGGGGGGGGGGGGTGTCAAGATTCCCAAAAAACTGTCTACGTAGTTAATGAACAGCCCCTAACTTTTGAACTAAAGAATCTTACCAAACGCATAATTGACTTGTGTTACTACGATGTATTTTAAATATCACGCACTTATATCTGGAAGGGCGCCCCCCTAGGCATAACATCTCTGATCACGCCTTCCTTCGGAAGGGAAGTAAAGCCGTCGGTCCCCGGTCCATGAGTTGATGGGGCGATAGGTAGGGTTCAGCGTTGCCAGTATTCCAGATTTATCCGGATTTTCCAGATTTTTAGTCGTCTTGCCAGATACACAGACAGACCATGTATATTTTCAGATTTTTTGAACATGTTCCAGATTTTCCCAAATTTTTTAATCAGTTGCTTTAAAAATATTTTTTCCTTGATTTGTTTTCCGTCGATCTTGTTTTCCGTGCTGAGCACCAATGCTACCGACGAAAGGAAGGCAGCTCCCGCACCTGGACCCTACCTATCGACCCATCAACTCATGAACCGGGGACCATGATCAGAGATGTTATGCCTCAGAACATCCCGGCGACGCCGACTGGTATTGATCCCAGGCCTGCTGGGGTGCTTTAAAAATATCACTGCAATTGATTTACCATCTAATAAAAAAATAAAAATCAAAATTTTCTACTTTAATTATTAAAGGCCATCAACGTTGGACATTATTGGAATTTTTAAGGTAATTCTGAAAATAGTCCACAGTGAAGTGTGAGGCGAATTCCTTGTGAAATCAAAAGAAGAACTTCAAGCTAATTCTGAGTAGAGTTCCATCCATATTTTTCGGGCTTCGTGGCCGTGCGGCGTGTTGTTTAGGTGTATTGTGAGTGCCACGAAGTGAGAGTTCGATTCCCGCTCCAGCCGGTGCAAATTTTGGCAACCTGAAAATTTCCCTACTTGTCTACTGGGTGTGGTGTGTTGTCCCTTGTCTAGTGTTAAATATTCAGTCTGTGCAACAAGTGCAACCTCTGGTTGAAGACGGTGACGTGACATACACTGAAAAAAGTTTTCACTTAGTTTCTATTAGCGCACAAATATTTTTCTAAAAACAAAAATTATGATTTTTATCTCAATATCACATAACATCAGAATGTATAAGTAAGTAATCATATAGATTTCATTGTACACATAACGTTCATGTGATTTAGTGGTGCAGTTTCCAATTATGGGATCACATAAAAGTTATGCGAAATTCACATGGATATTTTCCACTGGTTATGTGATTTATTTTATGAATGTAATTAATGGACCTTCCCTTAAGGGGATACATATAAGAAATTCGCCTCGCCTTGGGGCCTCCCTTAGCTCAGTCGGTAAAGGCGCAGCTACAAAGCAAGACCATACTGGAGGTGGCTGGGTTCAATTCCCGGTCCGGTATAGGAATTTTTCGGGTTGGAAAATTTCTCGACTTCCCTGGGCATAGAAGTATGATTGGACTTGCCACACAATTATACCAATGCAAAAATGGTACAGGCATCGAAAGCTCGATCGAAAGCTCTCAATTAATAACTGTGGAAGTGCATCTAGAACACTAAGTTGAGAGCACGCAATAAGCTAATATGCGATATGCAATAAACTTGAAATGCGAAGAAGAAGAAAAAGAAGATATAAGAAATTCGGTAAAAAAAATCATGGGTTGGTATAAGTACACATTTAAATTATTAATTGAATTCTTTCCAGGGCATCAAAATATACATTGTCAACTGTAAACAAAATAAATATGAAGACATTTCAAGCTGAACATTGCATTAGGTCCTAAGTAACATCGATCGATTCTGTTCGTCGACTTTCTCTTTCGTTAATAACTTGAGCACATAACCGTTTCTAGATGCTAGATAAAAGCTTCTTTTATCGATATGTGTGCTGAAAATACATGGTAATGTCTTTACATGGCCGTAGGAATACAAAGAGAAAGTCGACGAAAAGGGTCGTTTTGTTGGCATAGTTGGTGATGATTTAACCTCCGAAACCGTACAAAGCGTAGACGACATCCATGGCCGCTTACGCTTGGCGGGTTCAGAGTAGGTGACAGCATCACGGTTCACATTTCCCAGGAACACCTTCAGCACACCTCGTGTTTTCTCGTAGATCAGACCGGAGGTACATTTGACACCGCCACGGCGAGCAAAACGATGGATGGCGGTTATCACGAAGAACCTTGCGATGACGCTTGGCGCCTCCTTTACCAAGACCTTTTCCTCCTTTGCACGACCAGTCGTTGTTGCTTTTTGGGTAGAAGATGATGATGAAGATGTCGAAGGTGGCATGAGCTCCGGATCGACTCAACCGGGTGGGAGTGTCCCGACACAGTATGTTGTAGTGGGTTTCCTGTTGTACAAGATTGTGCCGTTCTGGTTTCGCCGACTATTGCCCCAGGCTTGATGCTTGGCGTTCAGGTCGCTAGCGATGATGAAATTGTTTTTTTTTTTTTTTTCTTTATTTTTGTGATTTTTAGCCGTAGGCTAGTTCATCACATGATGATGAAATTGTGTCGCCGTCGTGTTAGCTTGATGATGCCCTAATGTTGGTTTGCTTGGGGCAGTAGACCGCGATGATGGTGATTGGACCAAGCGATGTGCTCACCTGAACTCCGATGGCTTCGATAGTTTTCAGCTGGAAGCTTGGCAGTAGCCGGCAGCTGATGTTCCGTCTCGCAGCGATGGCCACTCCCCCTCCCACAGGACGCAGTTGAGTGAGTTCCAACACACTTGCCGCAGTTGGTCTTCATATGGCAGTTTTTGGTGCCATGGCCATAGGAGAGGCAGTTCATACACTGCGTTACATCAAGATGTTGGGGTTTGTAATGCTCCCAACTGATGATGACCTGAAACAGGCCTCGGATTTTGGATCTCAGAGCCGCAAGACTGGTGGATTCCTTCGTGAAGTGCACCAGGAACAACTGATCACGGAAGCTGGTGTTGTAGTTGGAACGCCGGTTCATCAGGTACACTGCCTCAGGCTTGAGCCCAAGCCGCTCCAGCTCGGATTTCACCACAGCCGCCTCGAACGACGGTAATCCACGCAAAACCACCTTCAGTGACTTGCTCGATGGCAGATCATGCGTGAAGAAGTCCACGTTGTTGTCCATCAGGAAACATCCTATTTGTTTGTACTCCTCCAGGCTGGAGCACATGATTTTGGTACCAATGCTGCCAAGCTTGAAGCGAGGCAGCAGCTTGTGTTTTGCCAGTTCGGCACACAGCTTGGCAACATCCTTCACCAGCGTAAAAAGCGGGGAAAATCCGCTCTCTTCTACCAATGGCAACGGCGGCACCATTGCCATTTTCTTCCAGGAGTACTGCATACTGGTTGGCTTGCAGTACCCGTTTTCTGGCGTCATCCTGCGACGCGCTGGGCTTAATTAGCACCTTCTTTGAAGGGCCCGCTGCTGTCTCATTGGCACGTTTACGCACCATTTGTTTCGTGAAGCTAGACAGCAGCGCTCTTTTAAATCTTTTCAGGTTTAAGCCTCGGTTAAAGCAGAATGATGTGCAATCAAGTGGTACTCGATTATGACGACTGGGTTTAGGAAGACCGTTTATTTCATGAAAACAGTGATAACATTATCACTTTTTATTTGTACATTGGACCGAGCATTGGACAATGCTTGACATTATTACCAACAATCAATACGAAACTAACGATTTTAAATTGGCTCACTACTCGACTAGCCTATTGGTCCCAAGCAAACGATTAACGTGCCCCATTCTAGTCGAAATTCTAGTACTACACTATGTTTGTTATATGATTCCCTATGAAAGTTTGACAGATAAAATGAGGGGTTAGTGGATTTTCCTATGTTTCGAGGGGTGAATCGATTAGCTTGGGACCGAAAAAAGTACCAGAGCCAAAAAGGTGAGCACGTTTCTTCGGGACCTTCTAGTCTTAGAGTTACCTCTATGTTATTACCACCTTTTCAATAGTTTGTTGTTGAAAATCATCAGTCGGAATTGCACTTGATGCGTAGACATATTTCTGATCGATTGGTGATAAAATTGTGATATTCCACTCGTTATTATCCCAAATGGTCATTACCCCGAATCCCTTGCGAAAAGCTATTGATTATATATTTTCATTATATATTAAAAGAAGGGAATATTCCCTTCTTTATCATACATCCAAAGAATTAATTATTTTCTCTTTTATATATTCAAGAAGGGAATATTCCCTTCTTTATCGTTTATCCAAAGAATTAATTATTTTCTTTTCTTATATTTTCAAAGAAGGGAATATTCCCTCCTTTATCATATATTTAGCGAATTAATGATGTTTTCTTTTATATATTCAAAGAAGAGAATATTCCCTTCTTTATCGTAGATCCAAAGAATTAATTATTTCCTTTTGATATATTTTCAAAGAAGGGAATATTCCCTTCTTTTTTTTTATTTTTTTTTTTTTTTGTAGTGATCCAGTGGCAGCAACTTGCTAAAACTCTACACTGGACCCCTTTTATTGATAAATTTTGCTTCTAAAGGGTGTCCACGATGCAATTGCCACACTATGAAATTGCTCTAACTTTTTAACCGTTGGGTAGAATTTAATGAAAATTTGGGTGGATTTAGTTCATAGTGCATTATTTACATCCTGCAAGTTTTAAAGTCCTGTGATCAAAACTCGCGGAAATGGAGTCGAAAGAACAGCTCGTGCGTGATAAAATCTTGCGCATTCATCACGAGAACAAGGATCTCTCGCATCGTTCCATCGCTAAAACGTTGGGAATCGCGAATTCCACGGTGTCGCGAGTGATTAAGCGGTTCGAGGAACGGTTGACCACCGATCGGAAGCCCAGAAGTGAAGGAAAAAGTATTCCGTACAACACCAAAAATCACAACCGCGTAGTTGGGGCCTTCAACCGAAATCCGAACGCCTCCGTTAGGGATGTGGCTAAGAAGCTGCACCTAAGCCGAAGTTTTGTCCAGAAGGCCATCGAGAAGTACTGGGCGATTATGAAGCAGCACCTTCTTAAACGACCTAAGGTAGTGAAGACAGTCGAGGAACTGAAGAAAGTATGGGTTTACATGCAAAAAACGGTTGATTCACAGGTTGTGCAGAATCTTATGGCCGGGGTTAAGGCCAAGGTGCGGGCATTTGCGTATGGACTGTAAATAAAATACGAGTAAAATGGTAAAATGAAGTTTAATAGTTATTTGTCAATCCCTGAAAATTTGATGGCAATCGGATGAAAACTCGAATTTTGCGAATCAATTTTGTATGTGGCAATTTCATCGTGGACACCCTTTATGAGCCTCTATTTTAAATCAACACACAGACGTTCCTAGGCTATGGTGCCCGTTTGGTCACTGTTGTTTTTGTGCTGATCCAAATAGTTTTGATAATATAATTGCGCATTCTTGTTTTTTTAAAAGGTTGATTTTCGTCCCAGTCTTGTCTTCTGTCGTCACTTATTTTGTCATTTTGTCTTGTGTATTAACCCCCACTTGTCTTGTTTATTGTGTCAACTTGTGTCTATTTTATTTCTCGATTACTTTTTCAAAGGGAAGCACCAGCTCCTGCAAACAATGCATCCGATCGTCGATCCGGCGCAACCGGCAGCCCGCACACGCTTATCAACACCACCAGCAGGTAGAGAAAAATTTCCCCTATCTGATGATAGTGCCAGCCCGCGTGGGCGAGCCACCAGTTAAGCCAAATCAACGACCAAACGCACCACCTACAAAAGCCAATAAGCTCCCTTGAAAAAGTTATCGAGATTTCTACTAATTAATGAATTATTGACAATTACCTCTCATGATCCTTGGCTCTGATTTTAACTTACCACTTTTTGATTATTTATCAAATACCTCTCCCAGAAAATATAACTCCCCGATGCCTTGTTGGTTTCTGGTCTCATTTGGATTGGTCCTGAATTTGTTTGACATCCTGTTCGAAGTAATTCTTTGAGTTCCAGCTTGTACGTGTCTCACATCATATGATTCGCCATTCATAAAGATAATGGGTTAAAAGGGAGTAAAACATACATAAAGGTAGATTAGTAATAGTTGTACTTGATCCAAACAATAGAAAGAAGCATAGATGACTTAGTAGAAAAATAAAACTAATAAATAACTAAAAGTGCAATGGATAAGTGTTAGTTCCGGGATCATTTTAGTGTTAGTAGTTATGTTAGTTTTGATCCGTATTCAGCCCTGCTGGCCCCTCAAGCACTATTTGCAGCAATTGTGATAAGATTATGCGACCCTGCTACTACTACTATGTTAGATGTATGACTTGTCAATTTTCGCAACGCAATGTCTTTCAATAAATCACTCAATCAATTTAATGTTTGAAAATTTGCTCAAAAGGGCTTTGTTGACACATCATACCTTACCGAAAACTAAAGCACAACAATCCTAATTCTTATTTCAAACCTATCAACATATTTAACACATCTTTCCTAAAATTTCACTTGTTCGTAAGCGCCTGGTTGAAGATATGACTTTCGCTATTGACATTGTCTGTAATTAACAAATACACTAAATAGGAAGATTTATTATACAACTTCATAGGCTAGTCGCCTCCCTAAGCGGACTCCCCGCGTCTTATCTCTTATGTTAAATAACTTTCTGAATTCTATAATTGAAGTTTATTTAATAAATAACTGAAATCTCTAATCTACCTACATAACCCATGCTTTTAAACTACAATTTAACGTGTTTCAAGTACTTCTGGCATTTACATATCTTATCTTATATCTTTGTTCGTCCCAGATGACACCTTCAAGTGACTAAAATGCTTCACTTTGAAGTTAGTTTCCTAGCTAATTTTAAATTGTATATTTTCCCGAGCCATAGTTTAAACACTTATCCCGAGCCATAGTTTAAACACTTATCCCAAATCAAAATGAAGCACATATAAGATTAGTTACAATACCATGTACAAAAATGATGTTTAAAATTGTTTTCTGAGTAATACTTCAATGAAAACAACAATGAAAGCTTGTCACGCAAATAGAAGGAGCACTGTTGGGCACTTTCTGAAATATTTCAATAGTATAATTCCCTTGCAAACCCAAATAAATCTATCTGCGTAAAAAATAAATAAAATAAGAGTGATTTGCGGCAAAACCCGCCAGTATCACACCCAACGTCAGTGCCTATACGTAAGCGTACTACGACGCGGCTCTCAATAAAAGGAGTAACAAGTGTGATACTATCACTGCTATACTAGATCTTTGGTTCTCTCATGCAGCGGTTTATCAGAGAGGGGAAGCTTAGTAATCCCCATCGCCTGCCCATGTCGCCATTCTATCGCGGCATGAGCCAGCAACGCCGACCATAAACATACCGTCTCCAACACTCCACTATAAAATCATGAAATTAAGCCCGCCCACCAACAGCAAGGTGCAAAAACTAGCCAAGGGGAGGGAATATTCCCTTCTTTTTATTATTATTTTCATATTTAAAGTAGGGAATATTCCATTCTTTATCATATATCCAAAGAATTAATGATTTCCTTTTCTTAAATTTTCAAAGAACAGAATATTTCCATATTTGTTATATATTTAACGAATTAATGATGTTCTCTTTTATATATTCAAAGAAGGGAATATTCCCTTCTTTATTGTATATCCAAAGAATTAATTTTTTTCTTTTGCTACATTTTCAAAGAAGGGAATATTCCCTTCTTTATCATATATTTAACGAATTAATTATGTTCTCTTTCATATATTAAAAGAAGGGAATATTCTCTTCTTTATTGTATATCCAAAGAATTAATTATTTCATTTTCTTTTATTTTCAAAGAAAGGAAAACGCCTTGATCCATTAAGAAGTTTTTCTATTCTTTTTATATACGCGAAAGAAGATTCCAGGAGTGACTACAATAAACAAAAATAGTCGATCTTATACATGTCATACTTTTCTGGGGAATGGTTCATTCTGGGCAATGCTTTTTGGGGAATGGTGCATTCTGGGGAATGGTTTTCTGGGGAATGTTATAGAACCCGTAAGCGTACTACAACGCGGCTCTCAAACAAAGGAGTAACAAGTGTGATACTATCACTGCTAGACTAGATCTTTGGTTTTCTCATTGCGCCATTCTATCGCGACATGAGCCAGCAACGTTCGACCCAGGTGATACCTTCAAGTGACTAAAATGCTTCACTTTGAAGTTAGTTTCCTAGCTGATTTTTACATTATATAGGGTATATGCGCCAACTATGCTCACATGCTTCCACTATGTCGCACCAAAAATATACGTATGGGTATGTCACAAGCACGCCACAGTGGAAATTCCGAGCCATAGTTCAAACACTTAACATGTTTAACATTGTTCCCTGAGTAATACTTCAATTAAAACAACAATAAAAGCTTGTCACGCAAATAAAAGGAGCACTGTTGGGCACTTTCTGAAATATTTCCATAGTTTAATTTCCTTGCAAATCCAAATAAATCTAGCTGTGTAAATATAAATAAAATAAGAGTGATTTGCGTAAGCGTGCCTATACGTCAGCGTACTACAACGCGGCTTTCAGACAAAGGAGTAACAAGTGTGATACTATCACTGCTAGACTAGATGTTTGGTTCTCTCATGCAGTGGTTCATCAAAGAGGGTAAGCTTAGTAATCCCCATCGCCCCATAATACCCATGGCGCTATTCTCCGTCTCCAACACTCCACTATAAAGCATGAAATTAAGCCCGCCCACCCGCAACAAATAAGTGTGTTTGCTTTCTTATGTTAACATACGCAGTTTACTGTATGCTGTTTTGTTTGAACTTATTTCACCCCGATTACAATACTTTTCAACCCAATAAGAAACCTCTGAACATTTTCTAATCAGAATGCTCGTTTGACTCACATTTTGACAGTTCAGGCTGCTCGATTGGCTCAAGATGGCCGCTTCCGCGAATCTCTATAATCTCTACCCGATGGTTATGTTGGTTTGTGTAGGCGTGTCTTGAATTCCGAGAAATCAACGAAAGAAGTCTAGAGTAACATTTGAAATGGGCCTATGTCCAAAACGTAAACAAATCGGGTTTTGATACCATTCTTTAGCACGGCTTGATAGCTACTAACAATCGCATAATCGAGAAAAATCATTAAAAATAACTCGATTTTCGCAGATTATTATTTTATATGGATAGCTGTCATAACGACTTTTTTTAATAATTATTGTAGCACTGCAAAAACTATTTCTGTTCGCCACGATGGTGATGATGGATTTTTAATGTTTGATTTAATAGTAGATTAATTTAAAAAAAAGTAGTCTACAAAGGTTTGGGCCTCGCGCGCGTATTACGGATATAGAGGACTGAATTTAACATTTGATAAAAAAAAATGCAATTTTGAAGCTTATTTGGAAGATACCTTGAGTTAGTAAGTTTTCTGGCAAATGTTGGGGGTTCGTGAGCATTCCTGACATTGCTGAAAATTATGATAGCATCAGATTGCGTGGTTGCTAGTGTAATAGGATGCTTTGTTGATTGTTCATTAACTCTTGATTGCTTGTAATATTTATGAATATTTTAGGCGGACAAAAAGGCGAACTAAGAGGTGGATGTCTTTGTTTGCAAACCTGGTTAAATTGTCATATTTAATTATCTTAGAGATAAATCGTCCAGCTCAAACCTCTGTAGAGGTAAGAGGTGGGACCATCATCATCATCATCACCTTGTATTAATGACCTTAACATTCATGAAAGGCGAAAGGAGGTTTACTACCCGTGGACGCATAATTGTCCCATGTGCTATGAAGTTTAATATACACATGGGACAGTTATGCTTCCAGTGGCAGTTTAGCGGTAAGTTGAGAGAAGACCAATTCAGAGATCCGCAATACTTGGTCCGATCAATAGGTAAAATACATTCTACCACTTACATATGAACTGTACACCGCTGCGAGTTCTTCCGGGGTCGAACAATTCTCTATCAAGCTAGCCTCGCTGAAATCTTTCAGCACAGGATCGATACGCGATGTGGAACCTAATCGCATAAATTTAATGTTGTATGGCAGCAACCGTCGCAGTACGTTGTCCACGGCAGAATGGGTATTGCTCGTAATCAGGATGGATTTTTTCATAGCTACCAGTAGTCGAATCAACGCTATTACGGTTTGAGTTTTCCCCGTCCCTGGGAGACCTTTGAACAAACAGTAGCTCTTGGTTCCAACGGCAGTGAGTACCGCTATTTTTTGGTGTTTGTTGAGGTTCTGTAGAATCTGCTTTGCTTCAGCAGATATCGCAGCCGGTACGGTCCGGGTAAATGTTGGCTTTTCACGGTCAATGATAATGCGTCGTAAGCTGTCCGAACGTTCCGTGTTATCAAGCAGGACCCCAACGTTCGTCAAATTGAAGGTCATCAACGTTTGCGACTCGTACTTGTCCAAATGGAACATCTCTTGAGCGTAATGTTGGCTAAGATCTCGTTCTAAGCTCAAAGTAACTTCTCGCTTGCCTATGCCTACCACACGGCCAGCGGCTACTGCTATTCGTTTTGAAGTACTACAGATTAAATATTCCTTTATCTCGAAAAATGCAGACATGTATTCGTTAGCTGAAAAGATATGATTCTATCAAAGTACATACTGCCTAGAAATAAATATATTTTATTGTTATAAACCTTTACCTGGTAATTGAGTCATACACTGGGAGTCGTTCAGATTGCTATCAAATGTAAATGTATGGAAATACTCGTCTTCCGCCTTGAAGACACGACCAGACAATCGCAAATTAATAGCTGCACGTCCAATTTTATGTCTTATCTCTGGGCTCTTGGTCCATAGGTGTTTTATGTGGAAACCTGAAAACATAGATCAGTTGTCCAGTTTCAAACTTTAAGAATGCGTTTCCTAGCTAACCCTTCCTAGCTTCTTCATCTTCAAGAAAAATCAGTCCAGCCCATCGGATAAAATAATCGATATGTCTATCGTTCAAATGATTCAATGATTCTTCAGCAATAAGTTTGATGGAGTGGCTATCTGGAAAATCTCGTTTCTCGTGTTTCAAATAGGCCGTACAGATTACGCTGAATGGACATCGCGAACAGATATGCTGATTATTCAGTGGCTCCGGTAGCTGCAAAATATCCCTAGCCAGATTAAACTTTGAACTGTCAGTATTTGGTAGCCCCCGTGATAAATAGTATGCAACTTCGTTTCGTAGCATGATCAAGTCACGTTTCATGTTGCGATTGGCGGACACTGTGGAAAATTTTCCGTCACGAAGATAAAGCAAGATACCTTTGTCAACGTGATGACCAATCGTGTTCATCATCATTTCATATAGAACGACCTGTCCCTTGTGTTCCGCTGAGAAACTGGCACGACCTGTTTTCAATTCAAGGGGCATTAACTGCTTTTGTTGATCGCTTCCACATTTCGCCTCAACTGTCACATCGATTTTCCCCTTAAGTCCCAACTGATGACACCAAATGTTCTCCTCAATGTCATTTATCGCGAGAATTTGTATATCCGTCTTTGTAGGAGTAAATTTCTGAAAATAGGGCAGCAATTATCGGGTGACTGCGACAGTAAATGTAATTGTCATTTACCTTGCTGGAATGGTGCACATGGTTTTTGATAAAATCGTAGATTCTCGGATAAAATTGTTCAACTTCTTTTGCAGCTTCTACCCGACTCATTTTACATGCATACAACATTTGGGCCATATGCTTAGAGTTGAGAAGTTCCCGTCCTGCAGCAACAATATCAGCCATATCCATTAGCTTGTTCCTTAGTATTCTCTGTAGCAATTCGTGCACGATCGTTCCAATAGTCATCTAGAAACAGTTTGGTTCAAAGAGACATGTCACACCTAATTGAATCAAATAACTCAATGAAGATTACAATTCTATTGTCCGCATCCACGCCCCGAAATCGATCCTGCAGAACTCCACGTCTCTGACAGTAGAGTGCCCCAACAACGGACGTGCCTGATACCAAATAGTCTGGGTCCGTAACAATCATTCCATCTTCATTGCTGATCCTGTACAAATGATTGCTTCTATCAAAAGCGCCTTTCACTGAAACTACATCGCCTTCCTTCAGCTGAAGCGACAACCAAGGTGGTTCCAGAACACATTTCGCTTTCATGTTACTTGTTTTTTGTTGTACAACTAATGTGACCGTACGAATATCTTTCTGCACAGAAACAATCCTGCACCGTTTCCAGCTTGTTAGATCTAGAGTTAATTGCTATTAAATGGGTTCATTTTATTATTAGAATTCTTTCGGATTTAACTTAATTCTAGATTATTTACCTCTGCATCATTCAGCGCATCCAAGTTAATATTAAAATTATCGTCGTCATCGAAAAAACAATTCAAGTCGTCTGGTAGTCCACTCATTCCGTTGATTTTCTTGCCGTTATCCTCATCTGTATTTTGTTCATTTAAGCATCGCACTTTTTTGGAGATCGGTTGCGAGGTTGGAACTTCATCGCCTATATTTTCCACGTCCGAATCAGCCAGATTTCCAAAATTACGTTTCAGCACGTTTTTCTTATCCATTTAATACGGGAAGTTCGATTCAGTCTGTGTGTAACCTATGTACCAAAAATCTTAAACTAAATTATCGCAATAACATTTAAAAAAACTTGACAGGCGCAATCACCATATCAATCTGCAACGGATGCAATTGCAAATAAAAATCGCGACGCGCCAAAATATAATTAAATTTTATTTTGGCGCGTCGCAACACTGTGTAAACAGAACACGGTAAGAAAAAGTCTCAACGGCCAGTTCACTTTTACCTACTTTTGACTATATAATTATATTATTTATCTACTTTTGGGTACAACTAACTTACTTTTGAGTAGAAAGCTAGTGAAAAATTCCATACGAATTGCACACAAGTAAATGAAACTACTTTGACCCGCTTTACCTACTTTTGGGTTCCTGCAATATAGTGCCGAGATGAGTGAAAAGACCTTACTTTTGGGAATTTTTTCTTACCGTGAAGACTTCTATTTGTACACCCAGTGTCAAAGCCAATCCCATATCAGTCTCGCTGGTCTCGCTTGATCAAAATCGAATAAATAAAAAGGGATCCTTTTTTGAGGTCGAAAGACTGAATAGTGGAACCATACACCGAAAATAGTTTTCATGTAGCTTTCATTGGAAACGCAAATGATTTTCACGAGGGGAACACAATAAGTCGTATGAATAAAAGCGTTTACTTTACTTTTCCCGTAAGAAAAGCACGGGAAAGTAAAGTAAACTCTTTTTATTCATACGGCCCAATTGGGTTCTTTAAGGGTATTGAGGTAAATGCATATTCGTAATCTGCATTAAAAATGGAACCCAACCTCAAAATTTCATCAATTTTGGTACACTGGAACTATTTTAAATAAGAATGATTACATTGGCAAAAATCACTTTATTAGCACCCCTCGGTGTCACTTTGTATGGGAGCGAGCTGTCAGTTTGCCAGGTTAGTGTCAAACAGTGAAGTTATTATTTTGCTTTAAATCTTGATTTAAAAATCGAGATGAAAGTGTGTGAGTTCGAAAAAAATATCGCTGTGCTCAGAAAACGAAGCTCTTTCAGATAATATATAAAAACAAAGAACCGGTGCGTTGAAGTAAAAAACGAAAATCAAAAGTACTCAAAGTAATTAATGCGTTTGAAGTAGTACACAGAAAAAAAAAGTTGTTGAATATTATATCCAAACTGCTGCAACCAGGTCAATCCATCGGTTGTGTAATATAACGTTGTACGATGTACATCGATTTTGCGAACAAAATTACATCCATTGATGTAATATTGTATCTGCTTTTTGCTATTACATCATTATTTCATACACAGAAAAACGTTGTTGAATATTACATCGAAACTGCTGCAACCGGGTCAATCCATCGGTTGTGTAATATATCGTTGTACGATGTACATCAATTTTGCGAACAAAATTACATCCATTGATGTAATATTGTATCTGTTTTTTGCTATTACATCATTATTTCATACATCAGCTTGAATTACATTGATCGATATTACATTTTTTTTTGCTGTGTCCATCAGCTTGAATTGCATTAATCGATATTACATTTTTTTTGCTGTGTACTTTGTACTTTAATTACGAAATTTCAACTGTAATTTATGGAGTCAAAAAGTAGTTAATGTTCTACATTGTAAAATTAATCTAGTTAGTTAATAGAATTAATTTAATTAGAGCCGTAGCCTGCGTTGGAGTTTAAGGTTATTGCGTGTCACTAGGATTTTTATCCATAAACAAAATTAATGGAATTCATCTGAATTTCACATAGCATTTATGCGATCACGTTAATTTTATATGATTTTTCATATCAATTTCATTGGCCTCATAATATTTATGTGATTTTGTGGTGGGATTTTTAACTATGTGATCACCTGAAAGCTATGTGGAATTCTTATGGTTTTCATTTATTAGATATGTGATAACTTTTTGAGTGTAGTTACAGACAAAAAATTATAGTTAATAAAATTAAAAAAAAAATTAAAGGGTTGGGTCTTAGACACGACCGTAGTATGACGTAGAACCACACAAAATTGATGTTTTTCATGCATTTTTGACTATTATACTTTATCTTAAAATTTTCAAGTTTTTCAATGTTTCGGTAATGGTTCACTCAAAACAATTTAAACATTTTTCTTGACAAATATATTAATGTGAAATTCCACATGATTTTCATTTGACCACACATAAACAGAATCCACTCAGAAGTACACATGAAATTTATACGCAAATGAATAGTATGTGTGGTCACGCATGGTTTTTATATGTACATATATTAAGTATGTGGCCGACACATAGATATTGATTTGTTGATCACGTTGCAACAATTCATGTGTGGAACACATAAAAACTCCAGAACAAGATCCTTAGAATGATCCTAAACAGTCCAGGACCCGAAATTTTGAGGTTCACCGCCTGGCTGACCTTCAGCCTCTCGAAGAGCGACGAACGGTCTCCTTGGAAAGGTTCAGATACACCTGTCTGAGATCAGATCTTCAGATCATACGTGATCTGGCACGTTAGTTAAGTTAGACTCGTAGTTAGGTAGGTTATCAAATTTTTCAATTAAAACAGAACACACCCCCCAAGGGGTATTCTGTCAACTAGATGAAATACGCAAATACTAAATTAGAATATCCAATGAACAAAGATGAAGAGCCAGATAGGCTAATCAATTGAAATGTAAAATCAATGTATACACCATAATCAACAGAAATAAACGAAATTTTACTACTACTACTACTTTTAGAGTCAGTGGTGTGTAATTCACCAACTTAATATCATCGAATATGTCTTTCAAGCAATTTTTTCTCAAATTTGTAAGTTTTTGTGTGGGAAAAAATTAAGGGAAAAACTTCTGATTTTATTAATAATTGTGGATTGTTAAAGATGTATTTCCCGGAAAAAAGTGATCGTCAAAGTCCATGTCTTTTTCGAGTCATTATTGAGGGGGGGGGGGGGGGTGGTAGGTTTCCAAACATTGCTTTTCTCATTGTGTCGCATTCCTCGTTTCACGCCGTGATCCACCTTTAGCCACTGACTCGGTTCTGCTTGCTGCAGGACCAAGTGTGCCAAGTGTCCGAGGCGACAATGACCAAAAGCACGACAGCAGCGCTGTTTTATATCTTTTCAGGTTCAAGCAGAACGATGTGCAACCAAACCTTATGAATGAGGCGGAGCAGAAAGTTTCTTTTGTGCAGAACATGTAAAATACATGTAGAACATGTTAATATAATTGCATATATAGAGGTACCAGATATGTTTTACAGTCAGTTGTTGGTAATCCGTCGAGTGTATGTCTCCTGTTAAGCAATTGTTTTTTGAAAATGTTGGCTCTGCATGTAAAAAATTAATTGTTTATAGGTACATAATTGTGGTTTGCTTAATATTTATTTCCCGGAAAAAAATGATCGTCAAAGTCCATGTCTTTTTCGGATTATTATTAAGGGGGGAGGGGCATGGGGTTTTACATGCACGTTTTTTCATGTCTCATTCCTCATTGCGGTGGACACGCCGTGATCCACCTT
Organism: Ochlerotatus camptorhynchus; assembly: GCF_037179485.1. Classification (NCBI taxonomy): domain Eukaryota; kingdom Metazoa; phylum Arthropoda; class Insecta; order Diptera; family Culicidae; genus Ochlerotatus; species Ochlerotatus camptorhynchus. The sequence continues at coordinate 132,998 of NW_027040495.1, read as the reverse complement.
TAGCCGCTGACTTAGTCCTGCTTGCTGCAGGACCTAGTGCCACGCCGTCCGAAGCGGGAATGAGCAGAGGCAGGAGAGCAGCGCTGATTTATATCTTTTCATGTTCAAGCTGAATGATGTGCAACCAAGTGGTATTCGTTTATGATGACTGGGTTTGGGAAAAAGGCTTATTTCATGAAAACAGTGATAAAATTATCATTTGTACATTTTCAATAGTTTAATTACAGAAGAAATGGGAAAATATTTATTTCAGCAGGTTCGTAGTGTAATATCCTATCGATTGGCGTATGCATGGTATTTCGGATCGTAAAAATATATATTTTCTATTTAAAAACAAGTATTTTAATTTTTACAGTATAATTTTCATTTTAAGACTTAATTTGTATTACATTGAATATTATTACTATTCAAATGATTTATTACTAAATATATGTTACAACAGACATAACACTCGCAAGATGTTCATCGAACAAGCATTTATGGGTCAATTTAAAAGTATTTTAGTTGGTAGTACCGCCACCTGTGGCGCGCATAGTCAATTCCCTTCCGTTTGACGTTTTCACACTACCGCCATCTGTTCAGCGTACTACCATAGAGGTAACTCTAAGACCACTGGGTCCCGAAGAAAATCATTATTATTTTTGGCTCACTCAGTACCAGAACAACGGTCCCAAGCAGACCCAAGCTATTTCACTCACCCCTGCATGTTCTGCATGAATCCACACACCCCTGATGTTATCTGTCAAACTTTCATAGCGAATCAAAACAAACATAGTGTAGTAATAGAATTTCAACTAGAATAGGGTACGTTAATCGTTTGCTTGGGACCAATAGGCTACTAAAGTGATGAGCCAATTTAAAATCGTTAGTTTCGTATTGATTGTTGGTACTACCCACCACAGTGTACTCAGCAGATGGCGGATATGTTTTACAGTGAGACATATTCAATGTGTTATGTCTGTTTGTCTGTGTATGTTATTTACATCAAAACTGGATTCCGTTATCTGGTTCCGGACTAAGCAGCTCTGGTATTGTCATCCGTCTGATTTATCCGAAAGATTTTGATCTCGTCAGCTGATGCTGCGGACACCCACTATTGAGATCATTTCGTCCACCCGGTTTCCGAAAGCGTCGGTGCAGTGGCCTTGGAATCCTTCAAAGATTTTCTTTCTACGGACTGATTTGCTTCTTAAGGAAGTCGAGTTTCTTACGTTTTTTAGCATAAACGTCCTGGTATGCTTTTCAATTGGGTTGTACATCGGAGAATTTTCTTCCTGCCGCAAGCGTGGCTGAATCAGCAGCTTGTTAGCCGATTCACAACCTACCTTTTCCGTTGAAATAAGCTCGTTTTTTCTGCAGAAATACAACAAAAACTGTTTTATTTACTCACGGTGAGGGTTTTCAAATCTATTCTTACTTATTGCAGCTTTCAACATTTCCAGACGCAATTTTGTGGCGTTGATCCATAAGCAGTTTCAATTGTCAGGATCAGAATGCATGTTTGTTCGAGCCAGACGTCACACTTGCGGAATCCTTGCTCGCTGATCATTCAGGCGCACTGAGCTTATTTCGTTGGTTGCTATGACACCTGACATTTGTTGAAATTAGTGGTGGCTCGAGTTGTGGTGTACCGCTTTGCTAGAAACAGAAACCGATTCCAATGCCACTGATTGATCAATTTTCAAAAAGAATAAAATTTAATACTGGAAAGATTATTTTGAAGTTAATTGTGTATGACTACTGCCGAGGTAATCATGGTTCGGACTCAATAAGGTGAAGTGTGTTTTGCACAGTTTTGCATCGTAGATAGAGTCGCCCCCCTCGACTTCACCATGAATTTCATTGATTGATACATATTATATTTTTGCTGTACACATATTAAAGTGATGCGCAGTGGTAGATAGGGCACTAATTAGTGATGCATTACCTCGTTTAAAAACTTGTTTCCAGCAAATGAAAAAGCAAACTAAACAAACAAAACAAATCCCTAAAAAAAAGTCTTAGCTTCTGTGTATTTTTCGTATGGATAATTATTTCTGCAGAATTCAATCAATTCTATAGATCTACGGTAAATTTAGTAGAAGTAATTTTTCTTTTTTTTTCTTGATTTTTTTTTCGTTGATCTTGTTTTCCGTACTTGCTCCCGACACCAGAAAGGCAGCTCCCACACCTAGACCTTCTATCAACCCATCAACTCATGAACCGAGGACCAAAGGAAGGCGTGATCAGAGATTTTATGCCTCAGAACGGTTTTTTTTTAATTCAATTGCAATTGGGTTGTTTAGCTTCGAAAAATATACCAATTTTTATACATCATCTGATAGAACTTTGTTTTTTTGAGCACAACGATATTTTTATAAATCCCGTAGACATTCATCTCGATTTAAAATCAAGATTTAAATTTTTGATCATTGACACTAGATCTATTCGTTGACAGCTAGCTCCCATACAAAGTCCTACCAAGGGGCGCTAAGATGGTAATTTTTTGCTAATGTAATGATATTTATTTAAAAAAAGTTCCAGCGTACCAAAATTGATGAAAATTTGGATGTCGGTTCCATTTTTAATGCAGATAACGAATACATAATATATATATATATATATATATATATATATATATATATATATATATATATATATATATACGAGGGGCGATTCAGTACTGTATTTTCGATTCAAGCCAACGTATTGATGAACGTATTGAAGTATTTTTTATCGAATAAACGTGTATTTTGGGTAATAATGTATTATTTTGCACTTTTGGAATATATGTAATTTTCTGTGTATTAGAAAAATGAAAGTGTATTTTTATGCATTAATGTATTGAAAATCAGATATAAGTGTATTCTGTCATTGCAGTGTTTATGTTTACCACTCGAACCCAAGGGGGGAGGTAGCTGTGAAATACGAACAATCGTCGCCTACCTCGCATAACTGGTTCCAAACGTAAACAATCCATAAGAAACCTACAGCATTTGTTTACGTTTGGAACCAGTTTCATACAAGACGATCAGTAGGCTGATTTGACAGCACGTCCCCCCCAGCTCGAACCGAGAATCAAACGGATCAAACTCACAATGTTGACGTTTTGTTTGACAAGTGCACAGCACACGCTAACTTTAAAATACCCACTGATGAGTAGAATTTCACCCAATTTAAAGAAAAGAAAGAAACTCATTAGAGACAGTTCATTAACTACGTAGACAGATTTTTGGGATTTATGAGACCCCCCCCCCCCCACCCCCTTACGTAGACAATTGTCCATACAGAATTTTAAAAATTTGTATGGGCCGTGGATAATTGCCAACTCCCCTCCCCCCCCCCCCACCGTAGTTCATGAACAGCCCCTTACCTCGCTCATTACGCATTAATAAGCATCTGTTACCAAGGCTGTTACGCATTCGTTACTTATTTTTGGGTCTACTCATTAATGTTTTTTTATTTAATGCACTTTTCTTAAAAATGGGTGAAATCCTACTCATTAATGCATTGTATTGTGATTCGAGCGCGAATTAAAATATAATATAATAAATTTACGCATTTTGTCCGAATTCAGCATTTTGATTGTACAAATTTCGAATTTTTCGTGCAAATGACGAATTATCGTGTATTTTTATTATTCGTCGAATATTTGTGTATTTTTTTTCCGAATTTTGTATTTTTTGCATTTTTTTTGAGTAATGACGAGTCATGATGAATTTTTGTGTATTTTTTTCATTCACGTATTTTCAATTCATTTTCGAGAGCAGTGAATTTCCCCTCGTATATATATATATATATATATATATATATATATATATATATATACATATAGGGGAATTTACGTATTCTCGGCAACCTAAGCAGCGACCTTCTTTCTATAGCCTTTTTCTCTAAGGAACGCACACATATGCAGTATTGGTTTGTTTACAATCTTTTGCTGCCAGCTGCTCTAACAATTTCAGTCGAAAGAATTGTCAAAAACTGTTTTGAAACGCTTTTACAAAGCTCAACTTCTCTAGTGAGGGCGAGTATTGTCGGCAACCAGTTTTTCTTCGGCAACCGTTCCATTTGAACTGCATGTAAATCTGCTGTTCTATTATCGGCAATTCGAAATCAGCTACAATTTGTAGTGCGCGTGTGTTGCATTTCAAGAAAACCTTGCTAGATTGCTTTTTCTCAGTGGTAAAAATATAGTCAAATTGAAGCTGAAAGCATAAAGAATCGTTTGCATGCATTCAGCGAAGTGTTTTCGTAAGAAAATCCAGTGAAAATAGTGTTTCAATTTGGGTTGCCGAAAATAGTCTGTCATGCCGAAGCCGTCATTTCCCCTATATAATATATATATATATACACATAAAAATAATCAGCTTGCAATATTGCTGATTGCATCTGAAACTGGACTGTCCCAAAAATGCAAAAAGTGTGTTAAAAGTGCACGTTTCTGTCAAATCGTTTTGATGTCTTCGGAGCACTTATTGCTTGCATCATAAAGAATAAGTGCACCCAAGACACCAAGACGGTTAGACGTAAACTTGCGATTTTATCACACTTTTAATAAGTGAAAACGCGCTCCAATTTGGTGTGAAATACGCAATACAACAGGGAAAGGTTTTGCAGCTGATGAAAGAGAAAGTCGATGAAGAAAATCGATCAATGCAGATAGGACTTTATGAAATGTTTATCTAGATATCAAGTTGAACATTGCATTAGGTCCTAAGTAACATTGATCGATTCTCTTCCTCGACTTTCTCTTTCGTTAATAACTCGACAGTGAGCATGCATAAGGGCCTATACCACAGAGAACAGACGTTCAAGCTCGGTCAGAAACTTGTGTAAAATAAGTGGGAACGTCGCCGTTACGTGGTGTTAGCATCTCCTGATTTTCTCTATAAATTTTCCACTTTCGACCAATTTGGCGCTAGTATCGATACATTTTCTGTTGAAAATTGCCACTTGGCGCTATTAGCACTTAGTGTCTAGTGTAATTTGTGCAACGCCAGCGCCATCATGTTGTCAAAGTGGGTTTTTAAGTGGGGAAGTCGCCGTTAGTGGCGCTTAAGTCGAATAGGAATCTTTACACAAGTTTTTAGAGAAATTTTGTTCGAGCCTCCATGTCTGTTCTCTGTGCCTATACGCGATGATCGATTCTCTTCGTCGATTTTCTCTTTTGTTAATAACTCGCTAGATTTAACGTTTCTCGGTGCTGTTGCTGTTGATAGCCAATACAACCTGTTACTACTCTGCATTGAACAAATTCTAGAAAATTGTTTCGCTTAGCTGCACGGTAACCAGCGTAAACACATTAATGTGTAAAATTTCACACATTTCGTGAAAAAAGAGGCTTACTCATAAAATGTGTAAGCTGCGTTTACACATTTATGTGTAAACCCAGCAAACGTCAAAAGAAGTGTATTTTTTACACATTTTTCAAGAACGGTTTTTACAGCAAAATGTGTAAAAAGTAATCATTTCTAGAACTTAAATATAATGGTTTTTTATTAACTTCGGAATTTTCTTATTTGTGTCAATGGTAAAATAAAGATTGCTCGATTATTGTATATATTTTATTAAAAACAGAAATGTAATCAACAAAAATAAGTAGCGGCACCGGAGGTGTTGGTAAGCGTGATTTCTTCGTGATTTCCTCTCAATCCCAGTCGACGCTGCCGGGATGTTCTGGCGCATAACATCTCTGATCGCGCCGAGGATCACACCTTCCTTCGGAAGGGAAGTGAAGCCATTGGTCTCCGGTTCATGAGTTGATGGGTCGATAGGTAGGGTCCAGGTATGGGAGATTCCTCCCTGGCGTCGGTAGCATTGATGCTCAGCACGGGATAAATCAAGGGAAGAAAAACAAAAATCAGTATATGAAGTATATAAACTAAACTAAAACTAAAAGCTATGAAAAAAGTATAAATTACCTACCCTTTAGCATGTCCATCGTTGCGCACTGTCCAGTTTGGACCGTAGTTCCTCAATTTTCCTGCTGTTCTTCACTGAAATTTAGCAAATGGCGTGCGTCAACAAAGTAGGATGCAGCAAAGTTTGAAGTTTTTTTTTACCCATTAATGAGTATAAAAATACACATTTTTTAGGATCTCCAAATTTACACATTTTTTGACAGCTGCATATAAATATAAAAAATGTGTATTTTTTTACTCATTTATGTGTTAACGCTGGTTACCGTGTGTAGCAATGCAAAGAGAAAATCGATGAAGAGAATCGATCATCGCGTATTCGCCCTTATGCATGCTCACTGTCGAACTTAATAATATAAAATAACTTAATAACCTAACGTTAATAATTCGTATTAGATGCTAGATAAAAGCTTCTTGTATCGATCTGTGTGCTGAAAATACCTGGGAATGTCTTTTCATGGTCTTGGGGATGCAAGGAAAAAGTCGACGAAGAGAATCTGTCAATGTTACTTAGGACCTAATGCAATGTTCAGCTTGATATGTTTTCATTAAAACAGCGATTAGCAGTTATTTCGACGTTGCAGTTCAATTCCTTTTTCTGACGTTAATCATTAATCCGCAATGTCGATGTTATTATAACATCGACTCTGGATTAATCAAGCTGTCAACTTTATTGTGACTTTTACACAAAAAATATTTCAGATGGATAAAAAACAATAATTTTTTTCTATATGCGAAAGATTTGAATGAATTCATAGAATAACCATAATAAATACATTAAATTTCATTACAGATTTATCAATATCTGGAAGATTTTTAAACTAAATAATATCCTTTCAGTGTAACATTGGAAGTTAATAAAGAAATTTGACGTTTCCGTTCTGTACGTATAAAATACAAAGAAAGTCGCGGTATGTTTCTCCTGTCGATTTCTGATTACCGCATTGAGATTTGGGATTTAGTAGCGATACAGTTTGGCACTTCGTGGACGCCATATTATTAGTGTTGATTGTTTTGCGTAAAACTTGTTTACATCTAGGAAAACCGTAAAATTAATGCAAAAGCAAACGATAATTTCTAAATTTTGTGAAGTTCAAGTGTGTAGTTTGAATAGTGCCGTATATTGAGCTATTAATAGCGAACACTGATCGATTTATTGTGCGGCAAATAGCTTTGCAAAAACGGATCATCGATATGGAGTTGGGTTCTCTGAAAAATTTGGAACTGGATAAGATTTGCCGAATATGTTTAGCAATCAAGAAGGAAATGCGTCCTCTTTTCGGAGAAATGGTGGCTGAAATGTTGATGGAAATAGCCAAGATACAGGCATGTCAGAATATTTAGTTTCTATGGATTAATCTTAGATTTTTTTTTTAGATTGAGCAACTGGACGGCTGGCCGGACAAAATCTGCATCCAATGCATCCATCAGGTTAGTCGATGCCATGCCTTTAAAACTCGTGTAGAGAAATCGGATACTGCTCTGCGGCAGTATATAAAAGGTATAACTATTGTAACGGAAGAACAGATGCCCAAGGAACTTACCCTCGACGTTCAAAGGCCACCATCAATTGCATCCCAAAAGATTCAGCAAATTCAACCTGTATGTTAACTAAAGCGTAATTTTGTTAGTATTGTCCGCATCGATTTCTCACTTTTGTTTGTTTTAGGCTCCTCAAATTCAAGAGATTCATATTCAACGAGCTGATATACCTACGATTGCCGAAAATCCTACTCCCACGATGATACTGACTAACGCACAGTTATTGAATACAGGGGCACACATAATTAATGCTGGCCACTTACTGACGACAGCAACTGGACAACAAATCATTCATGCTCCACAATATCACGCTGCACAAATAGGACAATTTATTCAAGGGCCAAACAATACGATACAGATGATCACTCATGGAGCACCACACCCCCAAATCCTACAAATTCAGCGAACTGCCGATGACCGGTGTGAAATCATTGTTCAACCGGAAATGACAGAGCAGCAACAGTATTATGATGAAAATAATGGTATGACCCCAGTGAAATTTTATATGGCAATGCAGCTCTATTTAAACTTTTCTCTTTGAAGTTATCTCAGTGAATCCCGTTCAATCCGTCCCATTAATGGTGGCAGCGCCAACCGCAACGTTACAACATCATCTTGCACAACACGCTATTCAACAGCAACAACAACAACAGCATCATCATCACCATCATCATCAACAACAACACCATCAACATCAACAGGAGCAGCACGAGCAACACCATGAAGAACAGCAGGAAGATGAATCAGAAGAATCTCATTTAAAAGATGGCCAGGATTCGGATTCTGGTGAGCATGACGATAGCCAAATAGACAATGAAGAATACCTAGAAGAAGACCAACCGGATGACGAAGAGGAAGAAGAGGAACAACTTGAGCAAACAGAGGTCGATGAGGAATATTGTATAACGGATTGTGAATCGGATGATGAAGAAAAGCAACTTGGTAAGACAAAATCCGATGGATTATCTTGCTTTAGATTGTATGTTCAACCGTGTTGATTATTTTTAGCTGAGTTTATGACTTATCAAACATCCTGCCCTAGTCCAGGTCGATATGTGTGTAATTTGTGCCGTAAGGAATTCAGCCAACCCAAGTGGTTACAGACGCATATGTCGTCTCACTCAAATTGGTTAAAGGTAAGATTCGGATTCAGTTCCGGTTAATGGACATTTTTCATATGTTATGTTTTAGGCTAATTGCAAGAAACAACCCGAATGTGACATATGTCATAAAAGCTTCCGAGGTCCCGGGATGTTACGAATGCACATGAAAACACATGAGGTAGGCGATTGGGCGTATGTATTTTAATGCTTCGCAATCAATTCATGTTGAATCCAATTCTTTCAGAAAGAAGACAAACTGCCCACCTGTTCCATATGCCACAAAGAGTTCAAATCAAAGTCAATTCTTTATCGACATAGACAAACACATTTTGAGGTACCTAATACCTTAAGGGGAAACTTACCGGCCCGAAAATAAAAAAAGAAATATTTTCTGTACTTTTTATTTTTCTAAAAATGTTGGGAAAAATTATCAAAAATCCAAGAAAATCAATTTCTTCCTTGGATTTTTGTCAAAAATTACATGTAAAAATATTTTTTCTATCTTATCATGAAAAAAAAAATCATATTTTGTGGTTTTTTTAGTCCAACTTTATGCCATAATGACTTATAAAAAATGTTTTTGCACGTGAATTTTCTTTGAAAAATAAGAAAAAAAAAATGTATTTATTTTAGATTTTTGATACCTTTTTTTTCAATATTTTTAGAAAAATCAAAACGTAATTATTTTTTTCGGAGCGGTGAACTTCCCCTTAATAGTGATTTTATGTTATTCCAAACTACGAATTCGTTATTTACGCAATCTATCTTACAGAAAAATTTTGCATGTACGCTGTGTGACAAACGGTTTAGTTCGAATTATCAACTGAACATCCATGTGCAACGACATAGAAAACAAAAGCCGCACAAATGTCCTCACTGTGACAAATCGTTTTACAGTGCTTCAGATTTGAAGGTATTATACATTTGTCTGGAGATCGATTTTCGAAACCGTTTTTACAAAGCTTATCTTTTTATAGGTGCACGTCAATCAACATCTCGGTATAAAAGTGATCCAGATCAAAAAGGTTTCGACCGCTAGCTAATACGTAGTTAATTGAAAGATTAATGTCTAGAGCAATGCAACATTTTCCACTGAAACTGTTATGGAGGGGAGGTTTCAGATTCGCCTCATAAGATGTATTCAGATCCCCTATGACAGTTATTTTTTACCGTTTTCTATAATTGCACACAAAACAAGCCCTTGTACATAGATTTTCTAATTATAAAAAAATGTGCGTTTTTAAAATCAACGGAATAATTTGTAATGGTACTTCGCATGTGCAATGTCTTAGTTAAAGAAAAAAAAAGTCTTGCCGACTGTGTTAGACAAAATTGAATGTCAGATTCAGAATGAGTGTATTTATTACCGACACGATTAATTTCAATGTTGCTTAGAGAATTATGGAAATAATTCGGATTTTAGTGAATGGTAATCTTGTTGTACTTTTCATATTTATTTTATGTTCAAGACTTCATAAAAGTGCTACAATAAATAAAACTGCTAATTTGATAAGAGGTTTTTGGCTTTTCATTACTAAATATTTAGGTAAGCTGATAGTCGTCGCCTACTGCAAGATCATACATAAATGTCGTAGCATTTTAGGGAAAAAGGGAGTTTTTTTTAACTCTTTATGCAATACACGGCCGTAGATTTGACGTAGGATCACGAAAGGTAGTTTTGATGTCGCAGCAAAAGTACAGTAAACATTAAATTTATTTCTTAACTCGTTATCAGTGAAAAAGTTCGATAGATTGAAATTCGGAAGCAATTTGAGAGTTCTGTTTTTGAGGTGCTCTGTCGGTGTCCTGGACGATATGTCTTGGATAGGTACAAGCTCTTACTTGAACTCTTTAGTTAACTCTTTTATCAGTCATTTGTGGTCCTAAAAAGAACCGATGGGTTGGATACTTGGAAGCCTGCTTAAAGGGTGTCCACGATGAAATTGCCACACACAAAATTGATTCGCAAAATTCGAGTTTTCATCCGATTGCCATCAAATTTTCAGGGATTGAGAAATAACTATTAAACTTCATTTTACCATTTTACTCGTATTTTATTTACAGTCCATACGCAAATGCCCGCACCTTGGCCTTAACCCCGGCCATAAGATTCTGCACAACCTGTGAATCAACCGTTTTTTGCATGTAAACCCATACTTTCTTCAGTTCCTCGACTGTCTTCACTACCTTAGGTCGTTTAAGAAGGTGCTGCTTCATAATCGCCCAGTACTTCTCGATGGGGCGGAGCTCCGGAGTGTTGGGAGGGTTGAACATTTTCGGCACGAAATTGACCTTATTGTCCGCATACCACTTCAGCACGTCCTTGGAGTAGTGGCATGAGGCCAAATCCAGCCAGAAGATTGTTGGGACGTTGTGGGCCTTCAGAAGAGGAAGCAGCCGCTTCTGGAGGCACTCTTTTATGTACACCTGTCCGTTCATCGTGTCCTGGGTCACGAAAGGTGCACTCCGCTTCCCGCACGTGCAGATGGCTTGCCAAACCAGGAATTTCTTCGCAAATTTGGACATCTTCTGAGTGCGGACATGGTCCGGAACGCTGAACTTATCCTTGGCCGTGAAAAACAGGTTGCCGGGGATCTGTTTGAAGTCGGCCTTCACATATGTTTCGTCGTCCATGATGCAGGATTCAACTTTCGTCAGCATGTTGAGGTACAACTTCCTGGCACGGGTTTTGGCGGACTTGTTCTGCTTCTCGTCGCGACTAGGGGCCTTTTGTACCTTGAATGTTCGAAGCCCAGCCTTAGTTTTGGCCTTCTGGACAAAACTTCGGCTTAGGTGCAGCTTCTTAGCCACATCCCTAACGGAGGCTTTCGGATTTCGGTTGAAGGCCCCAACTACGCGGTTGTGATTTTTGGTGTTGTACGGAATACTTTTTCCTTCACTTCTGGGCTTCCGATCGGTGGTCAACCGTTCCTCGAACCGCTTAATCACTCGCGACACCGTGGAATTCACGATTCCCAACGTTTTAGCGATGGAACGATGCGAGAGATCCTTGTTCTCGTGATGAATGCGCAAGATTTTATCACGCACGAGCTGTTCTTTCGACTCCATTTCCGCGAGTTTTGATCACAGGACTTTAAAAGTTGCAGGATGTAAATAATGCACTATGAACTAAATCCACCCAAATTTTCATTAAATTCTACCCAACGGTTAAAAAGTTAGAGCAATTTCATAGTGTAGCAATTTCATCGTGGACACCCTTTAGAACAATGCTGTGGTTTTTTTCTCGATGTTGTTGGAGATGATAGCGGTGCGGAAAAGAAAAATGTATTAGGGAAAACACATCAATCACAGAAACTGAGCATACCGGACGGTACCTAAGTTTATGCTTTTTGATGCAAATTTTAAGTCCCTTCTATTAAGAGAATTCGACAAGATTTTTGGTTGGCATAATTCTCTTAATAGGAGGGGCTTAAAATTTGCATCAAAAGGCATAAAGATAGGTACCGTCTGGCATGTTCAGTGCTCGGTATCAATATTCGGCGACTGTATAAGGGAAACCACTTTCCCAACACGGAAACGCCACGTTTTCTGATGATAAAATTACGTATTTTCGTGCACACGGATTTTTTGGCTTATTCAATAGATAATAAAAAAGACGAAAATTGTTTGGAGGAATTTCGTTGCTAATTTTTTTCCATCGCGAGAAATTCGCGATCAACGTCCTAGAGAAAGCCTTACCTAAATTTGAAGTGTTTCTGACTAATTGACATGGTCATGTGGTATTCGTTCATTGCTAGAATATGTATGTACCACTTCTATTAATACTTTCTAGCTGGTCTTCTCGCCATTTTCGCTGCAGCGCTGATATGATTGCGTTACTGCTCTGCTGACGGCGTTAAAGGTTCTCTCCTCTCGACACATTTCTTCGACGACGTTCTCCGCGCTGGTGATTCTTACACATTCCCACACTCCGGACAGAAGGGTGACGTTGTGTGTCCGGACCGATGTAAGTACTTCCTGAAGCAGCCATGACCAGACAAGAACTGCATCAAGTGTGGAAGTTTACTTCTCCAAGCTTCCTGTTCACCCAGTTCGAAAGAATCGGTATTAGCCTGTGTGTCCATCTACCGTTCTCTGCTGCATCCCACTCCTGCTGCCGCTCAGCCATCGACACCGTTCTCACCATTTTTCGTACTCCTCTGGTTTCTCTCGTCATATAGCACTCGTAGTCCTCCGCCAAGGTGATGCCGGTTGGGATCATACCGGCGATAACGCATACTGCCTCCATCGAAATGGTTCTGTATGCACTCACGACTCGCATGGCCATGGACCGGAACGTACTGCTCAATTTCCTTTGGTTCTGCTTCGTTTTCAGCGCTTCAATCCAGGCTGGACCTCCGTACCTTAGTATCGATGAGGACGCACTAGCCAGAATACGCCTCTTGCGGCTGCTTGGATCAGAATTGTTCGGCATGATTCTGGCTATTGCGTTCATGACCTTCACCGCCTTCTCGCAAGCATATTCGATGTGGCTGTTAAAGTTTAGCCGGTCGTCGATACTTCGATACGCGCTTCGAGCCGGCGCCGGTGGTGTAGTGGTAAGCGTGACTGCTTTCTAACACCCCAATAGGTCTGGGTTCAATCCCAGCCGAGGTCGGTGGGATTTTTCTGAGGCATAAAAATCTCTGGTCACGTCTTCCTTCGGAAGGGAAGTAAAGCCGTTGGTCCCGGCCCATGTGTGTTGAATGGGTGCGATATCCTACGCAGGTGTGGAAGCTGCCTTCCTGCACATTCGATTGCCGTCAATGGATGGCAATCGATGTCCGTCGGTGATTGGCACTAGATTGCGGAACAGAGACCGACGTTAAATAAAGGAAAACAGATACGCGCTTCGAAACAATGGTGTGCTCTCCAACCGTGATTTCTACCCGCTGCACTGCTTTGCAGCTACTGACCAACATCACTTCTGTTTTGTGGTGGGCTATCTGCAGCTTAGCTCCTTGCATCCAGTTACCAATCGTATCTATCGCCTCGGCCGCCAGCATTTCCACTTCTTCCAGCGTCTCACCGGTTACCGTCAAGACGGCATCGTCCGCAAAGCCAACGATCTCAACTCCTTTGAGCAGCTTGAGCGTCAGCACGCCATAGTACATTCCGTTCCACAGCTTGAGACCTAGAATGGAGCCTTGTGGAACTCCCGCCGTGATTCTAAGCGATTTCTGCCCCGTGTCTGTCTCGTAAACCATGACCCGGTTCTGGATGTAACTACTTAGAATCCTGCAGAGGTAGTCTGGAACCCTCATTCTATGGAGCGCCTTGGCGATGGCCTCCCAGCTAGCGCTATTGAATGCATTCTTCGCATCAATCGTAATCACGGTGCAGTATCGATTTTCTCTCCGCTTCTGTTTGGAAGCTTTCTCGGCTCTGTCAATCACTGTCCGAACTGCATCCACCGTCGATCTCCCTTTCCGGAATCCGAACCGCCTCTCCGACAACCCGTGTTCACTCTCCGTGCATTTCGTCAGCCTGTTCAGGATGATCCTCTCCAAGAGCTTTCCGACTGTATCCAGCAAGCATATTGGCCTATACGATGCAGGATCCCCCCGGCGGTTTTCCGGGCTTTGGCAACAGCACAAGCTTTTGTACCGTCCACCTATCAGGGAACTGATCCTCGTCCAGACATTTCTGCAGCACTATCCTGAACATGTCCGGGAACGTCTGGATCGCCGCCTTTAACGCCACGTTGGGAATTCCATCCGGGCCGGAAGCTTTATTCGCCTTCAACCCTTTCGCTGATGCTAGGAGTTCCTCGTTGGAGACTTGTTCAACGTTGTCTCCATCTTCCTCGCCATATGGTGTAGGTGCCAGATCGTTGGGTCATGCTGTGGGAAAAGTCCCTCGACGATGACTTTCAGCTTGTTGGGACACATTTCAACCGGCATCGTTGGACCTCTGATCTTCGCCATCGCGACTCGGTATGCGTTGCCCCAGGGGTTGGCATCTTCATCGCGGCACAGCTCCTTGAAACTGTTTGACTTGCTCAGCTTTATCTTTCGTTTTAGTGCAGCCCTGGCCTCTCGCAACACCACCCTGTGCTCCTCTCTATCTGCTTCCGTTCTTGCTCTCTGAACGTGCCTTTTGGCTAGAAGACAACTAGCACGGAGTTCCACCAGTAAGCTGGACGCCGTCTTTTCGTTGGTTCCAGTTTTCTCGGCATAGTTGTGTCACATGCCCTTGCTAATGATTCGGTCAACTCGTTTGCGTTTAGACCTGGGACGCTGCTGTCTACCCTTAGAGCTTCAAAGAGATGAACTAGCCTTAGGCTTAAAATCTCTTAAATAAAAAATAAAAAAAACCCTAGGAGTTTCAATGAAGAGATCCTTATTGTATGCCTTCGTCTTCCACTTTCGCTTGCTTACTTTTGTCCTTCGTATTTCCATCGGTTCCGTTCACCAATACTGTACCGGATCGCCTGATCGACACTATGGGTGTACTCTCCGCACACTCTCCAGTCCATATTTGCCACTAGCGACGTACTGCAGAAAGTGACGTAAATAATGGATTC
Organism: Ochlerotatus camptorhynchus; assembly: GCF_037179485.1. Taxonomy (NCBI): domain Eukaryota; kingdom Metazoa; phylum Arthropoda; class Insecta; order Diptera; family Culicidae; genus Ochlerotatus; species Ochlerotatus camptorhynchus. The sequence continues at coordinate 117,927 of NW_027040495.1, read as the reverse complement.
CCTACCATCTTTGCGGAAGGTGCTGATGGTTCCTAAGTTGGCCAGACTGACGTTAAACTTTGCCAGAGCTTCCAGCAGGCTATACCCTCTTGCTATACAACCAGAAGTCGTATAAAAATGTACAGACAGTATCGTAAATTGCTACAGTTTAAGTCAAAATCGCATTTAAGAATGGCATACTTCGCATTATGTTTAAGTTAAATCGTATAGAATGCATATTTCCGACTTATATGCGATGACTCATTTTTTCGTCGTACTGTATCACAAATTAAATCAGATTACATCGTAAGACTTTTCAAAATGAATTTGTTATTACATATTAAATCGTATATGATGTTAAATCAACTCGTTTAAAATTAAATTAAATATGCACGTATATGGCCTCCACTTTTGTACGTATAAGCGATTTCTTTGCATTCTATACGAATTGTTTGTTTGTATATATGTTTGTATATCACGAAAACAACTTTGAATATACGTGCATTCTGGTTGTCTGGGTGCCCAAGCACTGAAATCTCCTGCGATGATGACTGGTTTCCGTCCAATGAGCTCTCCGGTGAGCCCATCTAGCATCTGGTGGAACTGCTCAACCACCTCAACTGTCCATCTCGGGGGTGAGTAGCAACTATATACATAGATTCCATTGATTTTGGCGATCACGAAACCTTCGTATGAGTCCGCCACCACTTGTTGAATGGGATACCTGCCTATAACTTGTATTGCAACGTCGCACTTTGTTTCCGTTGTCGACTGCCACAACAGTTGCTGTGCTGTGTTGCAATGAATGAGATTTATTTAAGTTACCTCCATTATATTGCTGGCCAACCATCGCCTTCTTGAACTCTGGGCACCTGAAACTTCCCGTTACACGGCCATTTCCGTCCTCCTTTTTGCAGAGCATGCACCTCGGTTGCTGTGTACAGTCTTTTGCAACGTGCCCCTTCTCTCCGCATTTCCTGCACAGATCAGATCTGTCAGGGTCTTTGCAGTTTTTCGCCTGGTGACCGAAGCCCATGCATTTGTAGCATCTCTCCATTTTCTTAGACACCCGAGGAAAAGTTTTCAACGGACACACTGACCACCCAACCTTGATTCGGCCTGTCTTCAGCAGCTCGTTAGCTGCTTCCGAAGAAAGTCGTATCGACGCCGTCTGCGTGCCACCATACGCCTTCCTCAAGCGAATTGCCATTGGTACGTCTCCCAGGTTGCATTGCACCTTGAGCGCACTTTTCAACTCATCTTCCGTTGTGATCTCGTCCAGATCCTTGCACTCGACCACTGACTCCTGGGATAAGGCTCTTACGTTCGCCGTCCCGCCAAGAGATTTTTCAACGAGCTCCTTAAAAGCTGCGCTCTTAACCGTAGGATCCCTTTTCAGCTCAAATAGCATCTCGCCTTTCTGGGTTCGCCTGGTTTTCACCACGTTCTCCCTAATAGTTTCAATTCCGGATCCTCTCTCACTTTCCGGTGGAGTGCTGCTTAGTACGTTTTGTCCTTCGCCTCAACAATCACCCTTGCTTCTCTCCCTCCGAGGCCTAGGCTTCTCATTATTCTTCCTGTCTTCCTTCTTCTTCTCTCCTCCTTCTCGACCGAGGGGCACGCAATAACCTTTAACTCCTACGCAAGCCTTTTTTAAGTACAATAATTACAGTTAACTACATGATTAATTACTTTAATTACGAGCGTCGGAATTTCTTTGATTTAATTACTTTTAAGTACAAATTTCAGCTTTAATTACAAGTCGCATAAATTAAGTACATTAACTCCATTAATGTACAGCGAGAAATGTACTTAAATTACCCCCAGCGTACCGTTAGACCCTTTCGTTACTGGCCCGTGAAACAAAAATTTCACAGGCCCTTTTGCTACGTTAGGGATAATGTCAGCTCTGATAGATTGTATCGCTACCGCTGTTATGACTTCAGAATAGACCCTATAAACATACATCTCCCGGGACCTACGAGGAAATCTACGTTGGTGATTGGTGCCAAATCACATGCAACGATTGGTTCGTGATTAGAAATGTAGTCGGATTTCAATACTGCCGAGGTGTAGGCAGGGCAAAAACCTATACCCTGGATCACGCCCCTGTTATAGCGCCGAAGAATGCGACAATGAAATGAATGTTTGTTTGTGCTAACTGGTTCAAGCTAAGAAATAACGGATTTAATTTAGTGGATGTGAACGAAAACAGAATTACAATAGAAAATTATGTTAAGCACGTTTTGCCTCTTTGTATTTAACCGCAAAATGTATGGTTAAGGGGGAGTTTACTGCCCGAAAATATAGTTTTTTCGACACGGTTTTTTAATAATGGGAAAAGTTATCAAAAATACAAGAAAATTAGTTTTTTCTTAGATTATTAACAAAATTTACATGTACAAATATTATTTATTTCTCCACGGATACGAATTTTGTTCATTCAAATCAAAAATAAATCTGTTTATACTCTAAACATATGAATGATTCAAAGTAAATTGAAAACATGTTTAAAACTAAAATATGTATTTTGAATTAAATTCAAAAGCATGTTTTTTAGCAATATAGAAATCAATCGTATTTGTAAGCATCAGTCACCGATGTGTCTGTGTTTGACTGGATTATTGACCCCCGTCCCCCTGCGTAGACAATTGTCCATACAAAATTGTTTAAATTTGTATGGGCCGTGCATAATTGTCAACCCCCCCCCCCTAAACTGTCTACGTAGTTTATGAACAACCCCTAAGAGAAAGAGCTGAACGGACACTGGAGCTGGTGAATACTTTGGACATTCACACGCTGCGCTACTTCCGGGAAAAAATCGCAGCTATAACTTGAGTGTGTCAAGTTGATCGGTAACGATCATTTCGTGTCCTGTGCACATGGGACTCATCGTTTCCTATCGGTTTGGAGCTCTACCCATAGTATTGTTTAATTGACCCATGGAAAGACGAATAATTAGGAGGCGCATTTCATAAGTGCTATCGCGTTAATTCTGAATATGGATGTGATCATATAATGGCGATAATACAAATAAAAGCACACAATTGGTTTGAATCATTTTAGTGGCTGCAACCAAAACCTGATTATAATTTTTTTTGTTAATGAACTCTGCCTTAAATCTGTTAATTATTATTAGTATAATAATATTAAGTTTGAAAGAAATATTGAAATAATCGAACAATCCACGAGTAACATCAGAAAATTAATGCAAATGCAAATACATCTTCCATTGAATCTGTTAATTCAGGCACAAGCTAATATCATCATCTGTCGAACTGTGCTGCAAGCATGGCTTAAAATTCGAACATTTTTTAATCGGGAGGAAATTTGCTCGAATTGCTGGAATTTAAGGAAATGTAAAATTTGAAGACTTGTTGCCACAACTAAGTGATTCCCATTTCATTTGTACGGCAATCACGGCCCTCATTATGCGTATCACTTCCTTTTCACTGTATATTGTCGCTAGAGTTGTAGACCGATATAACCTACTCGTGACAAACGATTTTATTCTAGTTCTGCATTAAAGTGTAATTCCAGATCTGCGACTGCCGGATTTGATTCCAGTCACAAGTTGCTTGATCTCTTTGTGCACGTTGTTTTTATCCTTTACAAACACATAGAGTTCATCGATCTTCCTTCTGACCTCCGTCATTTTGGTTCTCCCAAGCTGCAGTTCTTGAAATTTGCTACTGCTGGATATCGCTGTGAATATCTGGCTTAGCCCAACGCCTGGCTACTCTCCTTGGGACTTACTGCTGGGGGATTGACTTGCGGTTACTTTTCGCTGTGTGACAATTTGACTTGGTATTGTATTTTTCTTTTTTCTTGAATAAACCGAGGAATAAACCACGTTTTTCAATAGCACAGCTAAAAAAATATTGAAAGATAAACTGAATAATGATGCTTACTCAAAATTGATAAAAATGCACATGGGCTGTCTTTCGTTTACCGGCAGTGCATGTCAGTATAACGATTATACGACTTTTCCAAGAAAACTAATTCTCTGAAAACACTTTCCCCGAAAGTTTTATCCCCGAAATACTATTCGCCGAATGAACCAGTTCCCCGAAAGGCACGTTTTCTCGAAAAATATTTCCCCTATAGAACTAGTTCCCCGAAAGATACAATTTACTCTGTATAGTATTTAAATAGAGCCCAAAAATGGCGGAAAACAATTGATTTTCCTTAAGATTCTGACTTCTTTGCACCTAAAGTTGCTGTAGTGTTCCTATAATAGTACAACCTATAAGAAACCAATGCGTTCCACTATTATAGGAACTAAAGTTATCAGTGGTAGTTGTGAACAGTGTTCCTATTAATGGAGGACAAATTTTCGAAATAATATAAGTATATACTTTAATTACGATGTAATATTTTTCTAGCAAAATAGAGATTGAAAGCTATAGATTTACGCATACAAATTGTATGTACATCGTTTATTTATTTTTTAATCAATAAATTTGCTTAGTTCCTCCACTACTGGCTTACCCAGCCTATATGAAATTGTAAAAATATCTCTGCTGAATATTTATAAAGAAAACAAAGTCGTTCAGCACCCTAGCTAAAGTTTGTGGTTATGACATTTGACGACGGCTTTCGTTCAAAGCTTGCATTCGCATTTGTTTAACAAGTGTGTGTACGAACAAAGTGGTTCATATAAAAAAATCGCTAGAAAAACTTTGTAAAATATACCGCAAAACTGAATTTTCGTTAGAGCCTTGGTAACCTTTATTCACATTCCAAGATGTATGCGGATCAGCATAGTCATGGCCAAAATACATAAAGAAAATAATCGTGACCGATATATTTACATACCGTGAGCGTGTGAAACTCAGAACGTTTTTCTATGTTAATGACCTACGAGATCCTGGAGAATGGTTAAAATTTATTGATGGCGTTAAAGTTACTGCATTCCTGTGATATGATATGGAAATCGTGTCTTTGTACAGTTATTATTCCAATGCAAATTTGCAAAGAACATAGTATGTCTCGCAAGCAATAAGAGTTTTTAAACGGAGATGTTAACCGGTAAGAAGCACAAAATGAGCATATCAAGAAATAAAATATATTGTAATATATTAAATAAGCCTTTTTATTAACCGTCAACGAAATAAAGAAATGGTTTATCAAATTGATATCTGATTGTAATGAGAATAAAGCACGTGGCGCTGGTGGTGTAGTGGTAAGCGTGATTACCGCTCACCCCAGCAGGCCTGGGTTCAGTCCCAGTTGGTGCCGTCGGGATGTTCTGAGGCATAACATCTCTGATCACGCTTTCCTTCGGAAGGGAAGTAAAGCCGTTGGTCCCCGGTTCATGAGTTTGATGGGGCTATATATTTAGGGTCCAGGTGTGGGAGCTGCCTCCCTGGCGTCGGTAGCATTGGTGCTCAGCACGGAAAACAAGATCGACGGAAAACAAATCGAGAAAAAAAAGAACGAGCCTTTTGATATATAAAGAAGAGAAAATTCTGTCAGTTGTATGAAATCTTTGGCTGGTTAACTACTTCCCAACAAACAATCGCCTATTGTTCAGACAAATCTGGAGAATTTATTCAACTACAATATGGTGTTGGTTACGGCATGTCGGGAAGCTTTTATTCAACTCCCATGAGTTGTAACAGAGCTTATTCCGATCAAATGTTTTATTATTCAGCGTTTATTGGACATCCTTGTTCCTGAATCAGCGATGCTGTAAACGCTTGATTATCATGTGAAGCAACGTTTAAATTAGACACTATTATACATTTATTAAACGATTATTCAACTGCAGGAAAATTAACCCGAAAATAAAGAACGGTAGAGACAGAGTTGTTGTCTTTTCTTTAGTGAGATTGTTTTCATTACTTCTGACAAAGCACGCACCACACAGATCCTAGAAAATTTATTACATACAAACATGTCCGTTGGCTCGATAGGAACAGCTTTTTTTCAGTTTTTTGGTGACAGTCGTCCATACTTTTACTGTAGGGCTTTAGTACGTACCCTTCCAATCACCAATTGCCTTGCCATCTGAGCTATCCTAGAATACATCATATGGGATGCTCAATATTCAATAAAAACTTGCTTGAAACTGAATACCTATTAGCACTCCCGATCGTCCCAAGGTCCAGTGGGAATCATTAATTCATTCATCGTTGTTTAACATGAGACCAATTCTTCCTCTTCACCTCTCCAATTTCCAAGGAAAGGATTCTGGGTTATTTATTAAACTAAATCAATGAATTTGTTGTCGTGAGTGATGTGATCGTTGATTACGATTTAGAACACAAATTAAAAAAAAGGGTTGCGCTTGCGATTGAACTCGTGACCTTCTACTTGGGAAGCGGAAACGGTAACCACTACTCTACGGATTTCGTCTTGTTGTTAGACTGAACAAGTGTTGTGCAATAATGAGTCTAATACGTCGTTTAGCATTTGCAATGCATGCAATTAAAACATGGACGCATAGTGGTATAAGAGCTATTTTGCTGACTGTATTCACCTTTATACAGCAATATTGTAAAGCAATCCAAGGAAATCTAATAATAGAGCTAGAAAACATTTATAGGACGTCTAATAAAGCATGCTATTAAATCAATTGAGAACAGTCGAATTAAAGCGACAATGTAAGTGCAAATTACACTTATTCAGTTTGTTATTAGATCATACTTCTGGTTCTGAATCAGGAAGACAGTCAACGTTTATAAAGCTTTTAATAAGTAAATTAATCATATCAGAGCAAACAGCAGAACAAAGGTGCATCTATCGATCTCAATGAGCTTTTTTCAGCACATAATTCGACATCCTGTTTTATTCAGCATTGTACAATGTTATACAGCTTTTATTCAATATGTATGCTTATTTGTGACTTTGAATTGTTTGTTGGGTTGTATCGAACAATAGGTACGAAGGTTAAACAAAAACTCCATACCAATAAAGAAAAGCTATCATGCGTCCCCATGACATACCTACTAGTCAGATGGGGACTCCTTATAGGCCGAATCTAAAATTTTATGGAGCACGAAGAAATCAATGTGTGTTCAGTAAAGACAATAGTTTGACTTTCGTTAAAACTACATGTAAAGGTCAAAAGCTCCTGAAATCGGTGTAATCCTATTTCAGGAGCTTTTGACCTTTACATTTAGTTTTAACGAAATTCAAACTATTGTCTTTATTCAACACACCTTAATATGTTTATTGAGGCATTGTTCGATACAAGCAGTTTACCAGCAAAGCTTCGCAGAGTCAGGGAAATGGTACATTCGGGAAAATTATTTTCGGGAAACTTTTCGATTCGGAGAATTGTATTCGGGGGAATAACTTGCGGGGAACAGATACGTTCGTGGAAATAACTTTTGGGGAAAGTGATTTCGGGGGACTGGTTTTCGGGGAAAAGTTGTACAATCGCTCGTACGTTCTTAGCTTGCATCGTTAATAGTCGGCAGGGAAGATCACTTTCTCTACGTCTCATTGAACGGGTGCTACCATACCAGAGGTGCATTGATAAAGGGCTACCAGAACCAAGACAGATAACAGCACATGGGAGGAAAGTCAAATAAACAAGTACCGTGATTGATTCGGTACACACGGATAGGGCCACGCGTAAGAAATCCCAAGGGACAATGTTCTCAAGCAAGACGTTTTATAGCCCCGAGATAAGGAGGCAATAGGAAAGGGATCGATAATTAGGAGTTTAGAGTTGGCGCGCATGAGAGTCTAAGCGAGCTTAACATTGAACGGTAATAATTAGATTCGTTATATGGCAATACAACTAAAAAATATCTTTATTGCCAGAAAAAAAAAAACATGACCAACGTAATGCAACCCTTAGGGCCCAAAATCTAGTATATAAGAGAACATTTTGGTTCAAATAAACATAGTCTTTTAACAAACACCACGGCTATCACTCAATCCTATTCGAAAAACCTAATCCATTCCTACAGCACTAAAACCAAAAACGAATTCGAAGGTTTGCCGTCAAGAATTTAAGGCCTCAACTAAGTCGGGTACTGTTCTGAACAGTTTCTGGAAATTCTTGGTTAAATGTTTCAAAATTTCATTAGTCTAAATTTTGAAAAACATTTTGAAGCTAGAGCTCCCAACTGGTTGGAGCAGTTAGTTTGAAGGTTTAAGCAATTACGGCTTATAAAAAAGGAATTTCCTCAGCAATCCAATTTACCAACAAGTCGATCTGGTGCAGTATACATACTTTTCAACGTTTTAACCGTTCCGACGTAACAGGCCGAAACCTTCTAGTGGTCAAAATGATTCCGTCCGGGAATACCACTAACAGCATGCGTTAATGAATCCCACATAATTGTAAGCGAATCTTACATCCCCCGGTTGGGTGTGCAGAGCAAGAGTATTTTAAAACCTCCATTGAGTTTGTTGAGGCCTTATCGTAAATCTAAATCTAAATTCTATGCACTTAGGCCGTTCGCAATGCTGAGTTTCAAAATTGTTTCAAACTACTCGACAGGTCTAAAATTTGTAACTGTCAAAAATGAAACTGTAACACGATAAGAGCAACGCACAGATTTAATAGGTATTTGGTACTCATCTCTACATATGTGTGCGTGTGGAAAGTTTGTTTGCTTCGGAGATTTTAGCACGAACGGAGAAGGTGATTCTGATTCAAGAATATGTTTTCTGGAACAAGATGATTACAACAACGCAATGCAGTGTCAGGTAACGAGTTCGAACCACGAGAAGAGGTTCCGGACGATTCTGCTGTAGAAACACGTAAAGATTGCTATTCGATGATGGAGAAGTTTCGGTGCCAATATTTTCAAAGTTATGGGCATTACAATGGTTCAAAATATTAATTTTGCTCCACCAGGCTCAATTGACTTTAAATCAGGTGCTCTCCCACAATTTGAATTTATTTGGATGCGAACTCATACTGCGCTGGCCCTAAGAAGTTTATGTGGAAATTATGATGAGAAAAGTGAACTTTATGTTCTTAAAGTCCTATTTTTTTATTGATTACTTTATTTGTACAGGCTCAATCGAATAAACTTTACAGAGCCGAGTTATCATTTTCGTTATACATTATTGATGTCTTATATTTAAAGTTAAAGGAGTTGGACCGGCGACTCGCGGTTGTCTCGAGGTTAGTGGAGATTTACAATTTTTTTTATGGGAAAAGGGAGAAGGAGGTTTGAAATGTAGTTTACGATACAAATATTTAATTAATCCTAAAACATGAACTTATTTCTATTCATCTTGAAAACAAACATAAAAAAAACTCACACGTACAAAATACAAACTAAACACAAGGTTAATCAAACTTACAATCTAACGTTAATATTCTTAAAGTAAACATATATGAGTTTCATAAACTCCAGATCGCGTCTAGCCAAAATATCCCGAATTGGAACATTAGGTTGTCTACCTCGAGCCCGAAGGGAATCGTACAGCTCAGATCTGACTCCACGATGCTCAGCACAAGACCAAATAATATGATCGGCGTCCTGGTAACCTTGTCCACATTCACAGAGATTGCTGTCCCCCAGTCCAACACGGAACAAGTGAGCGTTTAACGAATAGTAATTCGACATGAGGCGAGACATCATACATTATAATGATTGGACATGAGGCGAGACATCATGGACATGAAGTCTCGACTCACATCCAACCCCTTGAACCAAGGACTCTTCGACACCTTAGGGATGATCGAATATAGCCATCGTCCCAAACTACCTTCACTCCACTTATTCTGCCAGCTGACGAGTTACTGTTGACGGTAAATGAAGAAAAAATCATCGTAGGCGATTTGTCGATCGTAAATATCGTCTTCTATAGCGCCCACCTTAGCAAGTGAGTCCGCCATCTCATTGCTCGGAATCGAGCAATGAGATGGGACCCATGCAAAGGTGATGACAAAAGATCTTAAAGATAAAGCACTTAAAAGCTCGACAGAACTGAGACTATCCGTAAAAATAAAATAATGGTCTGGTGCAAGTGAGGTGATAGTTTCTAGCTTATAATATATTCCCGCCAGCTCAGTACCATATACGGAACAAGGAGCTTGAAGCATTCGAGAGGCGCTATGAAATTCGTTAAAAATACCAAAACCAGCGGACGCCTCTATTAGTGATCCATCTGTGAAGAACGATCTTGCGGAATCAACTTGGCCAAACTTTGCAGTGTATAATGACGGAACAATCATGGAACGATGATGTTCTGGGATTCCGCGAATCTCTTGCGACATAGATAAATCAAAACTGACTGAATTTCCGAAGTCGGAGAAGCATACACGATGAGGATTATGCTATGAAGGGCTGACATCCTGTGTTATGTACACGTAGTACAATGTCATAAAACGAGCTTGAGGGTTTAGCTCAAGAAGCTTCTCAAAGTTTGCAATCACCAGTGGGTTCATAATTTCACAACGGGTGAGGAGCCTGAGGGATAATTCCGAAAACCGATCAGAGAGTGGCCTTAACGTCCTAGTACTGCGCCATAATGATTTACGAAAAAGCTTTTTTATCTGCTGTTATGTGAAATTCCATCAGCTGCAACTTTGCGATAGACCACTTCTTGATTAGACTTCAAGGTAGTTTTCTCTAATAAGTTATTAATTGATTTCGAAGCCGATAACTTTCTGTTATGATTTATCGACTGTTTTCAGGGCAACATAGCATCTTGCACTGATGACATAGTTGCCTGGAATTTTTGCCCTATTCTTCGCGCCAAGTACACTAATGTTGCCTGCTATTTATTGAGTTTTACCAGTAATTTGATCTATTGTAGTATATCCCGTGTCCTTAGTTTAGTGCATGTCGTATTACTCCATCACTATTGAGGAATGATCCTTCCTTTATTTAACGTCGGTCTCTGTTCCGCAATCTAGTGCCAATCACCGACGGACATCGATTGCCATCCATTGACGGCAATCGAATGTACAGGAAGGCAGCTTCCACACCTGCGTAGGATATCGCACCCATTCAACACACATGGGCCGGGACCAACGGCTTTACTTCCCTTCCGAAGGAACACGTGACCAGAGATTTTTATGCCTCAGAAAAATCCCATCAACCTCGGCTGGGATTGAACCCAGACCCATTGGGGTGTTAGAAAGCAGTCACGCTTACCACTACACCACCGGTGCCGGCATTGAGAAATGATGAAGTATTCGATTTTTTTACAGTTGTCATTCTCGCATTTATCGCAAGGATCCGATTCAAATTGAAAGGTCCCGCTATTTATACCCTTCGGAGTGTTGGAACACCCTCGAAAGGCGCGCTCCTTTGTCAGTTAAAATCGGTTTCCTTAGCAATAAAATTAAATAATGACACCGATAATGACCATGCATCAGAACCCTAGTCTTAACCACTTCAAACTAGGGAACAACGAATAGAAGATTAGGAATCACATAGATGAAGACTAACTAACTCATTTTTTCCTTGTTTCAAGATCATCCTCGGTGGACAAAGCCGAGTCTTGTCACTATCAACAAGGCATAAAAAGTAACAAGGACTAAGATGTGTTCCTTTGATTACTGAAAAATCCTGCTCCCCTAGTTTGAAGTAGTCGGGACTAGGAATCGGTGGTAGATCTCACATCCCGTAACGTACCACGAAAAGGTGATCTACCCACGTTACGGGGCATCACCATGTATAAGACAACGGCTGAGAGAAGGCTTTGGAGATCATATTCATATTTTATAAGACACCTGGTTTCATGCGATATACCTATCTAAGAGACGTGTTTTGAATTATTGGACTGTTTGAGATATTCAGAATGTTACCTGATCAGCCTCATGTCTTGAAAAAATATGAAAAATATGAATTTATGAGTCACGTAGTATCGTAAGGGAATATCTGAGAGACGCAATTTTAAGTGTTGGATGGCATCAGAATGGTACCTATTTAACCTGAAGGCTTGGAAAAATAACCTGAGCATTAATTCAAGATCTCTGATCACCTGATGACCTGTGAAATAATTTTTAAGCAACTTGGTATCATAAAAGAGTACTAAGAGCCGTGGTTTGAATTAGTGGACAGTATAATTGATCAACCTGAGTTTTGAAAAAAATCCAGAGAAATTTTTGGAAAAAAAAAAAAAATTAGGAGTCATCTGATTTCTTTTATCATACAGACTTTATTTGAATTGTTGGACATCTTGGGATCTTCAAAATAGTACCTGATCACCCAGATGTCTTCAAAATAGTACCTGAACAAGCTGAACATTTGAAAAAAATATCTTGAATACTATCTCTGCCGAAAAGTTATGAAATAATGTCTGAGTCGCTTGATATCGTATGAAAAATAATCTCAAGATTTGGATGGTTGATTATTTATGGAGAAGGTCTTTGAAACAATTTCCAAGCAATTTGGTATCGGAGGTGAATATCTAAGAGACGTTTTTTTTTAAATTGTTGGATAGTTGAAGATCTTCAGAATAATATCCTGAAGACTTGAAAAATATCATGGAAAGCTTTTGGAGATCTCTGCTCACCTGAAGGTCTTTGTTTTCCTGAGTCACCTGGTATCATGAGAGAACATGTGGAAGATGTGATTTGAATTGTTGGACAGTTTGAGATCTCCAGAATAGTACCTGATCATCCAGAAGTCTTGACAAAGTATCCAGAAGACTTTGTGGAAATCCTAAAACAAATGAAGGTCTTTGGAATAATTTTTTAGCTGCCTTTTAGCTGCCTTTTATATGAGAGAATATCTGAGAGATATGATTTGGATAGTTGGATAGTTGAATATTTTCAGAATGGTACCTGATCAACCTGAAGTCTTGAAATAACCTGAGGTTATCATGGGGATCTCTGATCAGCTGATGGTTTTTGGAATAATTTCTGAGCTGCCTGGTATCATGAGAGAACATCTAATAAAAGTGATTTGAATTGTTGTATAGTCTTTAAAATAGTACCTGATCAAACTGAAATCTTGAAAAAATATCAAGAGGACTTCATGGAGATCTTAAAACCTCTGAAGATGAGAGAAATTCTGAGAAGATCCATGCATTAACATGAAGTTTTAAAATCTACTATAAATTTCCAGAACTTCTATGATGTTTCCCGGTCTTTTATGAAATAAAACTCACTTCTATGACATTACGTGAACTCCAATTATACTCCTTGAAACTGTTTAAAAATGCAAGTTTCAAAAAGATTACTGTTCTCTATGAAACTCTCTTATTTTTATGAATTTTTATTTATTCTCAGAAGTTCCCCAAACTTTTGTAAAATTCACAAACTTCTATTAAATCCTCTCAACTACTATGAAGTTCTCTTGACATTTACGAGGAACATCTATAAATACATCCAAAGAAATTTGAAACTGATTTCCATTTGTGTTTGTCCAACCCGTTCAAAAATAAAACATAATAGTGAAGCAGTTGCTAATCTTGAGCAAAATAGTGCTCGAATAATGAAACTGCAACACAACATTGCCAGGGGTGCGTTTCTGTTCTAGTTTCAAATTGAAACAGTCCTTATAAAATTCAACAGCATTGCGAACGGCCTTAAGTCTAAGATTATCAAAACTTCCATAAAGCTACGACTAAAGATACACTCATGCAGATAACAGATAACAGAGATGAGAGAGAGAGAGAGAGAGAGAGAGTAATAGCGAATACCCTTGTCCATACACATGTAAAAAACTTGATCGCTCAAATGATCAGAGTCAGAGGTCAGTGGTCATACAAATCGATCAAAACAAATAAGTTCAAACTAATCACTCACAGCTTGAATACTGAAATCTCTGGATCTTCCCTAAAAAGTCACAAACTGATATATTGTTTGGGCCGTTCAAATATTATAAAACGCAACAAAGTGGATTTTTGAATACTCCTCATCCCCTCGTCACGGCAGTTAATTAATTACTATAGTACATCCCACCCATCTTACGTTACGTAATACTTTAATGGGCCCTTATTCAATTGTGATGTTTCGCATCATTCGAAGAGTACTGGGACCTTTCCAAATCAATCAATCCAGTCGCACAAGAATCCTCATTCAATGGAAATGTTCCGATGATGTTGTAATTGTCTAACAACTTATAGGACAATTGGAATTTGCAGACGTTAACGCTGACGTTAACGGCGTGAACGTCATTAACAACTCTGCTTACAATCGTATCACTTTGTTCGCATAACCATGCTAAGTATGCTACATACATATTATTCATGAAGCACGTTTTGAGGTGGATAACAATGTTGTTTGTTTTCGAAACGAACTTCGTCCTTTCGGTTATTCTACGACCGTAACCCTCATTCTGTTGGTGGTCACAATTTCCGTAGCAACCAAACAAATAACAGCGCAGGATATTTTGATCGGCAGTACAATCGATTGCTCATTCCCTTGATAGGGTGACGGTATCAGTTATTAAAGCAGTCGTTCTTTTGATGGGCTATTAAGTGTTTATTATATTCCAAAATTTCGAAACTTGATATGATTCAACACTTTTCAATGCAGTGAAAATTTAGGATGTAGGGGAAATGGCTCTAATGTTTGCCTATGGATCTAAAATTGGGCCCATCGTTAAAAATCTGTTATTTATCAATTTTATCTAGATGAACGCCAGAGACGAACCAGCCCAAGACTGAAAGTCTCTTTAATGAAGAAAAAAAAAATCTAGATATATGCGTCATTGGGACGGAACTAATGGATATTTTTGGTCGTTATTGAAAATTTAGTCGATTGCTGAATTTATGCATAGGCCCAAATTAGGGGCATTTAAGCCGACATTACATCCATTTCCCCTACGTGCTTAAGTTTAATTTGCTTGTTTCATGACAAACTGTGCAAAAGTTTGACTTAAAATGATTTTCTCCGAATATAAAATTAGGTCTTTTAACCGAAAACTGGTGTGGTAACTCTAGTGGAAAGCGCGCATTTACATGCAGCGTAGAAGCTAGAGCTTTGTATGGATGACCATACGTGAAGTAGTTCTTAACAGTAGTTGAGTCAGTTTCGTCGAAGTGGTCAGTCAGAATCAGTTTCGTTGTAATTTTGAATTTGAGGATATCTCAAGGTTAAATGATTAGGCCAAGCAAAGGGTGATATGCAAAATTCCAAAAGAAACAGTGATCCTCCGTTAATATTTTTCAACGGTGGTGCCGCATCAGGTGATGGAAGACGGAAATTAGTGCGTAAAACTAGTGCAGAGATTGTAAGTGAAGCTAAGAGTATGCTAGCAGGAGGTAAAAAAATTGAAAACCTTAACAAGAGGAAGTTTTAACAATGAACATTTCAATATCGATAGGAGGAACACGGCTGGTTTCCGCTAGGCGGCCAATTACACCTAGAGAGCCCAGGAGACAGCTTTATGGGCGAGTAGCTCCACCAGGAAGGCCGCCAAGTGCTTTCAGCTTAAAATACCTGCAGTTAGAATCCCGCGCATTGCCGTCGCTTGAGCCAATTCAAAGTGCGATTCAATCAAATGGATTTACGCGTTCAGAATCGGCAGATTCTATCACGTTGGGTGAAAATGACACCGCTAACAATAATGCACCTCGCAGTAAACTACCAGCATTGCTTAAGGTACCCAGTAAACAGTCTGGATCGCTGGATAATCGTAAGTATCTCTTCATATTTTTGACTTGAACATTCTGCGATCCAACATCGCATATTCATGAGTGGGTATCGATCTGTTCTAATTTAACGTTCCATAGCCATCTGGTTGCGTCTTTTGTCAAGTTTACTGCATACTACATGCAAACAAGAGGTAATTGTACTGCGCTAGCCAGCGTCTGCCTCGTACTAATGAAATTGTTATCGATTGGAAATAAGTATTTATTTTTGCTTACTGATGCCACGACCGCACGCAAGAAAATAATTATGAATAGAGAGCAGGTCATAAATGCGTGTTTCAAAAGAAAACGTACCTAACAAGAGGAATGACCTATGACTTCTTCTTCTTGTTCGCATTTCAAGCTTATTGCTTAGCGCATATTAGCTTATTGCGTGCTCTCAACTTAGTGTTCTAAATGCACTTCCACAGTTATTAATTGAGAGCTTTCGATGTCAATACCAATGCATGAATATTGTGTACAATGATACTCTATACCCAGGGAAGTCGGAAAAATTTCCAACCCGAAAGATTCCCTCGACCGGACTGGGAATCTAACCCGCCGCCTCCGGCTTGGTATTTTCGTGCCTTTACTGACTAGGCTTATGAGGCCCCTGGATTAACCTATGAGTAACTGGTATTTATTTAAAAGTGGTTCAAAGTTTGAACAGATACGAAATTACTAAGAGAACACGCAAACCGAACGCAAATACATCAAATGGAAGTATGGGTTTCTAATAGTCCCTTATAATGTACAACGGGGCAAGTTGAAATGCGGGGTAAGTTGGAACGGAAAGCGTCACTATTAGCATCGGCCATGGACATAAACCATAAACCATCGATGGTATGGGGGGATCGACAAAATTTCTTCACTTCTACGTTTAAAAATTACGGGTGGCGGAAGATGTATACTCTTCCATATTTTTTAAACCGAGTTTTTACAGAACTTCAGCGACCTTATTAAAAATCATTGAAAATTCGTAGAAGCTATGACAAGAAAATGATTTCAGGGAACTTCATAGATTGTTGGGAAACTTCTTCAATGATTATGGAATGTTATATAACTTCAAGAAAACAAGATCAGATATTTCATAGCTCCTTAGTAAACTTTTTAAAACTTCAGGAACTGCGTGGAATTTTCAAGAAGTGCAACAAATTTTATAGGAGTTCATATATTATTGTACAAGCTCAGTGAACTTCA
This sequence comes from Ochlerotatus camptorhynchus, assembly GCF_037179485.1. Lineage (NCBI taxonomy): Eukaryota > Metazoa > Arthropoda > Insecta > Diptera > Culicidae > Ochlerotatus > Ochlerotatus camptorhynchus. The sequence goes on along the minus strand of NW_027040495.1, from coordinate 101,238 downwards.
TAAAAAATCAGTGAGCATCGTACAACTTCAGTGTAGAAATGCACATTATTTAGTAGAACTTCATCAAACTTTATTGACATTTGGGGAAGGTCATTAAAGTTTTGACATTTCTCTTTACCTTCATTGAGTTTCTTTAAACTTTAGTGGCTTTCAATATGTACAAGTGAAATCGTAGAAATGCTTAGAATCTAAAATAAATTCGGAGAGTTAAGATTTTTTTTTGTTAAACTTTGTAAAAGTGGGGAAAATGTACAAGTTTGGGAAACTTCAATGAAGTTAATGTCGCTACTCCAAATTCGGGATAGTGGACTATACTGAGAGGAAGCGCATAAAGGAAGAAGAGGAGGTAAATCGGGGAGCGCAGCTGAAGGAAAAACAATTGGAAGAAGCAAGGGAGGTAACCTTGTCCACATTCACAGAGATTGCTGTCTCCCAGCCCAAGGAACAAGTGAGCGCTTAACGAGTAGTTATTGGACAAGAGGCGAGACATCACACGAATGAAGTCTCGATCCACCTCCAACCTTTTGAACCAAGGACACTTCGACACCTAAGGGACACCTCGTATGATTTGTGCGTTTTAGCCGCCGAATGGAAACAAAAACTACCGTACTCTAAAACCGATAAAATCGTTGTCCGCTACAACGTTAGAAAATCTTGCGGATGGCTCTCCACCACGTTCCGGTAATTGTTCGGAGAAAATTGATCCTTTGTTGACATTTCTGCTTTAAAAACTCAATGTGGGATCTCCAGGTACATTTAAAATCGAACCTGACATAGAATGAGTGACCTGTCTACCCAAAAGTTTTAAGCTTCGGTTGTGCTTAACTATGTTTCCTAGAAAAAACGACCAACTCAGTTTTCTCCGAGGAGAATTTGATATCCAGCTGAACAGCCCACGAAGACAAGTTTTCTAAGGTATTCTGTAAGGGTTCTTGCAGGTCGACCCCATTGGGCTCTGTGACAGATACTACGTGCAGTTTTAGTGACAATTATCAATTTCTCTGATGTATAAATTATATAAAAGGGGACTTAAACATGAGCCCTGGAGGAGAATAATGTAGCTAAATCGAAAAAAGCTCATATGTTTCTCTGACAACAAATTGTACACAAAGTGATTAATCAATGGAGAAAGATCACAAGCGTGGAGTTTGCCTGAAAGGACTTCAATAAATAGAAACCGAATCAAAAGCCCCCTTTATATCCAAGAACACAGAAACCATTTGCTCTTTTTTAGAAAAAAGCCAACTGAATTTCTGCAACGCGATACATCATTCGTTTCCTTACCCCTACGGAAACCAAAGTGAGTTTCTGAGAGTAGGTGGTTCGTCTCAACACTCTCAACCCAGTTGTTCAATCGAAAAAGGATCATTACCTCCAACCGAGTGCACGGCAACATCGCGATGGGTCGGTACGACTTGTAATCTGACGCGGGTTTACCAGGTTTTTAATGGCTATAACTTTCACCCGCCTCCAATCATCCGGAACAATATTATGCTCCAGGCGAGGCTCCAGGAACTGACCGACCAAGTTCAACAGGTGCCTCTTAGCGACGTTTGGGAGGTTATTCAACAAGTTGAATTTGATCAACCTATCCTATCCTATCAACCCCCGGAGCCGAATTGCCACACAAAAAGAGCGCGAGTGAGAGCTCTAACATTGAAAAAGGCTGGTTGATCTCGTCAATCGATTGCAAGGTTTTGCGAGGAATCATCCGTGCCGGCACGGAATCAAAACACACTTTTCGCGCGAACGTGAGAATCCAACAATCCGAGTACTCCTCACTCTCGTTCAACGCGTTTGAAGACCGGTTATGCATCCTTCGCACAGCATTCCAGAGCGTATTCATCGACGTCTCGCGCGATAATCCGTCCTCGAATTGCCACCAATATTCGCGTTTCTTGACTTTGATGAGGCTCTTGAGTTTGCGTTAAAGAGCCGAGTACGCTTCGAAATACACGGGTGTTTCACGTTTCCGGAAAAAATTAAACGCGTCGGACTTTTTACGATAAACCTCAGTGCATTGCTGGTCCCACCAAGGGCAAGGAGGCTTCCCTCGGAAAGACGCTCCTGGAACCGACCGAGTTTGAGCTTGAAGCGCGCTGTCCAAGATTAGGTTGGAGAGGAAGTTATATTCCTCCAACGGTGGAAGCCCTTCTACTGATGTTAGGGCATCATAGTCTTGAACTTTATTTTTCCTTGGATTTGTTTTCCGTCGATCTTGTTTTCCGTGCTGAGCACCAATGTTACCGACGCCAGGAAGGCAGCTGGCACACCTGGACCCTACCTAGCGACCCATCAAACTCATGAACCGGGGACCAACGGCTTTACTTCCCTTCCGAAGGAAGGCGTGATCAGAGATGTTATGCCTCAGTACATCCCGGCAGTGCCGACTGGGATGGAACCCAGGCCTGCTGGGGTGAGAGGTAATCACGCTTACCACTACACCACCGGCGCCGCTTAGTCTTAAACTTGGTGCAACCGATATTACGGGTAAGATCATCCCAACAAATATTAAAAGAAAAATAAGAGCTTATTCATTTAATCATCACACATTGTTTGTTGGGATTCGTGACGTTAACGGGTTCCGACGGATTAATCCCACTGGCAACTGAAACTTTGATCGGCAAATGATCACTACTGCAATCCAACGAAAATGAATTAGAGCAAAGTGTGAGGTCTAATCTACTTCCATTCGTTGATAGACCCAGCCAAACGTGTTACTTCTCCATTGTTAAGAATTGTCATATTGAAGCTGTCGCAGAGGTCATATATCAAAGTAGAACGGATGTCACCATACAGTTCCCCCAGCCTGTACGGTGGGAATTAAAATTCCCCATAATCAACTGTGGAGTAGGAAGAACTGACCAGATATCTGGAAGTTGTTTTCGATTAACCGAAACCAGGCATGCTTTAAAAAATGATTTCCGGAATTTTGAAATCATTAGATGTTATAATAATATTTTGTATGAGGAATATACACAGAAGCAATACAAAGGCTCTTGACTTTAATAATAGCATGAATGCGTCTAGAATAAGGAATCCCACCTGTAGTCAACTTCGTTGTGCGATGAACTTTATTCGACCGGAGCGTCGTTCTGTTGTACTTTAGACACCCAGCCCATCACCATGCAGTAACTCTCTTCGAGATTCGAAGGGGTCGAGAGTTTTCCCGAAACTCGGCTAACGTACATCATTCGAGCCTCAGTTCATCGCGATTGGTCAGCCTCAGTTCATCCGGAAATCCTTATTCATGCATAATTAGCCAAAGCTGATCTCGATCGATTTGATTTGAAATCTATATATACATTATGTGTGTGCAGTGTGTGACTCCATCTCCCGTATTTTTCCGGAAATCTCGAGTTAGCTGATGTAGTAAAGTTTTAATCATTTATTTAGTTATTATCATCAGTGGAATTGAAAACTCCATTCAACCGTTATGCGTGTGACGATGTACCCGATTACCCAGCTCTAATTTGAATAACCTGGTGTAGAAAAAAGATAAAAAAAAAAAATCAAGCGCAAAGGGTTAAGTCGATTTTAGTTTATTAGTATTTAATTTAAAAAATTATGTGATATTGATTAGATTTTACATACTTTAAGAGGAAATGATTGAAGTAGGGTGCTTAAATAGTTTAACTTTAAAAACAACATTTAATGATTTTTCATCCAGTACTGCTAAGTACACAGCTATCATTTAGTGAAATTTCCATACAAATTGCTGCTCTAAAAGTACTTGACAAAAGGTTGAAAGGTATTACATCGTATGTTATGCACTCCCGGACATAGTCCGGAAACCCATTAGGAAAAGGGCCGAATTATACTTTAGACTAATCCTTTGTGAAACTTTTTTTTTCTTGTGTTGCGGACATAATACCCCAAGGAATTGTCTAGAATCTGGGATTCGATAAAGATCATGATCAATTCGATTGCGGCCATAATAAGGTGAAATGGGACGAACGACGAACACATTTTTTCAAAAACCGTTTGAACTGTACCATTGAATTTTTTTAGTTAGAAATATTAATTATGCTCCTACTCGCTCACTAAGGAATAGAAACTTATTTTATGTTAACAACCAAAGAACAAGCTATGTCAAAAATGAACCATTAAATAGAATGATGTCTTGACTTAATGCATATTGTAAATCAGTTGTTTTAACAATGAGTAAAAGCCCACTTGAAAAGACTTTTTTTTCGAGTTAAAAATATGTAACTTTTTACGTGTACAAAAATTAGGTACATGGCTGTAGCGGAGGGAAACTAGTCGACTTTTTCATCCATCTCAATCGACAAGTCACTTGATTCAAGATGTAAAATAGTGTAAATCAAACACACTTTACGGAAACCCTAGTGTGATATAGATTTCTGTATAAAGCTAAGCATGTGTGACTATAATAGCCTGTTAAGACACAAATTAACTCAGTTAAATGCTTGAATAGTCCATACTAAGTTCGGTTCTGTGCTTTGACGACATTATTACTCCAAACAGATCGGATCGTGTTCAAGTTCTACTCGTTGCAAACTTTGTCATTTGTTGAGCCACAAATTTACTTTGCGTTCGTGGTTGAAAATATATGTACACATTCATGTGTCCTTGCCAAAATCCGATAATGAACTAAACAACTTTAAGCAAAGTAGAACTGTTATCTGTTTATGCTTGCTATTTTCTCATTTGCTTTACCGGTCCCTAGTTTCAGAATGTATGCCACCGCGGAAGGACTTTAAACCGCCAGCATCGCCGTTAACGCCTCAATTTTCACTCAATGCTGAACCCAAGCCACTGAATGAAAAACGGCCTTTGGATTGTGCTGGTAATGGTGCAACAGCTTCTTCAGCAGTACCAAATACCAGTATCGTCAAGAATCATCCTCTCAAGCGTCGTCAGGCTCAATCGCTAGACGAGCGCAAAATGCTCGAGGCGGAAAAATCTTCTCCACCAGGACGTTCGGAAAGTGCAAAAATGGTTAGGGTCTAACGTGGTTAACGAAGCGGACGTTCAAATATGTTGCCTAAAATGATGATTTTTCGTTTGCACACAGGACACCCAAGAGCAAAAGGCGAAGCTGAGCAAAAGCAATGATTTGCTAGCGCAATCTACGACAGAGTCCTTACTGGAAATGCTGAAGGGCCACGCTGGAATTAAGGATTGCAACGATGAAACTGCTAATCATATTAATGGGGTGAGTATTCAGCATGTTTACTACGGCGGACATATTTTTTTCTTAACGAATTATGGTTCCGTGTTGTTTGTGTTTAGATTTTAGGTGAGCTGTTCTCTCGCGTGAAAGGAGCCAAAGGTAGTTGGCGAGGTGCAGTTTTGGGAGCATTGTATGGATTGGTAGAGGCGAACTCTGCAAAAATATTACTTTCAGTTGCACGTGTGGTATTGGCGGTAAGCTATATATTTATATAAATATGTATTAAATATACTTCGCAACAGCTGATGTTTATTTTCAATAGCACTACACAATGACCGCAAAGCCGTTTTTAGGAAGACACAAATGCGTTAGTTTTATGAAAATTGTGCCTTGAGGTTTTTTAAAAATATTTTTGCCAAATTTTTTATGTATGTTAAATTATGGTGATCTCTAATATGATTATTGAGAGTTGGTCTAACATAAAGCTTTTAGTGTGGTAATTTATTAGCTAGAGAATGGTCTTAGAAGAGGGTAGGTAGATAGTTCCGTTAGAGTACGGCACATACCAGTTAATATTTATAATGCATTGACTGTTTTGGCACGGTGACGCACGGTACCAACGAATTTTACCAATACTCTTAGAAAGTGATAATTTAGGAATACAAGAAGAAGAAGAAGTTAGCGGCGCCGGTTGTGTAGCCGGTTGATTACCTCTCACCCTTAGCAGGCCTGGGTTCAATCCCAGTCGGCGCCGCCGGGATGTTCTGAGCCATAACATCTCTAATCACGCCTATCACGGAAGTAAAGCCGTTGGTCCCCGGTTCATGAGTTGATGGGTCGATAGGTAGAGTCCAGGTGTGGGAGCTCCCTCCCTGGCGTCGGTAGCATTGGTGCTCAGCACGGAAAACAAGATCGACGGAAAACAAATCAAGGAAAAAAACAAAAGACGATGGAATTAAATTATTATACTAGACATTTTCAGAAACACATAAGTCTACTGCATATAGCAGAGAACGTGGGTTGCCAACACATCTGTGATAAGAACATAGGGTTGTCTTCCTTGGGTTTTGAGGGTATTCAAAAGTCGCTCTCTGGCGGCGTCATAATCCGTAAATTGACAAACTGCGTGATCGATATCATCTTACCTTTTCCACATCGACAGATGCTGCTATCCACAAGGTTTATTTTATGTAGATGTGCCTCTGCCGAGAAGTGGCTGAACATAAGTCTACTCATGCGAATGAAGTCCATACTTAAGCCCAAGCCTTTAACCAACGCTCTCGAAGAAACATTAGGAATAATTTCGGTTTTCCAACACGAAAGGGTACTCTGACGCACACAGCAAAAAAATAATTTTGATATCACGTCAAAGTGGATGCACTACAATCATGTCGAAAATATGGTGTAATATTACTTGCTAAAAAGGACAACATTATCATTAATACAATGCATGAACTGACATTGCGCTGCTTTTACTGCATTTGTTTATTTATGTGGTCATAAAAATTACATGAAATTTTCGACATGATTGTAGTGCATCCACTTTGATGTGATATCAAAATTATTTTTTTGCTGTGCACTAATTAGTAAAATTCATCGTGTTTAATTTGCCTGTCATACAATTCGTCTTCCTGCGCGCTAACCTTTACGAGAGAGTCTGCCTTCTCATTGCCTGGGATTGAGCAATGTGAGGGAACTTATACAAAGGTAATACGCATTGGAATGGCACATAGGCAACTATAAACGTAAGCAGGCTTGCAATTGCTCATTACAGCTAAAATGCTATTTTTCGTTATTATGAAACAATGGGATACTATAATGATAATTTTTATTTGTAAGATGCAAGAAGAGGTGGTAAAGATTGTATATGACACATAAAATTTGTCAATTTTGCTTTCAGAAGGTCCCAACAGGCAGTTGTTCGTCCATCTGGTGGTGGGTTTTTGCAATTTTCGGTGGGGTGGATTGTTGCGTTCTACAGTAATCTGTCCTACCTCTGCCTACTAGGGAGTTTGAAAACGGAGAAAACTGCACAACACTCATGAACATAACCTGCCATTATTTTTTTTTACAATTTAACGGAACTAAATACCACGATAATCTAAAAAATACTCGAAACAAAGACACTAGCACTTACAATTGTGTGTTTAGCCCAAGAATGAAATGACTGATGCAAAGAGGGGCTATGACACAGTTTGCTTACAACAGTACTAATCTCCTACATGGTAAGAAAAAAGTACCCAACGGTCAGATAACTTTTACCTACTTTTGACTACACAGTTCGAAAAAGTAGTGTAAATTTCTGTTCAGTATGATGCACATAAATTGAGCGTCACATATCATATAAGTTTACATTATATATCATGTAAAGTTCTGAGACATTTCATGTAATGTAGCAAATATTGTATACAAAAGCCCATTGTTGTAAACAACATTGTTTACAAGTTGCTCGAATGCGTGAAATGAAATACAAGTTTACGTGAATGAATGTTTACATCACTATTAAAATTCAGAATTTTTATCTGAGTTTGTCTCATTTTCTCCTTCTAATGTTGTCAACAACGGAGGAGCAAAACCACCCAACAGGGGTAGTAAAGTGTGGGAACTCAACGTTGCGTATAATCATGTTTACCTACTTTTGGGTACAAGTAACTTACTTTTGGGTAGAAAGTGAGTGGAAAATTCCATACGAATTGCACACAAGTAAATGAAAACTACTTTGACCCGCTTTACCTACTTTTGGGTTCCTGCACTATACTGCCGAGATGAGTGAAAATAACTTAATTTTTTGTACTTTTTTCTTACCGTGTAGGTAAAAAAGGGGTAACATTTTGATAAGTTCTTTAGTGGGAATGACACTGACGAAGACTGCACATTGTAGTCGAAATACGTATTATTTAATTAAGTGGAATCAAATGGAAGATAACTTTTAAAATTACCAAATTATTTAAGCCGGCGCCGGTGGTGTAGTGGTAAGCGTGACTGCTTTCTAACACCCCGATGGGTCTGGGTTCAATCCCAGCCGAGGTCGGTGGGATTTTTCTGAGGCATAAAAATCTCTGGTCACGTCTTCCTTCGGAAGGGAAGTAAAGCCGTTGGTCCCGGCCCATGTGTGTTGAATGGGTGCGATATCCTACGCAGGTGTGGAAGCTGCCTTCCTGCACATTCGATTGCCATCAATGGATGGCAATCGATGTTCGTCGGTGATTGGCACTAGATTGCGGAACAGAGACCGTCGTTAAATAAAGGAAAGAAAAATTATTTTCCAAGCAGTAGGAATTATTGAAATTACCCATAAATTACCGGCAATTATTTTTATTGCATAGAAATTACTGAGTAATTCAAAATTTGCTAAATATTTTAATAATGCTACAGATTCATAGAAATGCAAATGGTGTGTTTCATACATATTTATTTTACTCTTAAGCTTTCTTTAGTTTGCTCTAACTGTTTACACACTCAGTCAATTGTACCTTCAATAATAGATAATAGTTCGCCGGCTGAATCTGCAATATTTAATCGTTTCAACTAGTTTTTAGTTCAAGTTTTTCTATTTGGATGTACATCCTGATATGTTTCAGCCAAGGCAAGGAAAAGTTATTACGATGTTATCGTACTAAAGGTTGTTGGTTATGCGTTGTTTGAAAATATTTTTGATTTAGTGCGCACAACAGATATCAGCTGAAACACTGAGATTGATACACAAGATATTTTAATAACCATTTTTCACCCCAACAGCTGAATGTGACTGGCAGCAATTTGACAGGAGCATGCAAACTGGTTTTTAAAATTGCTCGCAACGAAAATAACGATGCTCTTTTCGCCGACAGCGATGTGCCAGGTGAGAAAGTGGGCCTATACCATATCCACCCACTTGTGTTGATATATTGCTTTATTTTTTCATCCCTTATCCGATTCTATTGCCAGAGCTACTAGTGGATGGTTTGGGTCGAGCTTCGCCGGCTGATGAGCCCGAAGCATGTATCTACGGTTATGGCGCTATTCGGTTTTTGGCAGGCTCAGCTGCCTCAGTTGCACAAAAGGTCAAGTCAGAGAATGTTTCGCGGGAAAATTCTTCTCGACAAAAGTCGCTAGCCTGCCGTTTGGCAAGACATGGCCTCATACAACTGATGGTATTGCATCTGAAAATGTTGAACGAGTTGGGATCTGCGGAAAAACTTTCGGGACCACCATTGCACGCTTTATTCCAGCTTTCGGGAGCTCTCAGGACACTAGCGGGTATTCCTGCGATAGGTAACTGCATGGCCGCAACCCGTTCCTTGTTGAACAGTACTAATCCACAAATTAAAGAAACACCTGATGGTGAAATAATTCAGTTGGAATTGGCTGGCCCTCTACTAGTACGAGCAGCAGAGATGTGTATAGATGAACCAGAAGTACAGGCCAACGTTATTCGCACGTTGAGTGTGCTTTCCGAGCGTCCTGAGTGCTGTGAGCAATTAGCAGATGCAGCTGCCCGTCTTGGAATTCTGCTAGGTTCTGTGAGTGAGACAACTGCTACAGTGGAAAAGGGTTTGGCAGCTACCAATCGACTTGGATACATTCTTGGAAATATTATGACTAGATGGGACACTGCTCGGTTACAGTTCTACTCTAACGATGTATCGATGGAGGCTATCCTTAATGCTTTGGAGTATTATACAAACAAACGTTTTACTATCAAAAACCAAATGGGGGATTCGGTGGTAGATGTTCTGACAAAATTGGTCCGTGTTATCGCTAATATTAGTGTCAATGGTGATGTTGGATATGGGCTCAGTAACAAACCACCATTAGGAGAAATACTGCTAAATATTTTGCTGAAAGTTAAAGACGTGAAGGTATGTTCATGTGTTTAACTTGTCTGCTCGCAAACACACTAATCGCAGTTTTCTTATAGCAACCGGATATGGAAGAATTGTTGTTTGCTACCATGGGAGCACTTCACAATCTCTCTTATTATTACGAACCGTCGGATAATCCACTGCAGTTCAACCACCCAGGAAGCATGGCAGAGCGTTTGAAGGATGTTTGTGGCGTGTTGTGTAATATCCTGGGCACAAATTCCAATCCCGCCAGGTCTGAGGCGGCTCGTGTACTCGGAAATATGACACGCAACGCCATTGCACGTCAAACATTTTGTTCTGAAAATGGGTTGAAAATATTGATCCAATGCTTGGAATCCAATGATGTGGAGCTGATGGTTACATCCTGTGGAGTACTTGTAAATATTCTAGGTGATTGGGAGCGTAGAGTTCCGTTCCGGGAAATTCAGGGACCTGTGGTACTGCGGAAATTGCTGCAACGTGGAGTATCAAATCATGATTGGATCCTAGCGGGAATCTCATGTCAAGCTCTGTGGAACTACCTCATTGATAGTGGAAATGTTATTCATGCATTGGGAGAATCCGAAGTAGATTACATATGTGGCGATCTTGCGGAATGTTTAGGTAATGATTTTCAATGATACGTTTTACATGTTTATTAAAAGTAATGAATATATTACACTTTTTAGATGAAGAAAAGTTGTTCAATGGAGAAGAACCGGATATGTTATGGGAAGAGTTTGCTCCCGTAGCCACTGATCTGTTGGAAAGATTGCAGTCCTGCATGTCAGTAGGAAATTCGCCCTGCCTATCTTCAGACGACGAAGCTGACACCATTATTGGGGAGCCAGGTCAAACATGGGGGAATCAATACAAACAATGGTTGAAGCAATGATTACATTTGTTAATAAGGTTACTGTAGATTTTAAAGCACTTCGTCGTTTTCAATACAATATTTAATTATTTATTTATTACCAAAGCTTTTGATATTCAACCGAAAATCATCAATGATAATTATGTTCGATACCATTATTACCGTCGAAACAAATACAGTATACATAGTTTTGATGCTCTGAGTCAGAACTACCTTGTAAATCTTTTCATTACTATATTGCTATTCCCTACACGGTAACCGCAAAATACCCAATAATGACTACAAAGTAAGCATTTTCGAGGGAAACTGGGACTACCCCTTAAATAAGTAAAATTTTACCAATTTATGAGTAATTACAACTACAAAAATAAGTAGTAAGTATTAATTTTTGAGTAACAAATACTCATAAATGGGTAATATGTTTAATCATTTAATGGGTAGTCCCAGTCTCCCTCGAAAATGCTTACTTTGTAGTCATTATTAGGTATTTTTCGGTTACCGTGTAGGAATTCTCCCCTGCATTTCTCAAGTTATGCTTCCTTGGAATTCTGCCATAGAAGTTATATTCGTCTAAGAATTCAGATGTGACAATTCTTTTGGGAATTTATGTCAGAATTCCTTTGGGAGATCTTGTGAGCATTTTGTTGAAATTATGTTTAGGATTTCCATGGAGTTATCATTAAACTTTAATTGGGATTATTCTTCCTTTGAAATTCTACTCATAATTATCAGAAGTTCTCCTCTATAAGCTTAAGAAATTCTTTTAAACATTGCTTACGAATATTTTTCCAGCATTACGTAGTAATTCACTTCAGAATATTATTTAAATTATTAGAATTCTCATAAAACAATTATCTCGAAAAAAAAAATTCTGTAAGTTTATCCCAGTCTGAGAGCGTTTGCAATTTTCCAGATAGTGAACAATTGTCAATGACCGATGTTTCTATTTATCTTGCACATTTTTTTCCCTGGAGAAAATGCTAGAAACAATTGGATGCAATTTCGAAGCATGACATTATTGTGCTACAAGACTACTTTTTTGGAGTATACCATTCGATTAACTACGGATTGAAACGGATAATGAAATCGTTAAAAACGTATCGTGTAAATTACGACTTAGGTGCACCACCGTGTAAAAAAACCTTGTAAAAAAACCGCGTAAAGAAAACCGTGTAAAAAAAGACTTGAGTGTATTCTTTTGGTGCACTTGTTCATTGCCTACCACTCGGTCAGTGCTCTTTGCTGTCGCCGTTGGATGCCAACATTTTGACAATAATGGTTACATTAGTTTCGGCAATTTTTCGCGATATACAATGCATTTCACAGTTACAAAGTGTACTTTCCAATTCGTCTCTTCTACTGTCCAAAACAATCGGTCTTTCGATTCCGTTCAGCGTCCGCAAATTACACCTTTGCATACGCTTCGAAAGGCAACAACAACGAAACGTTTCCAACACGTATTCCAAGCAACAATTTCTCCTCCTCGAACAAAACTCTTACCTACCCGCGATTCAAACTTTTCGTTTCGAACAATCTGTTCCATGCTATGCACTTGACGAAACTCTACTGCCAACATCACCATAGGCGTAGCCAGAGGGCGCAACTTCCCCCCCCCCTAAACCCAGTTACACAAAGGCTTTCGGTGAAATGGCGTTCTGTAAAATGGCATTCGGCCAAATTTTCCGTAGTTTTTTTTCGCCCCTCCCTAGCTCGAAACCTGGCTACGCCCTTGAACAGCACATACACGCCGCGGGAAATCTTCTCGAAAAAATCACAGACGCGTATCCGGTGGTGTAGTGGTAAGCGTGATTGTCTCTCACCCCAAAATGCCTGGGGTCAATCCCAGTCGGCGCCGCCGGGTTTTTCTGAGGCTTAAAATCTCTGATCATGTCTTCCTTCGGAAGGGAAGTAAAGCCGTTGGTCCCCGGTTCATGAGTTGATGGGTCGATAGGTACACAGATAAAAATTCTGAATTTTAATTGTGATGTAAACATTCATTCACGTAGACTTGAATTTCATTTCACGCAAACGAGCAACTTGCAAACAATGTTGTTTACAAAGATGGGCTTTTGTATACAATATTTGCTAAATTTCATGAAATGTGTCAGAACATTACATGATATATAATGTAAACGTATATTGTTTGTGACGCTCCATTTATGTACATCACATTGAACAGAAATTTACACTACTTTTTTGAACTGTGTAGGCTCCAGGTGTGGCATCGGTAGCATTGGTACTCAGTACGGAAAACAAATCAGGGGAAAAAACGCAGTCCGTACAAAACGTCACCTCTATCATAGAACACTTTAACTGTTTTATTTTTCATAGCAAATTTGGGCCCAACCTGTTGAAATCCCAGCGCAATTATACACATGTTAACACAAAAACCGTGCTACCGGAGTGTATACCCCTCTTAACCAAAAAATGTTATTACTCAAATAAAGTATTCAAAAAACATTTTAGAAGACATAGAACAAGTCAAGTTTTACATCGGACATGTTACATTGGACGATTTTTCTCAATGACATAATCAATGAGTGTTACATTGGACGTTTTATTTACATGATACTAGATTCCCTTTCACAGATTTCAGAGTAGAGTACCTAACTTTAGATTGGCCCCGCCTTTGTAAAATGAGTACCAATCATGTTAGGCAGTCCGCATGACCGAAGTAACAATCATGTACCCATCATTTCAAACTGTACATTGGACAAATTTTGACCTATGATTATCTTAAATAAATGAAAGTAAATTTAGATAGACGTTTTTGTATCACATACAATGATAGAAGAGGAATCGTTTGTATCGCTTAACTCGATTTGTTTAAATTTGTTACCTAAGACCAGACCTTTTGAAAACGTGTTCTTTCCGCTGTCAAATCAGCACTCACACAATCACCACGAAACGGTTGCTTTCTAAAGTCGACGACGCATCGACCGAAAGAACTGCTGACGAAGAATGAGGAAAACCACACAATGGTTGCTGCCAAGTAAACAAACGATCGCGTGACACACACCGTCGAAAAATTTGCTCTGCCAGCAAATATAGACAGTTTCTTATGGGAATGTTCGGTGGAGTGAAAGGTTAGTACAAAGTCCGAAATGTTTCACGCACAGTTTAACGTTTGGTTATGGATTTTCTCATAGGTGTAAAGAGCTACAGAGTCGCCGTCAACGCCAATTGCACTCGTAGGTCAGCTGCGGTGCTCTTTCGATGGAGGAGAACCCAAGCTACTTCTGCATGCTGCTGCCGCGCTTATGTTAAATTCTCATTATTTCACAGGATTCGCTCATAAGCGCGCTGCAACCCCGCTCGTAAGGACACAGGTGTGTAACTTAGATAGTATTTTATGGTAGTGGCTTGAGGAGCGAATCCTGGATAAAGAGCCACCGTATGTTAAATCAATGGGCGCAGTCGTACCATAGAGGTAATTCTAAGACTAGTAGGTCCCGAAGAAACGAGCTCAACTTTTTGGCTCAGCTCTGGTACTGTTTTCGGTCCCAAGCAAATCGATGCACCCCTCGAAACATAGGATACCTACAATCCTTGAGCAGCTGCACACCAAAAAATTCTGAATTTTACTGGCGATGTAAACATCCATGCATGCAAACATTCATACATGTAAACTTCCTTTTCACGTAAACTAGCAGCTTGCAAGAAATGTTGCAAACAAAAGTGGACAGTCGCATACAATATATGGAATATTGCATGACATGTCTCATAAATTTACACGATCTATAATCTAAATTTGTATCATATATGACGCTCCATTTATGTGCATCATAGTAACGGAAATTTACACTACTTTTTGTTAGCTGTGTGGTTTACCATACACACTTAATTCAGTTTGACGTTTGGTTATGGATTTTCTCATAGGTGTACAGAGCTACAGAGTCGCCTTCAACGCCAATCGACAGCCGAGTGAACACTGAAAAGTGTATTTGATTGAATTCATTTTCTCGTCTCCCGCTTGCATGTGTCGGCTTCAGGGCACCGAAATTTACAGTCATAACTTTTTCGTAACTCGGTTGAAGCGTTTATTTGCGCGATCTAAAACTCTAGCCGAGTAGACACCGAAAATAATTCAGTACGAACATTTTAAAAGGGCGAAACTGACAAATGTAAGCAAACTGAGGTTTCATAGAAATGGACAGTAAGAGATCCAATACTATGAACAATTTCATAAAATTTCTCAAAAAACATGTTTTGTCACTATAAATTAACATCTACAAAAAGGCGTAACTGATTTTTGTAGTTTACTATAGTGAAGTTAATTCTGCCCCTCGGTTTGTTCGCCATCAGCGATGGCGAGACTGCATCCAGGTTTGAATTTATGGACTAATTTATGATTTCCGAATACTGCAGTGTTTTTTATGTATAACATAGTCTCGTAGCCATAGCGTTTACAACGGTGAAAAAAATCTCCCAGAGTACTGCACCTACGCATTTCTAGTTTTAGTTGCTAAAATGCAGAACCCGATTCGGTTATGTTGTTTTCGCGGTCCTAAATTAAAGATCATCATCATAGCCTACTGAATTGAATACCATAAGTTAGAAATTTTTTAATGAAAGAATTTATTTGCATATTTACGTTTTATGTGATGAATTTGGTCCCAAGTTACGTAGCGTTTTTTATCTTTGTTTCAATGCTAAATAAAAACAATACAAATCAGTCAAAATAATTGTAAACATCCATGAAACATTGATGCCTACATTTAGCTTCAATATAGACGTCAATGCTTCAAAATCAATCTTCTTAAGAACATGTAACGGGTCGGGAGTTGTTTTAGCGAGAGAGGAAAATCACGGCCTTCACTTAAGCGCCAGGTAACACTAGGTGAAGGGGCACGTTCTCAGAAACTGAATCCCGTTCCGGTTAGAGACCTCATGGCAGGTTTATCAAAAATCCTACAAATGGCGACAAGAATTGCACTGATCCCACCAAACGAATAGAATTACCAACAGGGAGAAGACAAAAATCATCGGCAAGCGGGGTTTCCTATGATGGTTTTCCCCACATTACCTACAGGGATCTACTAACGAGAAAAGAAAAAAAAAACTATTTGTTCCAAATGTGTCTCAAATCCTGCCTCACACTACACAGATTCCGAGGGTTACTAAGGACATGCAGTTTAAATTAACAAATTCGGTTCAACATTATTTATTGATTCCTAGCTAGGGTTAGTGGGCTTCACTTACTGGATATGTCACTGTTCAATGTTTTTTTTTTATCTAGTTCGTTTATTTGGAAGGCTCAATCGCGTTAGCTTTACGGAGCCGATAATTCATTGTTCACTGTGTGTAACAAAATTCACTTAATTCTATGTCTAGTAGGAGTTGGGCCGATTACTCGCGGCTTACTCGAGGTTAGAAGGGTACATTTTCGAAGGATAGGATCAGGGGAGGAGCTTGGGGTAGGGTTTCGTTGTCTCATCAGAGCGTTGTCGCCAGTATGAACGGTAGTGCTGTTCTAGCTTCGTCCGGAGTTCGACCGGCTATGGTGGGTGACCAGTGGGCGACGATGAGACTCATCGAGACGGGGGGACAAGACAAACAAAAACTAATAAAGAGAGACAAAAGACAAAAGGAATTAAATTCTTATACTAGACATTTGAAGAAAAACATAAACGGACTGCATATAGCAGAGATCACGGGTTGCCAACACGTCTCTGATAGGAACATAGGGTTGTCTTCCTTGGGCCTCGAGGGTATTCAAAAGTCGCTCTCTGGCGGCGTCATTATCCGTACATTGCCAAACTGCGTGTTCGATGTCATCGTAACCGTTTCCACACCGACAGATGTTGCTGTCCACGAGGTTTATTCTATTGAGATGAGCATCTAGCGAGTAGTGGTTGGACATAAGTCTACTCATCACGCGAATGAAGTCACGACTTAAGCCCAAGCTTTTAAACCACGCTCTCGAAGAAACATTAGGAATAATTGAATGTAACCACCGTCCAAGATTTCCAGTGTCCCAATCGGTTTGCCAACTCGAAAAGGTACTCTGACGCACTAAATGGTAAAATTCATCGTGTGAAATTTGCCTGTCATACAATTCGCCTTCCTGCGCGCCCACCTTTGCGAGAGAGTCCGCCTTCTCATTGCCTGGGATTGAGCAATGTGAGGGGACCCATACAAAGGTAATCATATATGATCTTTCGACCAGCACACACATCTGCTCCTTTACCTTTGAAAGGAAATAAGATGAGTGCCTACCTTGTTTCATCGACCGAATAGCCTCAATCGAACTGAGACTATCCGTGAAGATGAAGTAATGGTCTGCGGGCATGTTGGAAATCATCCCCAATGCGAAGTTGATTGCTGCCAGCTCAGCAACAAAAACGGAACAAGGTTCCTGAAGTTTGCGGAAGGCGCTAGAGTTTTCATTGAAGACACCGAAGCCAGTGGATCCATTGAGACGGGACCCGTCTGTAAAATATCTTTTCATGCAATTGACTTGTTGGTACTTTTCAGTAAAAATACGCGGAATAATAATAGGTCGAAGTTGATCGGGAATCCCATGAGTTGCTTGTTTCATGGTCAGATCATATTCAATTGAGGAACTGCGATTGGTGAAGTGAACACGGTCTGGAGTATAACAAGGGAGACACATATCTGATGATATGTAGTGGTGGTAGATTCTCATAAATCGAGATTGTGTGTTCAGCCCAAGAATTTCTTCAAAATTAGCAATTATAAGTGTGTTCGTCACTCCGCATTTGATTAGTATTCTGAGAGAGAGCTCCCAGAAACGGTTCTGGAGGGGTGTTACTCCTGCCAAAACCTCGAGACTCATGTTATGCGTTGAGTGCATACAGCCTAGAGCAATACGCAGACAACGATATTGAATTCGTTCCAATTTTATTAGGTGACTTTTTCTTGCCGAGAGAAAGCAGAAAGAGCCGTACTCTAGAACAGAGAGAATAGTTGTTTTATAAAGCGTTATGAGGTCTCCCGGATGAGCACCCCACCATGTGCTGCAAATTGAACGCAGAAAGTTGATCCTCTGCTGACATTTTTGCTTCAAATACGTAATATGGGCATTCCAAGTGCACTTTGAATCAAACCAGACCCCAAGGTACTTGAAAGACAATGATTGGGTAATGTTTCTGCCCAAAAGATTAAGCTGCATTTGGGCTGGGTACCGCTTTCGAGTAAACACTACCAGTTCAGTTTTCTGCGGCGAGAATTCGATCCCTAGATTCCTAGCCCAAGAAGACAAGTTATCTAAGGAATTTTGCAATGGTCCTTGCAAGTCCACGGCATGTGGACCTCTTACGGAAACCACACCGTCATCTGCAAGTTGTCTTAGCGTGCATTGTTCTGCCAAACAGTTGTCGATATCTTTGACGTAAAAGTTATAAAGAAGAGGGCTGAGACATGAGCCTTGGGGCAGGCCCATGTAGCTAATTCTGGAAGTTGTCAGTTGTCCAAGGGAAAAGTTCATTTGCTTTTCTGACAACAAATTGCACAAGAAATTATTTAAAATTCCAGAAAGTCCACATCTGTGCAGATTGTCTGACAGAATTTCAATGGAAACTGAATCAAAAGCCCCCTTAATGTCCAAGAATACTGAAGCCAATTGCTCCTTGTGCGCAAAGGCCAGTTGAATATCTGTGGAAAGCAGCGCTAGACAATCGTTTGTTCCTTTGCTCTTGCGGAACCCAAACTGTGTATTTGATAGCAAGTTATTTGATTCGACCCAGTGATCGAGTCTCCGAAGGATCATTTTCTCCAACAATTTCCTAATGCACGAAAGCATAGCAGTCGGACCGTATGAGTTATGGTCAGACGCTGATTTGCCAGGTTTTTTAATGGCTATTACTTTGACCTGTCTCCATTCAGGCGGTACAATGTTGTTTTCTAGCAAGGAATTGAATAAATCTAGCAAGCGTCTTTTAGCGATATCTGGGAGATTTTTCAGAAGATTGAATTTAATCATATCGCTTCCCGGTGAGGAGTTGTTCGATGAAAGAAGAGCCATAGAGAAATACAGCATTGAGAATGGTCTATCCAGAGAGCCGCCGCTAGGAGACGCTTCTCGAAGAATATTTTGTGCTGGAACTGAGTCCGGACAGACCTTTTTAGCGAAATCGAATATCCATCGGTTGGAGTATTCTTCACTCTCATTGAAAGATGAGCGGTTACGCATGTTGCGAGCCACCCTCCACTGTTCAATGTTGATCTGAAAAAATCTGAATTTTAACAATCGTGTAAAATCTCCCTTCGTTTAATTTTGAACTATACTTGGCATAAACACACACACTTAGAAAAGTTCATGTAAATTTAGGTGCTCTGAGACTGACATATACGAGCGTCAATTTTGACATAAAATTAAGTCATGATAGACGCGAAATTTAGCTCAATTAAACGTACGTTTCGTCGAGTAACAAACTTTTCATTCTCGGAGCACTTAATTTTACATGACATGTTTGTTTAATTGTCATCCTTTATGTCAAAGATGGATTCCGTCAGGTGTAAAATTAGGATTTTCGAAGTGTGCAGCGAAATCGTTTTTAAGCTTGCTTAAATTTACACGAAATATCGCGTAAATTTATGCCAAATCTAGCGCTATATCTCGCAGAAATTTACATGAATTTTTCGAACAGTGTACCGTGAATGCTAATTATATTTATTGCATTGTATAAAAATATGCTTCATATATCAGAATGAGGTAGTTTTTCGAACATTGATCGCTAGAAATTCAGTGAAGGTGAAGCAATTATGAATTGGAGAATTAACTGGAGTAACCAGTTAAGGTTTGTTTTCAAATCTGTTCAGGGTGTGTTAGGTACTAAATTATCTTAAATAGATAAATCATCTAGTGCAAGCCATCATTGAATACTTACGAATGTGGTGCAGTAAAAAGAGTTCTATTTTCACCATATGTAATACAAATAATTCATTTTAACACCTTATCTTCGTAGTATATAACGTGAAAGCTTTTGAAACCATTTGAAATAGGTAAGCTTAGATTGCTGTCGAGCATGCACAAAGTGAAAGACTGTTTATGACAAAAGAGTAAACACACTTGAAGTGGAAAGTGGAAAATTAACAATACCACATGTTCGTTACAGATCGGAGCTGTTCATATATAAACCGGCAATCCCGAGAGCCCGAAATCCATTTTTGTTAAACCATTCGTTTGGAAATACCTGTTCTAATCGCCTGCACATCGCTTACAAAACTAGCAGCAAGTCAGTTTCCATTGTTAGATAGATAAACGGTACTATCATGTTTCATATCCTCAATCAGATACTAATGGGATTACAAAAGTGGTTTGCTTAGAGCTGGGAAAACCATCTAGAGTGATTTTTCCGGTGAATGGGGTGCTGATGACGGTGCGGTTTTCGTGAATCCTTAGAACGTGTGCTGGAAATTAGATTCATGTTGTATAAAATGGGATGCTTAACAGAGACCCCATGCAGAGTCGCATTAGTGTGGAATAATCTATTATAATAATCTCCCAATGATGTGGCAATAAGATTTTTTTTTACAATCTTCTTTAATGCTGGTTACTTCCTTTGCATGCCATCATCGACTATCGTGCAGCTGAAGGAAAACACAATGGAGATATCCGAGTCGACAAGAGTGGTATTTTTTGTTAGTCGAGTATTCGGTCTCGCGCCGTATGTGATAAAAAGAACAACCAAAGGACAAATTGTGGATTACAAGCGGAATATGGTGCTCGTGATTTACGGCTTATGCATCGTGTTTTGTTTAGGTAGATACTTGCCTGTTGTGTGTGTTATCTGGAAGTACATAATAAAACTGATATTGATGTGGTTTTTTACATTTCATCGACAGCTGGATTAACGTATAAAGGAATATTTTTTGATATAAACTCTAAAAAACCAATACGGTAAGTTGGGGTATGAGAGAAGATTCAAATTAAATTAACACATATTTTCGAAATAGTGACTGGAAATATGTATGTATGTAGAATGCAACTCCCACTATCTGGTACTGGCATTATGAATCTACCTGTAACATTTTTTTTTATGACTGCATCAAGCTTGAAACCGGGTTTTAGGGCTCACTCGTAAACAACGTACATGCTACTAAAGGTCCCGTGTGGGTTGTGCACAATTTATGAACTAAGCGATGAGGAAGATCTGAGTTTCATACGGCTGATTAGAAGGTGATAGCCCTACCGTAGATCCATTTAGCCCATTTCAAGAACGCAAATATTCCGAAGATATTTTCACCTACGATATGCCGCGCTCCAATATTTTTCAAATAAAACAGTGGTACTTACTCACTTTTTTCGGAGATGGTCACAGACAAAACGACGAAAATATTTAAATATGTTTTCCTTTAAAATACCGTCAACGACATCTCGCGAGCTTTTCGAGGAGAAAAGAGCAAGTCTCAAACAATGCTGCACACAATAAAATTAGTAGAAACTGTAAAGTGATCCGATACGGGCGGTGGGAGATTCGCAAAGCTAATAACATTTAAATTTATCGTTAAATGGGTGTACGACGACTGAGGAGAAAAAATTACGCCTGTTTGCCTGTGGCTTGACCGATTCGAGTGAATCTGGTTTCATTTAGTTTGCATATGACTCTCATTAATCCCTGATTGAGCAGTTCTAGGCAGAATAGCATACTAAAATAAAATTTTGTGTTATGGACAAGGACTCAAAAATATCTCCAAACGACAAAATGACAAGTGGTAAGCGTGATTACCTCTCACCCCAGCAGGCCTGGGTTCAATCCCAGTCGGCGCCGCTGGGATGTTCTGAGGCACAACATCTCTGATCACGCCTTCCTTCGGAAGGGAAGTAAAGCCGTTGGTTTTCGGTTCAATGAGTTGATGAGTAGGGTCCAGGTGTGGTGATCAGAGATGTTATGCCTCAGAACATCCCGGTGGTGCCGACTGGGATTGAAGCCAGGCCTGCTGGGGTGAGAGGTAATCACGGTTACCGCTACACCACCGGTGCCGCTAACCATGGACACATGAAAACTAGCAAAAATCGTAAAGGAAGGTGTTTTTCACGTAAAAACTAAAAAAGTGCATAAAGATTTCTCTTACTTCAAATGAAAACGTCACAATATTAGCGAAAACTTCGCGCAAATTCTAACGGAAATTTAGCCTTTTCAGTGAAACTGAATACAAAGGAATAATAAAAAAAATCATGATTATGTTTGAAAAATTGGTTAGCGATTTGCTTAACCGAAACAAAAGAAAAAATAAAAACTTTGAAAGCATCAAGTTTTGATCTGTAATATTAGGAGGTAAATGTTAGATCGAAATCAACAGTTAATCTGACATTCAAAGTGTTTTTTATGTTACTTCATACGCGAAGTTAACGATTTTCAGAGTTGGTTGGAAATGCTAACATGAAGCTTTAGTGTGATGATTTATTAGCTAGAGAATGATCTTTAGAAGAGGGTAGGTGGATAGTTCCGTTAGAGTACGGCAGTATGAAAATTGAATAGAAGTTGAAAATGAGCGAAGGGCCATTAAAGCGACAGTTTACAAGATAGACGCACATTTTTGCCTAGCCCGTACGATGTACGCGGGGACTTGAAGTATGTCTCCAAGTCCACAGGCAAAAATGTGCGTCCCTCTTGTTGCTCATAAACTGACTGCGGCTGTGGAATAGTTCTAGCGACGTTTTCATCACTACCTAAAGCCCCACGTTGGGAGAGCATTTCCAGTCGATGGTGTGTTATAATGCAGTTCTTCTTTACCCAACTATTGTGTTGCTCCTCTCGTCATGACCAACGTGATCATCTCAGAGAGAAAGCAGTAGGGTGGTTGTTGCGTGCTGTACCATCATCAGCATTGTTGACGGCTACTCCCGCCTTGAGTTGTTACATTCAAAGTGTTTTTTATGTTACTTCATACGCGAAGTTAACGATTTTCAGAGTTGGTTGGAAATGCTAACATGAAGCTTTAGTGTGATGATTTATTAGCTAGAGAATGATCTTTAGAAGAGGGTAGGTGGATAGTTCCGTTAGAGTACGGCAGTATGAAAATTGAATAGAAGTTGAAAATGAGCGAAGGGCCATTAAAGCGACAGTTTACAAGGTAGACGCACATTTTTGCCTAGCCCGTACGATGTACGCGGTGACTTGAAGTATGTCTCCAAGTCCACAGGCAAAAATGTGCGTCTATCTTGTAAACTGTCGCTTTAATGGCCCTTCGCTCATTTTCAACTTCTATTCAATTTTCATACTGCCGTACTCTAACGGAACTATCCACCTACCCTCTTCTAAAGATCATTCTCTAGCTAATAAATCATCACACTAAAGCTTCATGTTAGCATTTCCAACCAACCCAGTTAATCTGAGTTTAGACGGTTCATGTTAGTTTTCATGATTCAATAAAATTGTTCATGAGTCAAACGAATTTCTAATGGACCAATATTTGAGACGATATAGTTTAAAATTATTTTTCATTTAAGTTGAAGTCGGAGTCGGTATTATTTTTTG
This sequence comes from Ochlerotatus camptorhynchus, assembly GCF_037179485.1. Lineage (NCBI taxonomy): Eukaryota > Metazoa > Arthropoda > Insecta > Diptera > Culicidae > Ochlerotatus > Ochlerotatus camptorhynchus. The sequence goes on along the minus strand of NW_027040495.1, from coordinate 77,955 downwards.
ACTCCGGCACCGACTGCTTATATGCTGTAAAACATGTCTGACTCCAACTCCTAAACTAATTCAGGCAAACAAACAGAGTAGCTTCTTCATGCTAGGAATGCGTATTCAAATAGTTAATGACAAAACGCCTCCATTTTTTCACAGCAATCCTTTTTTTATGATGTAGGGAAACTGACGATAAATATACTTTCCCATGGATTTAATCCTAATCATTCTTCTGGAAAGTTTCGTTTTCAGAATGAAGACAGCAACATCGAAAGTGGTGACTACAGTGGATGTTTCCGTTGTCGTTTCTGCTTGTATTTGTGGCGTTTTTTGCGGTGTGTTCGGGCTTCCATTCGTAAGAGAACTAAATCAACGTTTAAATGAGGTAGGTAATTAATTATTTTTCCTGTGCATGCTGTAACGATCCTAACCGAGAAAACTAGAAGCTGAAAGGAATATACTTCGTTGATGCAATTTCCAGCCTTGCTATGTGAAAATTAATTGGTTGAGTAATTATTTTCCGGTAGCCAAAATGTAGTACACCGGAAATTAATATACTTTACGCTTGGTAAATTAAATAAATGTTTCATGCTCTGTTGATTTTTCCGTCCCCGAATAGAAAAGTTATTCCATTCTATTTGGAGCTCCAAGTTGAATTTTTGGTTGCTTATAGGGCTATTCGTAGGGTTTTGCCATTATACCAAATTTTATTTCTACCATTTCTAGGCGGACGATATGCTTTCGATGTTCGTCGCCGCAAGAAAACAGGACACGGAGAAGCGAAAAGGTCTCACGATGCTGGCCCTGGTGGGTGTCATCATAACAGGTGCACTAGGTGAGAGACTTTTTTGCCTCCACTCCCCCACAATACGGTTTGTCTCGAGTGACTGCCTGAGGCATTTTGGACGAACGTAAAATAATGGGATAAGTTGCTTAATTTTGCAGCTCTCGACATTTGGGTCTGGTATCGAATAGCAGAAAAAATAAAGAAGGAAAATCAAGATTCAGGTAAGCCAAACGTTTTACTGATTATATTCTTACGAACGATTTGCGCTGTTCGATATGATTGATGAGAAATAAATTGGATGTGCTGAACCGTGGAGAAATGTGCCATTTCATCGTGGGACTGCAGAAACTGCTGGTAATGATGGTACGGGTGCGGATGCTTCGAGGAATTGGATCTCATCCTACTCTGCTCAATTTTATACTGATTACCTATAGTTAATATATTCTTACAAGAGAACGGAACTTGTGGGCCGCTACTGAATTTATAGAGGCACATGTTCAGTGAAAAACAAAAAGGGGGAAAATCATATGGCTAGAGATGAATTGATTCTACCAAAGAGTTCTTTTGGGCATTCAATTGGATTTTTTTAACAACCGAGTAGACTAGTATAAACATATACAAATTTGTTTTTCTTTAGAATTAAAAAAAAAATATTGTGTGGTATTCTATTTTTACTTCTTATGGGTTATGATTCCGTATGGAGTTAAAATATTGCTTTAGTTTATGCCGAGACATTGAAAAGTCAATGGTTTTGCGCTATTGATTGTAAAACGCCATCATGCGATTTAATGGCCCACTCATGGGATTCCCGATCAACTTCGACCTATTATTATTCCGCGTATTTTTACTGAAAAGTACCAACAAGTCAATTGCATGAAAAGATATTTTACAGACGGGTCCCGTCTCAATGGATCCACTGGCTTCGGTGTCTTCAATGAAAACTCTAGCGCCTTCCGCAAACTTCAGGAACCTTGTTCCGTTTTTGTTGCTGAGCTGGCAGCAATCAACTTCGCATTGGGGATGATTTCCAACATGCCCGCAGACCATTATTTCATCTTCACGGATAGTCTCAGTTCGATTGAGGCTATTCGGTCGATGAAACAAGGTAGGCACTCATCTTATTTCCTTTCAAAGGTAAGGGAGCAGATGTGTGTGCTGGTCGAAAGATCATATATGATTACCTTTGTATGGGTCCCCTCACATTGCTCAATCCCAGGCAATGAGAAGGCGGACTCTCTCGCAAAGGTGGGCGCGCAGGAAGGCGAATTGTATGACAGGCAAATTTCACACGATGAATTTTACCATTTAGTGCGTCAGAGTACCTTTTCGAGTTGGCAAACCGATTGGGACACTGGAAATCTTGGACGGTGGTTACATTCAATTATTTCTAATGTTTCTTCGAGAGCGTGGTTTAAAAGCTTGGGCTTAAGTCGTGACTTCATTCGCGTGATGAGTAGACTTATGTCCAACCACTACTCGCTAGATGCTCATCTCAATAGAATAAACCTCGTGGACAGCAACATCTGTCGGTGTGGAAACGGTTACGATGACATCGAACACGCAGTTTGGCAATGTACGGATAATGACGCCGCCAGAGAGCGACTTTTGAATACCCTCGAGGCCCAAGGAAGACAACCCTATGTTCCTATCAGAGACGTGTTGGCAACCCGTGATCTCTGCTATATGCAGTCCGTTTATGTTTTTCTTCAAATGTCTAGTATAAGAATTTAATTCCTTTTGTCTTTTGTCTCTCTTTATTAGTTTTTGTTTGTCTTGTCCCCCCGTCTCGATGAGTCTCATCGTCGCCCACTGGTCACCCACCATAGCCGGTCGAACTCCGGACGAAGCTAGAACAGCACTACCGTTCATACTGGCGACAACGCTCTGATGAGACAACGAAACCCTACCCCAAGCTCCTCCCCTGATCCTATCCTTCGAAAATGTACCCTTCTAACCTCGAGTAAGCCGCGAGTAATCGGCCCAACTCCTACTAGACATAGAATTAAGTGAATTTTGTTACACACAGTGAACAATGAATTATCGGCTCCGTAAAGCTAACGCGATTGAGCCTTCCAAATAAACGAACTAGATAAAAAAAAAAATTAATGGCCCAAATTTTGCATAATTTGTGCGATGATGGGTTATGGCAAATAAATTAAGATTTCTGAGTTGTCGAGTAGGTGCATAAAAATTTAATTTTGATAAAAGTTCTGCTGAATTCATGCGCTGCGAAACGATAAACGACAAACGAAACCGTTGCATATTCAAGTCGCTCTTTTAATGTTTGTATGTTTATAAGCATGCAGCGCGCTTCATATGCTGGAATAGGAAATAATGTCCAACCTAATTTACTAAGGACATATAATAGAAATTACTTTTGAAATTACATTCTAATCTTTCTTCGTGCGTCATTGAAAATGGAGACCATACATTGCTGCAATATTCCAGTATTGACCTTACATAGGCAATATATAGTGTTTTAGTTGTGTATGGGTCCTGAAAGTTATAGCAAAAGCGTTTGATAAAGCCTAGCATGTTATTTGCCCTGTGAGTTATTGTATTGTAATGGTCTATGAAAGTTAGTTTGGAGTCTAAGATAATCCCTAAATCCCTAACACTTTCTCATTTTTCTACATTCTGATTTCCTAATGCAATAGAAATGTTTGATGGTGTTCTTTTTCTGCTAAATGATATTAAGTTGCATTATTTTACATTCAGTTCTAATAGGATTTTTTTACACCATGTGTAGAATATGTGTATTTCATTCTGGAATATATTGATGTCTTCATCATTTGTTATTTCCAAAAAGAGCTTTATGTCGTCGGCATAGATTAGCAATTTAATTTTTTTGAGAATGAAAAAAATGTCGTTTACATACAGAATAAAAAGAAGAGGTCCCAAATGAGAGCCTTGGGGGACTCCTGAGGTGACTTGAATAGGGGTCGATTTCTTTCCATTGAATTGAATTATTTGTTGGCGGTTGGTTAAATATAATTCAAGCTATTTCAGGAGTCCTGAACGTATGCAATACGTTGGTATTCCTAAATTATGATAAATTCTACCAAAAATATGTGGTTATTTTTGTTTTGGCGATGCGACATGCAATTTGATGGTGATAGGGTCTACAAAATGGCGAGTCGACAACCTGGAAGGAGCGTGGTACCTAACTCCGGTCCTCACAAGTCCCTACCTCATGCCTACACGAATCATATGATTACAAACGACTACCAGCTGATACATGGAAACAGCTGGATGGCGTAGCCTGGGCAATGATGTCAATCCGACAATAGCAAAGTAAGGGGGTACGGCACGAACACTGGCACGATAACCATAGCACGGCGTTAGAGGAACCCGAGCGTCCACCCAGGAAGGACAGAAACCAACAGAAAGATTAATAACTGATTTTACGGCGCAAAACAAAGAACAAGAATTGGAACTAGATGTATATGAAGATCCAGTGGAGGTGCCAAGGTGTTTGTATCCTACACAGATAAAAATTCTGGATTTTAATAGTGATTTAAACATTCCTTCACGTAAACTTGTATTTCATTTCACGCAACCGAGCAGCTTGTAATCAATGTTGTTTACAACAATGGGCTTTTGTATACAATATTTGCTACATTGCATGAAATGTCTCAGAACTATACATGGTATATAATGTAAACTTATATGATATGTGACGCTCCACATATGTGCATCATACTGAACAGAAATTTACAATACTTTTTCGAACTGTATAGGCAAAAGGTAAGCTCCAAATTCGCTATTATCATCGTCGTTGGCAGTACTATTTTTATATTTTAAATTATCCATCGACCATAGAAAATACATGAATTATCGTATCTTAATCGTTCGTTACATACCAAAGGAGAACTTAACAGTACTTTGACTGTGGATTGTGAGATGCCCTGGAGGGATCGTTTTTGCTTACTGAGCAGAAAATCATGGGTTTAATCCCAAGCTCTTCCACAGCACAATAAATCGTCATCGTAATTTGATTAACCATCAACTTCAACCTGATTCTATTTGCATTATTGCGTATTTCCGTTGTTCGTTACTTACCAAGCGAAAACGTAGTCGCGTTTAGTCACGAAACGTTATGGTTCTGAGATGCTCGATGACCCTGGAGGGATCATTTTTACTTACTAAGCATAAAATCATGGGTTTAACCCAAGCTCTCTATCATGACTCTTAAAATGTATGATCACTAAACACAATTAATATTTTCCCGACTTCGACTGGGATTGAACCCAGACCCATTGGGGTGAGAAAGCAGTCACGCTTACCACTACACCACCGGCGGCGGCTTATTTTTAGCTATATCTCGAAAACTATCCTACTGAGATTTCTTGGACTACATTTTTGAATTCAACGCACGATTTTACATGGGAAATGATGATCAGCGTACAAAGTTCAAATATGATATAAACTAGTGTTCTTAATGAGCGTGGTCATTTTAGCTATTCAAGCTAACGGGGTGATCGCGCACGGGCAGAACTTTTCCTACGTTGTGTTTACGGATGTATGAATAAAATACAGTGGTTTTTACCGTCCTGTCATGGCGGAGGCAGATGAATTACTATATTTATTGATAGTGAATAGGGATACAATATAACACACAGCTGGTAGGGTAGGAACACAGGTAGTGGACGTTTGCACAAACACGGGGTTCTACCATAGAGGTAACTCTAAGACTAGAAGGTCCCGAAATAACGTGCTCAACTTTTTGGCTCAGCTCTGGTACTCTCTTCGGTCCCAAGCTAATCGATTCACCCCTCGAAACATAGGAAAAACCAATAACCCCTCATTTTATCTGTCAAACTTTCATAGCGAATCAAAACAAACATTGTGTAGGCCTGCTGGGGTGAGAGGAAATCACGCGTACCACTACACCACTGGCGCCACTATATCTAAGATATGAAACAACATTGACTATCAACATGGGTAGCTGTACCCCAAAGAATTATATATTTGCTAAATAGCCTATTTTGATAATATTCTTCTAATAGTATCCTTGTAAATATAATGTATCATGTCCAAATAACCTCAATTTTTGGTCTATTGATTCATTACTTTACACGCTAACTTGAAAGTACTCATTAATGAGTAAAAAAAGACCCATTTTGAAGAAAAGTGGCTTAACTCATTAATGATTAAACAATTTTACCCATTAATGAGTATCTGTTACCCATTAATGATTAACAATTACTCATTAATGGGTAACAGATACTCATTAATGGATAAAAAAATTACTCATTTAATGAGTTAAGCCACTTTTCTTCAAAATGGGTCTTTTTCAACCATTAATGGGTACTTTCAAGTTAGCGTGTAGTATTATATTTTCCAAACATGCCATTTCATGGCACATAAAACAAAATGTGTGTGTATAGGTCCCTGTTGGCCACACTGGCCTGAGCACACCTACCGTTGGAACCTACTTGTGTCGGAACACCCCTGCAGTGAGCTCGGCAGCGAAGTGACATATATCGATCTGTCACACCGGGTGAGTAAAAGAGAAAAATAACCGAGAACAAAGCAACCAAGTGAAAAACGTAATTTCATCGCTCTCGTTATTCTTAAAATTATCTAGTAATCTAGTGAACTTAATTATAGTTGAACTTAAAGCTAATGTGATTAGTCACTACGAGGTTTATCTTATACCTACACACTGAATTAGGCTTAAATGTAACTAAAAACTATGCTTACGCACTAGGTAACCTAAACCTATTATTGAACACCATACACTCTACTCCGTGAAACCCGTAGCCACTGGTATCGGTAAGAAGTTAAAACAAAAGTATGTATAAAATGTATGTCGATGATCTTACTTTGTCTGTGATCTTACTTACAATTACCTAAACAAGGGCTTACAACTAAACACTTCGAGGGCATCACGCTAGACAACACCGAAATTATACTAAAAGGAAACTAAACGTAAGTCACAAAATTATAATCTACACTTACAACTAGGACTAAAATTAGGTTGAGAACATAATGATGTAAAACATAAACAATGTCATGTACACTCTACCTACATTCCAACCTTAAGCAATATCAAGACCACATAAATCTATATAATTACCAATGGTTTATAAATATATAAAGACTAACTAATTCCAATTGAAATTGTCGTTATCTAACACAGGAAATTATATTCTCGCTATTACCAGATTATACGTCTTTTATTCGCTGGTGGTGTGTGTGGTGCAAGTCAAATGTCGCGAAGTGATGGTAAATCCCATGGTGATGGTGGTGGTAATGCGGATGTGGTGATATTGGAGGAAACCGTGGAAGGACATACCTGCAGAGCTTGTCAAGGTCCTGACACCGACGAGATGGTTGAGTGCGACTTATGTGATCGATGGCACCATTTTTCCTGTGTAGGCGTATCGGAGGAAGTTGCCGACAAGAGCTGGAGTTGTAATAACTGCGTGACTGCCAAATGGGCCCAGCGAACTAAGGCAGCTTCGTACGGAGCACCAATAAGGGAAGACATCATCCAGAATCGGAGATCGCTGCAAGACCTAAGCATCGGGAAAATCGTGACAAGCACCCGCGGCAATCTAGTGATTCCTTCAGCTTCAACATCACAAAGGTCAGCTAAGTCGCTGACAGTTCCGGTAACCAGCCATCATCCAGCACCTCTGGATCCAGTGCACGATCACTGGATCCAGAGGTGCACACTTCGACACAAGGCATAGTTATACCAAACAACAAACGTGTCCACATCCAGTGTTCAGCCAGCTGAAGCAGAAGTCGTCATTGCCAGCTGTAGAGTTGCCAGTGATCGATGCAGAGGAAGCGATTTCCGAGGTGCCCATCTCCTCGTCACAAAAGTCAGAGAGAAACCGCGCCAAGCTTCAACTAATGAGACTGCCGGAAGAACGGGCATTTCAGCAGCAACAAGAAGAGCGCAGAAGACTCACTGAGGAAAAGGCAGCCCAGGAGTATAAGGAATATTTTGATAACAAATATAAGATTCTGGAGGATTTAGCGAGCGAACGAGGATCGAGTCGGAGCTCCAACTTCTCTCGTCGTCGGGTTGAAGAATTGGTGCAAACAACTAACCCTACACCCTTAAACACAGACAAAACCGCCACTCAGGAACAAGACGGCTTGCAAGAACAAGAACAGCAGAAACAACGGCGTCAAGAGTTTGTCGAGCAACAACAGCAAGAACGGTTGCACGTAGAACCAGCTACGGAAACAGCAGCAGAAACAGTTGGAGAAAGAGCAGCAATTTTGGCAGTATCAACAGCAACAGCGGCAAGAGCAAATACGTCAGGAGAGTATACAGCGACAGCAAGAGGAAGATTTGAGGAAGGAAGCGGATGCCATCAATCGGATGTGGGAACGGCAGTTGGAACAGGAGAGAATTCTACGCGAGCAGCAACAACAGCTAGCGAATGGTCAAGGGATCATGCGACGACCGGGAAATCTAATTCCTTCCAACCAGATGCCAGAACCACAACTCAACCCTCCACCGGTGAATCTCGAAGCAGAGTCATGCAGAGAGTCGATACGTGAGCAACCTGGACAATTCCTTCCAGACGCTCTACCGCAGTCGACGCAACTTCATCCGAGAGAATCGTATTATCCACATAGGCCTGCAATGAATACAGGCGACAGAGATAGAGGGCCTTCAGTAAACTCGTTGATTGTGGATGATAATGACCAGTTTCAACTTTCCCGCTCTCAAGTTGCAGCACGACAAGCAGTATCAAAAGATTTGCCTACGTTTTCGGGCAATCCAGAGGAGTGGCCAGTTTTCATATCCATGTAAAATCGAACAACCACCATGTGCGGATTTACGGACGATGCTGTCAAGAGTCGGCTGATGCATTCCGGAAACGTTCCTGGCATTCTGTCCACTTTTAAGATGCTGTTTGGTCAACCAGAGGTGATCATACAATTGCTAATTGGGAAGGTGAGCTCTTTATCGCCGGTTCGAGAAGACAAGCTGGAAACGCTAGTAGACTTTGCGGTGAATGTCCAAAACTGCTGTGCCACCGTAGACGCGTGTGGACTGCAGGAGTATATGTACAATGTAACTCTACTACAGCAGCTAGTCGGCAAACTACCGCCATCGCTCAAACTCAACTGGGCACAGCATCGTCGAACACTGCACTCTCGCATCTACAGTCTTCACATTTCTGGCGTCAAGAGTGAAAGCAAGAAATTCCTCTTAAGCGATGTTAGGACGGCGAACGAGCTAATGTTGCCACAGCAAACGTTGGACATGACTGAGTTGTCCAAGCTGTATCCACACCTTCGAAGTCTGCCAATCGAATCTTATCGCGATGCTCGTCCACGCATTCTAATAGGGATGAAGCACGCCCTGCTCAGTCTTGGCCTGAAAAATCGTGAAGGGGACATCGGTCAACCAATCGCTGTGAATTCACGGCTTGGATGGACCGTGTGCGGAGGATGGAGTTCCGAGAACACCGTCAACTCGCGTCCGTAAACTCATGTGCCGATAGATGAGGATTCGGCCCCAGCGTTGACTCCGGATCATTTCTTACTCGGTTCGTCCAACGGTTCGAAACCGATCACGAGCCTCGATGATAGCCGAGTGGCCGTAAAGCAGAATTGGTGTACCTCACAGATTTTAGCAAACCAATATTGGAAGCGTTGGGTGTCGGACTACTTTCCAGAAATCACTCACCGCACCAAATGGTTTCGTTATACAAAACCGATCGCCGTGGGCGATATTGTAGTTATCGCCGATTCCAACTTGCCCCGCAACTGTTGGCCGAAGGGGGAAGTCATCAGTACCAAAGTCAGCCAGGATGACCAGGTTCGGTCCGCAACCCTGAGGACAGCGAGCGGTGTCTACGACCGTCCGGCAACGAAGCTGGCTGTATTAGACGTCCGGTGTGACCGAGGGGGACGACTCTATCTACGATGCAAAAAAGATTGTGTTTTGCTGTGGCTAGCTGCGCGCACGCTGATTAGATAGAAAGAAGATTGATGATGATTCTGAAGATTTCCTGCAAAAAGATGATGAGCGATGCAAGTAGATGCGACAAATGAAAGAAGATTTTTCGAAGATTGATTCGATAGCGGAGATTTTTTGAGCATCTAAACTTGAGATTTAGATGTGCCGCCCCCCTCGGGTGCGACGGAGAGTAAGCCAGGGGTTGTCGTACCCTGGGGGGAGTGTTGGCCACACTGGCCTGAGCACACCTACCGTTGGAACCTACTTGTGTCGGAACACCCCTGCAGTGGGTTCGGCAGCGAAGTGACAGCAGAGTGACAGTTATCGATCTGTCACATCGGGTGAGTAAAAGAGAAAAACAACCAAGAACAAAGCAACCAAGTGAAAAACGTAATTTCATCGCTCTCGTTATTCTTAAAATTATCTAGTAATCTAGTGAACTTAATTATAGCTGAACTTAAAGCTAATGTGATTAGTCACTACGAGGTTTATCTTATACCCACACACTGAATTAGATAAGTTTAATACAATTAAACTTGGCTTAAATGTAACTAAAAACTATGATATAATACTAGAAATGCGGACGAAATAAGAACACCACATTTCTTGACTTGTGCTTCACAAAATTCATTATATTTTAAAGGAATACATGTTTTCAATTCGATGCCTAGAAAAATTAAACGTGCGACAACACTAGCAGAATTTAAGAGACGTTGTAATTTGAACAGTTATCACATTTTTTTTAATTAATTGACGAATTATGAATCTTGACGAAGTTATCTCTAACGGATTATTTTGAATAAGCATTGTAGCACTGCAATTTGTAAAAAGAAGATGCCTACAAGTTGAATAAGAAAATTTTTTCAACACAAGTCGCAGTGGCGCCGGTGGTGTAGTGGTAAGCGTGATTACCTCTCATCCCAGCAGGCCTGAGTTCAATCCCAGTCGGCGCCGCCGGGATGTTCTGAGGCATAACATCTCTGATCACGCCTTCCTTCGGAAGGGAGGTAAAGCCGTTGGTCCCCGGTACATGAGTTGATGGGTCGATAGGTAGGGTCCAGATGTGGGAGTTTTCTCCATGGCGTCGGTAGCAGGGTGCTCTGCACGGACAACAAGCTCGACGGAAAACGAATCAAGGAAACACGAGTCGTAGTTTATCCATAGTTGGATAATTACGACGAGTGTTGGGAAAATTGGTTTTTCCAACGAGATGCATACACAATTTTTTGCACTCAAAATAGTGCACTGGATGCTGAAAAATAGTACTTTTTAACACTGTAATTTTAATTATGAAAAGTAGGCCATTAATAATTGTTCAAAACGGTTTGAAAACCTTTTTACAACGCTCCAAACTTCCCAGGTGAGTGTGGCTATTGCCGGCAGCCATTATTCCTTGGGCAAATTTCCATTTGAACTGCGTCTTAACTAGCTGTTCTATTATCGGCAACTCAAAATCAACCGTATTTTGTAGTTTTATTTCACGACCACATGTGGCCCTGTTTTTTGTAAACAAAACTGTGTAGGTCCTTTTCTCGCCAACCGACTGTCGCTCAGGCAAACAAACAACATCAGCGGGATAGGGAAAGTTTCCCCTACCCGGTGATGTTGATGGTTTGCGTGGGTGTCATGTGGGTGGCGAGAAAAGGACATATAAGAAGATTTGTTTACAAAAAGCTTGTATGTCCTTTTCACATGTTGTTTTTGATTTGAAAAAAAAAATCGTGATATAACAGGATTGCTCACTGGTAAAAATATAATCAAATTGAAGCTGAAAGACTATGGAATCGTTTAAATACTAAATACATTTAACGACAGCGAAATTAACGTTGTAATTTTGGTTGCCGATGTCAATGAGTGCTGAAGCCATCATTTATCCTAAGAGGAGGATGCTTAAGTATATTCACATTTATATCATTGTGAAGCAACTGCAAACTCTAGAGGGAATTTAATTCTGCAACTGTATAATCAGGTCGTTTTTGTTTGCTAACCTGGTTAAAATGTAATATTTTAAAATGTTAAAGATAAATCGTCCAGCTCAAACTTTTGTAGGGGAAGAGGTGGGACCATCATCACCATCATCATATAATTGTGAATGTAAAACTTGTGTCCAAGAACAGTTCTGGGAAGAAAAAAAAAGATATTAGACGACCCCTTGAAACCAGAACTACCTGTTCCTTGTATTCACTTAATGCATGACGCAAACCATTCTGGTTTCAATGAAATCATCATAAATAAACAGTTTCTAGAGCTTCAATAGGTTTGGAGAACTGAGTTGTTGCAAAGAAATGTTTAAATTAGATTAGTCCACAGAACAGTATTAAAAATTATTGCATCAGAAACAGCACAAAAATGTCCTGCGTTTATGTATTTATGCGATTAAGATATAATAACTTGATGTGAGGCATCAACAAAATCCGAACATTTGTACATTTTAGTTGATAGATTGTCCTAACTTCGCTATAAATCATGATTTTCAGAATTATTAAATCATTAGAATTACTAATGAGATTTTGTACTTATCAATTACAAGAAGAGGTTGTGAAATATGTGTTTGACACTTTGAGCGTTCACTAAGAGTGAGCGCTCTTAAATCATAACTATTGCTGACAAACATTTAAAAAATACCTTTTATTTATATTTTTAATTGTATTTCCAAACACTATATCACAGGAACTGTACTTCGAAATTATCGTCGTTCAATTTATCTTATGTAAAAAAAGATTGAGGAACATGATGGCACTATCTTCAATTGCAGTAAGTAATATCCACAAAATTAAATTTGAAACGTATATGGTTATGGTAAAATTGTTAGGGCTTCTACACCCATTTACTGTTTTTTTGGCATCCAAAATTTAAACGGTAATTTCACTGCATTTTAGTTCCAAACCACTTCGCTGAGTGTATTCAAAGAATTCTCTAGTTATTCAGCGTAAATCTGATTTAATTTTTACGACTGGGTTAACGAGTTTTGACAGGTTAGTCATGAAACGGAACATACGCACTTCAAAATGCGGCTGATTGCAAGATGCCAATGATAGAACAGCAGGTTAGCAGGTTAAGCTGCAAAGCGGAAGCAATATTAAATAAAAATGCACCGGTATTTGGTGCATGGCGGTATTGTGTGATAAGCACAATAAAATTATAAGCTCAGAGATATCGATTTGGTTGTTCGACTGGTTTTATGGAGATTTCGTTTTTATGGCTTTCATGAATTACCCTAGACTGAGAAAGCCATAAAAACGAAATCTCAGAGATATCGAGAAAATTTCGAAGCCAATGCGAAAAAAAATCTTTGGTTGTATCGAACTATGTACATATTCACTTTCAGTCCCAATATTCTATTTTACCTTTCCTTTCAGTACTTGCGCCAAATTTTGTTAAACGAGCACTCGCGTGTTGTACAAAATATTACAGTATGTTATTTTCAGCTAGAAAGCGCTTCTTGAATCCTTATATTCTCCAAATTATTCTTGAAATATTGGTCTATTAAAAATGGGTATTAAGTTTCATGATTAGTAATTAGTAACATGATTAGTTTCACGTTGAGTAAGTTTCAAAATCATTAGTTTTTTTTTGCGTTTTGCACTTTGTACAACGGCGCGAGTACTGAATGGTTAATACATTTATACAAATAAGTATTTCTGCTTCTCTAAATAATCAGGTTACCATTTGATTCTAGGTGCCAATGTACTGGGATACTGCCCATTCTATGCCCTTTATTACATCCTGATGATGTTCCATGTTCTGTTTGCACAGTCAGCACTAGGAATAAATAGCCGATTTCGTCGACTCAACATGGCACTTTATCACGTGTTTCCTGAATGTGAGAATTTAATCAATTAATCAACCATCTATATGATATTTTTGTTTTCACACGAGCCACATTGTATTTACTTCCAGTTCACAAAATTCCCATAATTGAAATAACGTCAGTGTCATCAGCCAACAACACCTTGGAAATGTTGGAGAACATAATGGAGCCGAAGAAAGGTTTAACGACTGTTTCCCATGGTATGAGATCTGTGACCTTGCTTTTTCAAGCTATAACTATCGCTTTTGTTTTAGAGCAGGTCCAGGCCAAATAGCAAAGCAAAAATGATTTGAATGAAAATGTACATAATTGTTTCTTATGGGCAATAATTCACATTTGTGCTAAAATTCAGCCATTTTGAATTTACAAAATGGCGTATTCGACATTTTTTAATAAATCGTAGCATGAAAACGTCAGTTCCATTCGAAATGACGTCTGAGACAAAGTTGCAGACAAAAATAAAGTCTTGGAAAAACATGCACGGTACAATTTTTTAAGTAATTTTGTGAAAAAAATCCAGACAGGTTTCAAAAATTTTACTAACAAAAAATGTTCATCTCAAAAGTTTTTGATTTTCTATTACAAACGATTACAATTGCCTATTTAACACAATTATTTTCAGGTAAATCTGAGAAGGTCGAGTCTGATCGATTTGTCATTTCACGTGGATCTACTGCTCACTTCGCAAACTTTATCCCTCAGGAAGAGTTTTGCCCCAAGCAAAGCCGTCGGAATGATGATACTAGAGCGAATAAATCATTTCAATGTTTACTTTATCTGTCAACATCATCATAATAATTAATTTCATTCTTCATCCGGCTGGCGGTAGTGAAATAGTGGTGCATAAATCGTGGGGTTAATTATTCGCTAAAAGGAAATCAGTGGATTGAAGTACAATTTATTATTTGGCCAGATCATGCTTGTAGTTTACTTAATTATCCGAATAGAATAATTCATAAATTTACCCTTTGATATTACTATAAACTGTGTTCTTCTTCTCCTTCACTGCTATTACATCGTAACTGGTACGCTACGCTTGCCTGCAGTATGTGCACGATAATATAAAACTACACACATAAAATGTCATACCAAAAATGTTGTTTCCAACAGAATTCTTTCAAATTTCAGGGATCATTCAAAACATATTATCTACTTTATATCTTTTCTCTTTATTTATTCATCAGCAGTCAATCAATTTCATAACCATATGTTAGAACTTTACTATAAACACTGCTCATGAGCTTTTGTATTGTCGTAGCTGGTTCATATTTCATGCTGAACAATGCATTAGTTCCTAAGTAACATTGATCGATTCTCTTCATCGACTTTCTCTTTTGTTAATAACTTGGATACAGAACAGTTTATTGTCGTTTTTATCGTATTAGAAGTTTGATAATAGCTTCTTTCATCGATCATTGTGCTGAAAATAACTGGGATTGTCTTGACATGGCCGTCAGGATGCAAAGAGAATCTGTCAATGTTACTTAGGAACTTCAGCTTGATTTCTCAACATTTATCTATTTTAAACTGATATCTGCTACTCTTTTATCTTCTCCAAGAAGTTCTCATAGGTATCGATTTATTATTGTGTCGCCAGCTCTAAATTATATTTCGCAAGTCCGACTTTTAAAAAAATCATAACTTTAAGATTGTTGATGTTTTTTTCTTGGTACTTTCGACAGCTCTTTTGCAATGCTGCCAGTCGCGTCGGAAGTTAATTCATTAGCAACATACAAATAATTTTACCCATGATTTTTCGATCGCAGTTCTGGGAAACTTAGAGGATTATTCTCTTTGAGGACGATATTGATGCCATTTTTCGATTATGAACTGAGTGAAAAATAGCGACAAGTTCTATCGAAAAGCCCAATATTAAAGTAACATGCCATTTTTAATCTTTATCTTGAAAAGTGAAGCCATGTTTGCAATGTTTAACTATTTTATCTTCCATTGGTTGAAATTTGATGATAATTAGCAAAAATGTGTTTCTATAATAAAAAAAAAGTTACTAATGAATGTTTGGTAAAGTATTTTGTATAGAAAAACGTAATTTTTTAAAAAGTCTTTAATTATGTTATAAGCCGATTTGATAAACGTATCAACCATATTGGTAGGTAAAAACAAACTCATATTTCGGGGCCTCAGTTAGCATAGTCGGTGAAGGCACAGTATTATCAAACTGAAAGCGGTGGGTTCGATTCCGGCTTGGAGCATGTTTTGGGTTGGAAATGTTATAAACTTCTGTGGGCTTGTATGATCATTGTGCTTGACATGCAGTGTGCAAATTCGTTGGTTGACATATGAATGATGCAATAAATAACTGTGCAAGCGATTCATAGAACACAAAGCTAATCAGGTCCACACCAAAAAGCAAAAATGTTGGCTCGACCTTCTCCAGGTTGCATGAAACTTTGGATTCACATTTTTGGAAAAAATCGGCGATTTTGGATCATGTATTTTTTTCTTTGACATTTTTCTAGTAGCACGAAAACGTCACTTTTGATCGATCTGACGTCTGATACAAAGTTGGTGCGAAAAGCGAAGTCTTTATGGGATAAATATACAGGGTAAATTTTGTTATTTTGAGTACAAATTCCAAAAAAGTGATAAAACTCAAATATCTCTAAAAGTATATTTTTCAAAGTTCATGAAAAATGCAATGTTTCAGAATATGTAAAACTATGGACGCTTAAAAATTGTCAAAAATCGTAGAACATTAATTTTATGCAACAAGAAAACACATCATTTGCAAAAACTTGATCAGTCAAATTAAATTATCGCGCACAGCTTATAAAACTAACAAAATGTGATCAAAACTGAAATCACTCGAGAACAAAACGTATGCAAAAAACCAATTTAATCAAATTATCACGAGCAATTCCTTAGACTAATAAAAATAAGAAACAGATCCGATCGGCTCCTTATACAGCACTCCATTTTTTCCTCCAAACTATAGTTTTAACAAAGACAAGAAACTTTGATAAAGACGTCAACTTGAGTGGATGCAATCCTAGAGTGTTATTAATTTATTCCTCTGTAATTATTATTTAATCACATTAAAGTAAAACTCCCTGCATGGGCTATCAAGTTATGTAATAAAAAAAAAAATCAGAAATAAATAGGTGGGACAAACAATTTTAACTGCAGACTTGATGATAAAGGCAAATATTAGCTGTATAATCCAATTTTTGGTTTTGTGTAAGCTAATCTGCAGCTAAAATTGTTAGTTGGGTAGTTGCCATGAACTTCATCATTTACTGTCATTCTATATTATCTTTATGGACTGGCATTTTAATTATGGAAGACATGTATCTGTTTTATGAAGCTGTATTCTTCATTGCGCATTCAATCACATTTAATTTTATAAATTACCTATTGCCAGCTCGTCACAAACGACCTTCCGTGTCTTCGAATCGTATGATTGAAGACCTGGCCTACATTCATGCCTCATTATCAACTGGAGTGGTATTGGTATCGAAGTGAGTATGTATTATAGACGGGTAACCACCCAGAATCATTATGCAAAAAAAAATATGACTTCATTAAATTTCAGTACGTTTGGCATTGCGTTACTGGCAGTTTTAGGCTCGTGTCTGCTGCATTTAGTGGCCACTTCGTACTTTTTGATGATTGAACTTGTAGGTGATAAGGTAAATAGAATCCTCCACCAAAATAAGATTTAGGTTCATTCTCCTTGTTTGTTTAGGATGCGGTGTTTTCCTGGATTCAGGCGCTTTGGTTATTCATTCATATTTTTCGTTTTATTCTAACCGTGGAGCCTTGCCATATTACGAATGTTGAGGTAAGCGGTTTTACTATCCTACACATACATTTGTAATCTTGGTTTACTCTAAGCGTTGATAAAAGGTTCTATTTGCTTCAATGCCATTTTCAGGCCCGGCGGACAATGACCATTGTTTGTAATCTTATGAGAACCTGTAAGGATTCGTTGGCAAAAGAACGTGTATGTATTGCTAATGTGATTGACAATGATGACGTCTGAATATATTTTGATATATGTATATACATATATATATTTTTTTCATCATTTTCCCAATCGGTGCCATCATCATGCTCTTCAGTTGGAGAATTTTTGGCGCCAGCTGGTTGACAATAATTCTGTGTTCACCGCATGTGGTTTATGTACGATCGATAGACATATAATTACATCGGTAAGTATCACCAACTGTGATATTCCATCATGCAGTAGGGCATCATTTACTGATAAATTATGTTATTCTTTTTATTTTTACAGTATTGTGGAGCTATAGCAACTTATTTGGTAATTTTGATGCAGTTCAAGGAAGCAGACGATAACCCTAATCCAATAACAAACCAATCTGGGAGACTAGTTACCTAACTATGTCCGACCAGTTCTTTAAGTTGCGAAAATTTGTGTAATACTTATAGGTGCTAATACTGCTTGAATTTGTTTGCTTTTCTCGTACGCTCTAGATATAATATCACTTGAAAATAAATTAACTGCTGCGCCCTGGACATACCAACCGACTTCGTTCCATTTCTTGGGAAAATTAGTGTGTGTTCGTTTGTGTGTGTTTGTGTGGGGAAAAGTGGTCTATAAATTCTTTAACTAATTATGTTTTTATAACTTCATGCCTGAAGTTAACGATTCACATAGTTGGAGATGCTTAACGTCAATATCAGGCTTAAAATAGCTGAACCTCTCCTACCCATGCCCCCTTGAACGATGGATAAGTGATTACAAGCTTTCTAAATAAATATATGGCATGTTGAATAATTCACCAAGAAGTTTTATTAAGAAGTATGATATTTGTTTGGTTTTTGCATTTAGTGCAGTAACATTTGCGAATATATTAAATATGTCAGATTTGTACGATTTTATACTAATTTCCACCGCTAGAAAAATCTCAGCTTTCAACACTTGAACAAAGAAAACAGACGAGTGCATGCAAATAATATGTGCGTAAAGCTCCAATTTGGGGTTGTTATTGTTAATTAAAATAGACGTTTATGAAACATTTAGTAAAACACGCACCAGGGGCACAGCAAGTATTTTTGTTTTGTTTTTGTAAAAATTACATGATTTAAAAACTATATTTTTTATTGAAATTTACATCCAGGAAATTAGCAGCGCCGGTGGTGTAGTGGTAAGCGTGATTGCCTATCATCCCCAAAAGGCCCGGGTTCAATACCAGTCGGCACCGCCGGGATTTTCTGAGGTTTAAAATCTCTGACCACGCCCTCCTTCGGAAGGGAAGTAAAGCCGTTGGTCCCCAGTTCATGAGTTGATGGGTCAATAGGTGTGGGAGCTGCCTCTCTGGCGTCAGTAGCATTGGTACTCAGTACGGAAAACAAGATCGACGGAAATCAAATCAAGGAAAATAATTTAAAAAAATTAAGGGAATTAATTCCCGCTGATTTAAGCAAGTTTCTCAACTCTCGGAAGCTACCCAAGTACATTTTAAGTTTTATCGAGTTTTTAAAGCATTCCAAAAGTTCAAATCATGGTCTACAGAACCCTCATAAAACCAAAGTTGTTACTTTGTTGGTAATTCGAATCAGCTAAAAAGTATGATTTTTTAAAGATAGCCCACATCAACTATTAAACCATATCCGGGAGATTTACGCTGGGTAGAACTATCAATAACATAAAAAAAATCATAATTTTCAGAGGATGTTTACCGAGTCTGTCGAGAGCTACGCATCCAGGAAAGGTCGGAAGCAATTTCCGGGGCAAGTTTGAAAATTCCAGAGGAAGTCGGCACACAACTCCGGGGCAAGTCAGCATTTCTAGGGGTATTCAGAAGGAGCTTACTGGTGAAATTTAGCTTGCAATTGCTCATCACAGTTAAAATCCTATTATTCAAAATTTTGAAATTATGAGACATTATAATGTATTTTATTTGTATTTTATTTTTATTTGTAAGATGCTGGAAGCGGAGGTTTATGACATATAAAACCTGTCGCTTTCAGAGGACCACAAATTAGCGTTTTTATGATCGCTGATTGCTCACTCATCGTTATTACTCATTACTGTTAAAATCACCCTCTGAAAGCACAGATTTTATGTGTCATATATAAACTTTACCTCCTCTGCTTGCTTCTTATTAAAATTATTATTATAACATCTCATGTTACATAATTCCGAAAAATTGAATTTTAGCTGTAATATTTATTTGCAAACTTGATCGTAAGAATTGTCCGGTGTCAGTCAGAAGGAACTTTCAGAGTAAGTCTGGATAAAACTGGGGACCAACAGCTGTACTTCCAATCACCATGACCACTACACCACCGCCCGATTTTTTTTAATAAAACAACGAAATTACAATGATTTTTATTGTTGAATTTGGAGTACATTAAAATTTATTGTGAAATTTTTGTACGGAGGAAAAATAAATTTCGTTTTTTAATGATACAATGCTCAAACAATGCAAATTAGTGCGATAAGATCAAATTTGTTCTAGAAAAATCACTTTTTTTTGTTGTTAAGATGCATATCAACCCCCCCTTTTCTACTGCAAATTTCTCAAATACCATGATTTTCATTGTTGTGAACCATGACATTCTTTGTGATTTTAACGTAATGGACAACAATGTCGAAAGGTACAGTAGCAGCACCTACCCCACCCGTGTGCCATCGAGATTGTCAAGTCGACGATGACAGTAGCACATATCGTGGTAGGGGTAAACAATAGTTGCAATTTCCAAACCTACGACTGGATGCCTTCCTTCAAATAACAACTGAAGTGCGGTAAAAATCGGTAGAACTGTTTAAAACACACCGTTGGTATTTGAGCGGTCGGTTTTCATCTCTTTTTGCCAGTGGTGGCGGGGGGGGGGACACACACCCCTCACCATCCCTCTCCAAAGGGGGAGTTTGGTAAAGAGAGATGAAAAAACCGATTCGTACCTACCTTAAAAGTTGTCCTAGCTCGCTATTCTAATATCTATATGCAATTTTCACACTGCCGTACTCTAACGGAACTATCAACTCTATGCTTTCATCTACTCCATCTATCGTATAAAAATTACCACTACAGTCTGTTATTTGAAATTAGCATCTTCAACTATGTAAATCGTTGACTTCACGCAGAAGTAATACTAAAACATATAGTCAAAGTTGTTTTGAAGTTTTCCACGCCTGTGCTGAATAAAACTCATTGTTTTGGCACTTGATTGGAAGTCCTTTTTGAGCCACAAAAATTTGTGGCATTTTCGAAAAATTAGCAACAGTGTGCTTCGCGATGATAAATTATAACATTGTGAATAGTTAAGGGGTAATTTTATTACAAAGCATGATTGTATTTTCTTGAAGATGAGTTTAGAAATATCAGACTTTTGATATGCCATCAGGAAGCTTGAATTGGACAAACGTTCGAGTCAGCGGGGCAAAATTTTGAGTCGCGTTCCAAACCAGCAAAGAGGAAGCACTTTCATTAACCATTAACATCATTTTTATACATCCTCTACAAATAATATGTGTATAACAACTCAGCCTCCAAAACTAATCTTTTACCGTGAATACTTCAAAAGGAGTAGCTGAACCTAAAATATCACACCAGTAAATCACGACAGCTTTGTGATCGAACTCATTCGGGTCCCTAGGCTACCAAATTAAATTATCATTAACCAAATCACCATTCATCCCAACCCCTCATTGTCGTCCATAAAACATCCCAAAGAAGATTAATTCTCGTAATAGATCCTATTAATTGTATAATAAACTGCTCTCCAGAGTGCTTTCTTCAATATGCAGGATCTAATGTGGACACTCGTCTTCGGCTCACACTTTCATGGGATAGAAGGCTTGACACCGACTCATTCGTAAATTCTACATTCACCAGCCATATGACCCTATTTGGGAAGGGAGGGGGAAAGTGGGAAACCACACTACCCAAATTGGTGGACTGGGACTTGTGGGTAGAAAGTGATTAAAGTCGATCCAGGGCTTAGCAGCTGACCTTCCTCAACTACACATAGTTCTTCGGAAAGCAATAATTTTGTTCTGTGTCAGTCTAGCCTTCATATTTCACACTTATCTGCTGGGATTAAAACTTAGCTTTTCCATAACCTGTGCTGCTCTAAATGGAGAGGCAAATGAAATGAAAAAGACTGTGCAAATATCGGTTCCTTACTTAGCTGCATATGTATGGTACAATGTCGTTCGTTTTATAGCAGGTTTGGTAATACGGACATGATTTCGTTTACTCTTTGTCCACTGTGGTTTTGGTTGGTTGGATGTAGATGAGTTAAATCTGTTTCTTTGCAAATAGACATAGGGATTATTTTATGTGAGTTTAAGGCTTTTACTATGAAACTATATGTATGGTATTTTAAGATCGTTTAGTAACATGGACCTTTAGTGATTTCATAGCCTAAGCTAACTTGTTTGGGGAGAGGGAGTCCTGTAACGTACATGGTAACATTTTCGATTCACAAGCGGATGGTCATGGATTCACGGACCCACTACCAGGCATGGAAAACCATTTACATTCATTTCGTGCATTTATTTACATTCATTTGACTCTAACATTTTTCATCAAAGGAATTTCGTAAAATGATGTATAAAGCTATTGTAGGTTTTGATATATGCTACAGCTCTGTTGATAAATTAAATCTGTATCTCTTATGCATGATGAATCACAGCGAACAAATCATTCCACTCCATCACGGGTAGGCTGGCCTAAATACTAGTGTACACGCTTGATTTTGAATATATCTCAGCGAAAAAATCGAAACTCGAAAGTTTTCACACAGGCTCGCATCTTTTGTAGGTTTATAAATACTCAAAATTGGATGCTTTGTATGTGATGTATACAAACATGAAATTATGGTTTTTTTTTTCTGAAAGATGCCTAAAAACATATTTTGTAAAATTGGGTGAGACTTGATCCCCCTTTGATGACATGACTCAGGAACTTTGCATTTGATTTTTTTTATAAATCTCTGGAGCCTTTGACATGATATATGCATTCCGTCCTCTGAAATAAACTAGGAAACTCAGTTTTAAGACACTTGATCCTCTGTTTATGATATATATTTGAATACAGGTATCCCCAAACAGAGATGTATTTTTTCACACTCTAATATCACACTCTTATTGGGGATCAAGGATACCCTAATTGAGTTTTCAACAAAACATCAAACTGAACAAAAAATCAAGAGATACAAATTCAATTCAATAATTATAATTTATCCTACATATTCACAGCTTTGCGCTGTGAAAATTTGATACGTTTCGGTTGAAAATCTAATCAGTTATTATAAATTTTCATGCTGGCTTAAAACATATACGATCCACAATCTGACGCAAATGTCATCATAAACCCGAGAAACACACAAGTTCTATATCCGTTTATATAACCGTTATGACAGGTTTTGGTCGTAAAAAAGTTTTCTCAACATACTTGTATGATACTTTGTTTCTTGGGATATTACCTTCCATCTAGACGAACTATGTGGAAACTTACCTGTAAAAAATCGGCTCAGGATTTTGAGAAACCAAGGGGAAAATAAGTATCCCCGGACCAGCGCACAGTGGCTTATTTCGAGCAAAAAAACAGACGCAATTCAGAAACGGGTTTTCAGCTAACGGAAGATAGTGAATCTTTTGTAAAAAATTCCGGGGAATCTCATGGTGCCAACCCCTTTCCGGAAAAATGGCAGGAAACGTCCGATTTCTCCCTTTTTCCCCTATAAATGAGAAATATTTGAAAATATCGATCTATAACAATCTGCAACTTCGATAAAGACATTCAAAAACCATTGTACCTTACGTAAAAAAGTCTAAGAAATCGAATGCCAGTATCCTCTTTGATGTCAAAAATCTTAAAGTGGCCCAATTCACCCGTTTTCCCCAATAAGTTGAAATTTTTGGAAATATTGATCTATAACAATCCGCAACTTCAATAAAGATATTCAAAAACTATGCTGCCTCACGTAAAAAAGTCCAAGGAATCGAATAGCGTTATCCCCTTTCATGTCAAAGATCGAAAAGTGGCCTAATTCACCCGTTTTCCCCTAAAAATTGAAATTATTCAAAATATCGATCAATAACAATCCGCAACTTCGATGAAGGCAATCAAAAACCATGCTACCTTACGTAAAAAAGTCTAAAGTATCAAATGCTGGTAACCCCTTCAACGTCAAAGATCGAGAAATGGCACAAATTGCCCATTTTCCCCTATAAGTTGATTTTTTTTTTAAATTTCGATCTATAACAAATCAAAACTTCGATAAAGACATTCAAAAACCAAGCTGCTTTACGTAAAAAAGTCCAAGGAATCGAATGCCGTTATCCCCTTTCATGTTAAAGATCGAAAAGTGGCCTAAATCACCCGTTTTCCCCTAAATATTGAAATTTTTCAAAATATCGATCAATAACAATCCAAAACTTCGATTAAGACATTCAAAAACCAAGCTGCCTTACGTAAAAAAGTCTAAGGAATCGAATGCTGGTATCCTCTTTAATGCCAAAAATCTAAAAGTGACCCAATTCAACCGTTTTCCCCTATAAGTTGATTTTTTTTTTAAATATCGATCTATAACAATTCACAACTTCGATAAAGATATTCAAAAACCATGCTACCTTACGTAAAAAAGTCCAAGAAATTGAATACCGTTATCCCCTTTCATGTCAAAGATCGAAAAGTGGTCTAATTCACCCGTTTTCCCCTATAAGTTGAAATTTTTGAAAATATTGATCAATAACAATCCGCAACTTCGATAAAGACATTCCAAAGCCATGCTACCATATGTAACAATAAGTTGAAGGGATCAAATTCCGGCATCCTTTATACTGTCAAAGATCAGAAATCAAATCAAATGTTGCCCGCTCAAGACATTTTCATTAGAAATAATAAGAAGCGTTTTGACTTTGACTTTGCACCTGTGCAAAAATGTTATCAATTTTAATTCTTTTTTATCATGTAGTATCATCCTCATCGCTTTCCTCTTCACTCTCATTTGATTCATCATCGCCCACTTTGTACATTGCTATCGTCTTCATCGGCCTTATCCCTATCATCTTGATCGGAATAGTAAAATGTCATCTGTCGCTCAAACAGCTCGTCTTTTATTCTTTTCCGTGAGCGTTCTGCTGGAACATCTTGATCAGCGTGTTTCGGGTCTGACCAGGTCAATGAGAGGCGCATCATGTCTTCCAAGTTGTTCTCTGGTGACGTTTTCCGAGAAAGATACGTTCTGCCATATTTGGACCGTGGGGAGCAACAGTGGCAGAAACTTCCGCCAAAGATGCGACACCTGCAGAACAATAATGACGGTCGAGCACATTCTTATAAACTGCCCTTGTTTCCACGGACCACGAGAACTTTACGGGATCCCGGGCAACATCCGAGACGCCCTTCAGAACGACCCGGTAGCAGAGGCACAACTGATATGTTTCGCGAAGGAGGCCGGAATCTACAAGAGGGTTTAACCCATATACATTATGACAGTAGGCCCGGCATTCCCTGCCGGTAGCGGGTGCCAGGTCTATCCTGGCAGCTGCTACCGGTGGGGCTCTGCTGGGGTCCTCAAAACAAAACAGAAAACACAAAAGATGACAGCAACATAGGACAGTAAGGCAAAATAAGTTCCCCTCTGGAACCGCAACCATGATTCAACTCCGCAAAATAAAAACTCTGTACCTTCTCTCCCTTTGGGATACCCCCTTCTGGGGTGTCCGGAGACGAACCAGTCCAGGGCTGAAAGTCTCCTTAATAAAGATATAAAAAAAAATATTTGGACCGTTTATGGCACCTCTCACCGGCTTGTTCATCCGCAAAACTTAGAGGATATGGCTGAAATGGTTCAGTTATGAAATTAGTTTTTCTTCCTGCCATAAGAATCTTTTAATTATAGTTACCAATTTTTCGATGTACTCCGGTAGGTGTGAATATTTATGCATTGATGGCGGTATTTTATTATTCAGGAATGGAAACTGCTTCCAGATCTGCTGTTCAAGCTGCGCATACAATTGTCTGACTTTTTCGGCGTTAAGATGTTTGGATGACAATGCCAAAGAACTTATCATTCTGAGCTTTTCTACCAACTCCTGGCTGATTCCCAAAATGGCGGAGAAGTTCTTTGGATCAGCGAGGAGTCTTCGAGCCATGTTTCCGTTATTGGATGAGCCGCTTCCTCCGATTTTCGGTCTATTTATTAAGAGTTTAAAGTGGCTCTCGAGCTGTCTGGTTATCTCCTTTCTCTTCTTCTTAACTTTAGTGTCCTTTTGTGCGGGATGTCCAGGAATGTGCAGCTGACCAGAGACCCGAATCAGCCATTCTACACAGTTCAGTCGACAATGGTAAAAAGACGGTCCAATCCGATCGTCTGCTGCGTTGACGCATAGAGGACACTTATGCGTGTCAGTGTTTTTGTTCACCGCATTAGCAACTTTGCCGTCAACCATCGAGTAAAAAGCCGAAACCGTGACATTCAACCTCAATCCTTGCTGAATGAAAAAAAAAGTGCAATGAGTGAGTGCCTTTATCGAAGTTTTGGATTGTTATTGATCGATATTTTGAAAAATTTCAATATTTAGGGGAAAACGGGTGATTTAGGCCACTTTTCGATCTTTAACATGAAAGGGGATAACGGCATTCGATTTCTTGTACTTATTTACGTAAAGCAGCTTGGTTTTTGAATGTCTTTATCGAAGTTTTGGATTGTAATTGATCGAAATTAAAAAAAAATGCAACTTATAGGGGAAAACGGGCAATTTGTGCCACTTCTCGATCTTTGACGTTAAAGGGTTTACCGGCATTCGATTCCTTGGACTTTTTTACGTAAGGTAGCATGGGTTTTGACTGCCTTTATCGAAGTTTTGGATTGTTATTGATCGATATTTTGAAAAATTTCAATATTTAGGGAAAAACGGGTGAATTAGGCCACTTTTCGATCTTTGACATGAAAGGGGATAACGCTATTCGATTTCTTGGACTTTTTTACGTGAGGCAGCATGGTTTTTGAATATCTTTATTGAAGTTGCGGATTGTTATAGATCAATATTTCCAAAAATTTCAACTTATTGGGGAAAACGGGTGAATTGGGCCACTTTAAGATTTTTGACATCAAAGAGGATACTGGCATTCGATTCCTTAGACTTTTTTACGTAAGGTACAATGGTTTTTTAATGTCTTTATCGAAGTGTTCAATCCCAGTCGGCGCCGCCGGGATGTTCTGAGGCATAACATCTCTGATCACGCTTTCCTTCGGAAGGGAAGTAAAGCCGTTGGTCCCCGGTTCATGAGTTGATGAGTCGATAGGTAGGGTTCAGGTGTGGGAGCTGTCTCCCTGGCGTCGGTAGCATTGGTGCTCAGCACGGAAAACAAGATCGACGGAAAACAAATCAAGGAAAAAAAAAGTATCCCGGAGATCAAGTGTGTCCAGTCTCCCCTACAATCCGAATATCATTAGCCTCTTATCTATACATTGTGGTTAATTTGATCTCAAAGTTCGTCGATAGGCTAGAACTTTTTTAATTGGCAATGAATTTGTCTAACTCTTCCGTGATTCGGTGTGTCCTTTTGGAATCTGTAATAGAACAGTTTTACGCCAACTGACGAATCGATTTTATTTTTACCACTACGAATTCTATGAAATTTCGTAAAATTGTTCACTAGAGGCATTGGACCAAGTTTGTGCTGGAATTCGGCCATTTTTAAATGACAAAACTGTTAAAAACTTTAATAGCATAAAAGTAAATTTTCAACTATTTTAAACTTATGTTTATTTCAAAGTTTATCAAAAATGGTAACTTTTCTGAAATTGACACAAAGGATACTTTTGAAAATCATCAAAAATGTAGAACATCAACTATTATTACAAAATTTGAATTTTTTTTCAACAAATATTTAAAAACAGCAGAAACATTTGTTTGTTCCGAAAATTAATTTTCTATGCACAAATAACATAAATATTGCGTGTAAAAAAAGTTAAAACATTTTACTTAAAGTTTATGTTGACGTGGAAGAAAAATTGACTTTGAATTAAATTTCAATAAAAAATAAAGTAGAGATCAGTTTGTTCCAACATCTGGCTAATTTTGCAGCATCCCGAGTCACCTTGCCAGTTTTCTTCAACTTTCGCTTGATGATTGTAGGGGAACTATGGGTCAGGCGGTGTGGGGATTTTTTATTATTATCGGGCAAAACGGGCCGCAGGTTCTCAGAATGAGGTGCAATTTCGCCCTCAGGTAGAGTATCATATAAATGAAACAAAAATTAAAAAATTTTGGTTTGGTGGATTTTCCGGGAAAACTTTTGTGAAAGTTTTTGGATTTTCCCGGACATCACGAACTGCTAAATTGCTACAGATTAAGTCAACATCGCATAATATTTAAATTGACTTGTATTTTTGTATCGTATTATATTACAAATAAATCGGGTAAGATCGTAAGGCTTCTCAACCTAAATTTGTTATTTCAGATTAAATCGTATGTGATGTCAAATCAAATCGTTTAAACATTTATTGCATTTGCACGTGAATAGCTTTCACTTTTGTACGTTTAAACCATTTTTGTACATAATTGTGTGTTATGAGCAATCATTCACATTTTTACAAAAAATCGACCATTTTGGATGTTGTAATTTATTACAATATAAAGTCTTTGTTTTTTTATTCTCTATTTAATTGCTATGATATATATCTAAGTGTTTTTACATTTTTCCTGCCTTGGCATTTCAGTAAACAGGTTTTCTAAAACTGCATGTCAGTATAACACATTAACTAAATCGCATCTAAGTATAAAGGGAGTTAATCGCTGCAATTAAGGATTGCAACAATTTTTGCCTGAAATTATTAATTATTTTGTTGGACATTTGTTCTAAAGTCTCAACATTCGAAATTCTATGTATCTCTGTAGTACTGTACCATGGAGGCAACATAAAAAACATTTTCAGAATTTTGTTCTCAACCCTTTAGTGATTTTTTTTCCTGGTAGTGCAACAACTAGACCATATTGGCACAGCATAAAGCATGGCCGATCTAAAAACTTGTTCAAATATTAGAAGTTTATTCGTCAGGCAAAGTCTGGATTTCCTATTTATAAGAGAATACAAACATTTTATATATTTGTTACAATTGGCTTCAATGCCCACAATGTGATCTTTAAAAGTTAATTTAGTCTAGTACTAATCCAAGATATTTCATTTGGTTTGACCAGGAAATTGGAACTCCGTTCATAGTGACTATGTGACTACTACATACTAGGTTTCAAAAAGGAAGCTCTAGGCTTATGTGGAAATATTATAAGTTGAGTTTCGGTGGTCCGAAGTGAAAATACTATACAATATTGGCCCAAGAATGCTACCCTGAGGAACTCCAGCTCTAACAGGTAGTCGTTAAGATTTCGAATTTCGATAATTTACCTGTTGAGTTCTGTCAGTTAAATAATTTTGAACTAATTTCATAAGTATTTCAAGTTATAGGAGCCTAGTGACGTTTTTTAAACCATGGTTAAACAACGAGGGCATGGGAAAACATCGAAATTTCGCTGCTAATTCGCTACGCTCCTCTCTCACAAAAAAACGTAGAAAATTAGTAAATCTGAACAGCTACGCAATAATTGAGCTATTTTGGGAGCATTTCCGGTTTTCTTTCAGGTTGATGCATACGTCCCAATTTCTAATGCATGTGTCGACATGCTCGTGAGTACACAGTTGTACTTTGTCTCTAACTGGTTGATGAAAAACATCGTGTTATTTATCTCCTCATGTAACACAACCCAGCTAAGTCTTGGAAAAAGTCAAACAAGGAAACCGGCCCGCCGGTTGTGAAGAAGGGCAATCTGACGAAAGAAGAGAAAATTAATGAAAACGGAAAGAAGAAGCATGAACCTTCACTAAGTTCGTACTGCATCCAGAAAGGTACTGTTTTCGTGAACCATCCTGACGTAGGCTACATGTGGTAGTTTGCTCGGGAATCTTCGTGATCCTGTTTGAGGCGCATGCGTACACAATTAGTCTACTCTTTCGGAAACAACAGAAGTCGAATTCAAATCACGTCCCGGCAAGGACGATGAATTCTACCTATATTAATGTTTTAATTTAAAGTACCCTGACGCCACAATGACAGGGTCAGTAGATTGATAGTCTGTGCTGATTGTCGTTGGTCTCGTGGGCAGCATTCCTGGAATTGCACGTGAGTCATAATTTCTAGTAGGGTGGTCGAAGGAAAATTGCGAACTGGGGGGTTGCCGAAAGGATACGCATTACACTGAGCGGTTGATGGTGGTTTCAGACATTGTCAGTTATCGTTGAACCACCGATTGGATAACACGTATCAGGCCTCCGGGACAAACAAGGCTCCATAGTGGTTGGTGTGTGTGTGTGTGTGTGTGTGTGTTTTTATTTTATTTTGCTAGTTGCTTTGACATCATGTGTATGTAGTGAGTCATAACATTTTGATGTGAACTGAAAGTAGCTACTATGCGACGAAAGCAATAGCAAATTGGAAAACAGCCATCCTGGTATCAAATGATCCAATGTTATGAGTCCCTTTGGTTTTATGTTGGATGTTTCACGGTGACACGAAAAGGAATATGTTCTGTCGACAAGACAAAGAGAACGATTCGAGTTCGCATAAATTACTTAGTCTTGTGATACGCATATACCAGAAAAGCCTTGACATTAGCGATTTGGAACGTGGGAGTGATCCAGAAAACGGACGAGAAATTGTTATGTCATCATTTAAAGTTTCTCGCTAGTTGCTTTTCTTATTTGAACTGATCTTCGAACCTGGACACTGAGCACTCGGAATTTTCTGTGTTCCTGCCACAGTTTTCATTTGAGTAGAGTTTTTTCGTTTGTTCAAAGTTTTGTTGTTCGTATTTGAAAGTTTAATAGCTTTTTCGTATGCTAAATTTCGATGTTGAGTTTCATTGAATTTTGATTTTCTCGTTCCTTACCGGTTTTCTGATTGCTGCCGGCGTCAACAGCTGAGCGTGAGGAAAATAATAGTTCGTAGTGAGTGCTTCCAATGGCAGAAGTAATACAGCAAGATTGCTGTAGCATATGGTGCTGCCGGAATAAGGATTCGAAATATTTGCAGAACAACTATTCTGGGAATGTACATACATAAGAACAGCCAACGCTAGATATAGTGAATAAAGTGTCTAGAGTATTTTAGATGATACAATGTCGGTGAAATTGCATTTAATTTGAATTCATATAATCCTGTGTAGTGCTTTCTACTGTGTGCAACAACTGGTCACGTTTAGAATGAAATTTTTCTGAGAGCTGTAACCGAGATTTGTCTGGATTACGATTTTCCAATTCAACTCACATCAACAGGTAATTTAATTTGAAAACTTTTCTGGTTCTATTTTTTTTTATTTTGGCCTTCAATTTTAGAGAACGCGTTTTTATTTCAACATTGCTGATTGCTTCCCAACCGAAGGCATTTAGAAACACTTAATCATAATTATAAAATCAATTTCCTTTGATTATTTTATTATTTAGATAAAATTGCAATGTTATTGAATCTATGAAATAATTAAGTTATATATTTTATGCTTTTAATTTAATTTATTTTGCTTAAATCCATTAAAAATTTGGTTATACAACTGTTATAACAGAATTGTTCCGGTATTGGAATCTTAAATGTCAACTCCAAAGAATACATTCAGATAATTTCTTTCATATGATCGAAAATTTCAATGATAATCCTGAGCACTTAAAAAATAGCACTAATTTCAAAATCACACAGGACATATACAGATGACTTTCATAACCTAGTGTATTATGCGGATTCAGGTTACTAATAATTGAGAACTATTCAACGGAGAAACTCCAACAAAAAATCAGTTCCCTAAAGCATATGCTTACCAAAGTACAGGCAATAGAATCGGAAAATTGCCGATGTTTGAAAAATCAAAGTAACCCCAAAACAAAAACCCGAATTTATCCACCTATGGTGTGATCAGACCCTTCTTACTTATTCAAGTTTATTTATTTTATTGTCATTATCAGTGACCAAGCCCCCCACCCCCGTGTCATCCAGTGACGCTACGTCACTGCCTGGGGGTACCCGGAATATATCCGGGTGTGGTCTATTTGGTGAGGCTATCAATCACCTTATCATCGTATTTTAATGTGATTTAATGGGTTTTAATTCAATTCATATTCAAGCAACTTCAACGGGGTACCCGGAACATGTCCAAGTGTGTCCAATGTGGTCTGGAACACTTAACACGACTTGCATTGATCTTATTTTTGAATTCTGTAGTAATTTGATCTGTCGCATGATGGTTTTGATACGTTTTCCGTTAAATCCAGCGTGAAGGCCCATATTCACCGGATCTTATACCGGCCATATCTCCGGAACCGGTTCACCGATTCCAAAACTGTTCAATAGCGTTCAATGGGACCCCAAGACCTATCATTTGGCGCCGAGTTTGTCCAAATCGGTTGAGCGGTTGCTGAGAAACGTGAGCGCATTCATTTCGTTACATACACACACACATACACATATACACACGTAAACACACACACACACATGTTCCGATCTCGTCAAGCTGAGTCGAATGGTATATGACACTCGGCCCTCCGGGCCTCGGATCGATAGTCGGTTTTTCAAGTGATATCTATACCCTTCTTTGTGAGAAGGGTAAAACTGATGTGCGGTCACAAGACAATACAAATAGGTAGTTCAATCTCACTTTTATCCATGTGGAATAGTTTTTTTTCTCCTATGTTTTAAGATGATCCTGATAGTTTAAATTTAAAGAATTCAAATGCGGTATACAGTGGTTGTTCTCGATCATCAAAAGTATACAATATTATCCGAAAAACAGATTGTTTTAACTTGAAAAAAGTGGTTTATCCGAGTTCAAACCACATTTGGCTGCGCTTAGTTGCATTGGTCATTTTTAATAGTATTAAAATCAATATTTGACCCCTTTGTACTTGGCCGAATATGTTTGTCTAAAATCGACTTGTACCTTTGAAAACAAACATTTAAACTGCTTATTGGCCATTTGTTTTGTACAAAAAGGCAAAAACGTGTACAGTAAACGGGGTATCTTTGATCATGCGGGTAACTTTCATAGTAGAATATAATGATTAAATTTACTCTCTGCACTATTTCCGAATTGGAAACATTGGTTCCATTTTGCAACTGAGGGTATTACCTTTGATATCGTATAGAGTTTTATCAAAGACAACAAATAAAGAAGACTGGCAACTCTTCCATTTTCTCATACGAACGCTATGAGACAGGTACAATCGCGTCATCTGCCACTAAAAGGTAAATGCTTCGAACAAATTTGATAGCAAAGATTACATCCTCAGAAGAAGGGTTTGTGTATTTGCTCATTTTTCTATGCGTTGCTTCCACCTTCACTCAAGTGCAGTGCAATTGTATCTGTCGCTTGGATTCTGACAAAGTTCCCAGTCTTCTTGATTTGTTGTCTTCGGTTTTATGTAGCATGTTTTAAATATTTTCTAAATTTCATAAAAAAAAACAATTTACTTGTTCTTGCCTGCTTGAAAGGGCACTCAAACAATCACTTATTAAATGTATTTCACATGCAGCCATTACAAATTCAATGTTGGGCCTTATTACGGGTGTCACTACACGGTGATAAGGAAGTGATACTCAGAATAAGAGCCGTGATTGCCGTACAAAACAAATGGGAATCACTTCACCGTGACGACAAGTGACAAGTTTTCACCGTGAAGTGACATCCGTAATAAGCCCCGTTGTCTTTTTATTGCTTATGCTGTTTCTGATTATATGTTCATTCAATGTTTAATATTTCTCGAACTAAATTGTTTGTAGTTCACGCATGTTTATCTACATTCATCAAGTATTATCAAAGAAACCCCAATAAAAAAAACTGATGTTCGGTCACAGGACAAAAAAAAATAGTGCAATTGATGCGCGTCAAATTGTATCGGAGGTGGCAGCACCCTATCAAATTTCAATGTCAAAATACCTTAACTAAATAAAAAGTGGCTTATGGCATACTTAGTTTTTCTAAAATTTATCTAGACTATCATTTGAGAAAAAATCGTTTGAGACCTATACTGAATAAATCGATTTAAAAAAATTTAAAGTCGTTTAAAAAAAATGGCCATGTTTGATTTGAATGAAATTTTGCAATTATGTTTACTACCAACCGTCTTTAAACCGTGATCAATATATTCGGTTACAACATTATTTAAAAGACCATCAATAGGTACAAGGAGACGTCCTCTTTGGAGGACAGGAAAAGGTCCTGTCGTCCACGTTCGGTACGGACGCAGTAAAACATTATAATCGTAAGGGAGCGAATCCGGCGCTAAGGGTAACGTTCATTACGTAAAATGGCATCAGACCTTGTAGTTGTAGACCTGTAGTTAATCTACATAACGAATACTGTCAATAAAATATTCAAGGATACTTAAAATATAGCTTCTGCGTTATTTTAATGCATGTTTAAAGTGTATCCAAACTTATTGATCACGGTGTACATCGCAAGATGGGCACTTAAAAAGTTTTTTTTTAACGTGCCATTTGCATACAAAACTAAACCAGTGAAGGTCATAATCATCTCAGAATCCAATGAAGCTCAATTTGTGAGTCAATTTTGTCTAATCAGCAACTAAATTCACTTTGATTAATCGAGAATTCCATATGAAAAGTGCAGCTAAAAGAGAATATTAATTGGCTACATTTAGGCTTTTTTTTTACTATTTTGAGACAAAATATGTATTTTTTCGCAAACCACAACTTTTGTTAAAAAAATATCAGTCCATTCTTCTTCAGCGAGCATCAATCAAGTTTAAATGCTGACTCAATTTTTGTATTGCATTGTATAAAAATCTGCATGATCAACTTCACCCCAGAAATTAAAATTTGCATTTTTATCTATTTTTAATTCTAGCAAATTCAAAACTAAATTCATAAATTTGCAAAGCATTTACTTTTTCCGGTGTGTGTATCAAAGATGTGGTTAGTAAAATATTCAGGTTTATAGGTAAGAAATTAGCAATTTTTGGTAACTATATCTGAAATTAAAATTATGTTGGGGCAATCCAAATTGAGCAGTATTTTCATTTTGTTTTACCAGGGCTATCAAATAATTTAAAATTAGCAAAAGTTAAAGAAATTTGAACATTGAAATTTTCTGACACTAATTTAAGTGTTTATATTGTTGAATATTTTAGCTTTTCTAAATTATTTAAGAATTTCAATGACATTTTTGTGATTAATGGTATTTGAGCGTTTTTAAGATTGTTGTGGCATTTTCTGGGCTTTAGATAGTTTAATTTCAGGGCTATTCAACAGGTTCAGGTTATGTTGTGGATTTCAAGGCTATTGTGACATTTTACGGCCATTTTTACGTTGTCAAGAATATTAAAAGAGTTGGCTGGCCGGTTAAAGGATATTAAGGCCACCAATCGATCACATCATTCGAGCAGTTTAAAATGACATTTTCTACCACTCGAACTTTAACGTGGAACAATATTTTAATATTTGTTCTTCTACAACCTCGAGAAAATAGGGTCTTATTTGTAAAATGCTTGAAAAATCTAGAATTGATTGTTTCATTTCAGTAAAATCGCTGGTAGAAGGTCGTCCCAAAACTGCTCGACAATATAATTAATTCTAGACCATCTTAGTTTTTTAAAACCCGTTCAGGTAATAATATGCAGGATCGAAACATGCTGCTTTTTTATTGATCTTGAACTATTTGCAGAAAGTAACACGAGGATTATTTGTCTAGAACATTTTAAAACTGCTCATTTTGATGATATTTCTAATACTTATAGTCAGAACGCGGAGCACCTCTGTGTTGCAAGCTTGTTGATCTCATACACGCCTAGGGTTGGCAGTACCTGACTCCTTTTGTGAGTACCGGTATTTTGGTATATTACCGGTATCCAAGAGTTTTGAGGAATAAATATTTATTTGTTGAAAAAACCGGAAAACCTTATTTATTCATTCAAACTTGCATCCTTACCATTAATTCTGATAACGAAAAAATGACTGTAAAGAATATTGAATTAATTTCCTTGCGAGAATGAATTTTAGTAGCAAAATTTCCAAACACAGACAATGGTCTCTCATGGTTCATTGAAAATGGAGCAGCTCCTTGAGTATTTTTTTGATTTTTTTCCTTTACGGTAAGGTTGTCAAAAGCATCTCTGTCATATTTATTTTACTACGTCCTCAACCTCGTTCTAAATATCCACTGTTTTTGTATCTCATCAGCTTGTTTCGGCGAAGTTTTGAAAAAAAAAATCCCCAAAATTACTACTCGTTGACATTTTAACGGCCGGGTTGAACAAAAATGCAAAATGATCAGCGTATTCAACCGTTTTTCATTGTTTGCATAGTTCGTTGGTAATTATTTTGGGAGGTAAGCTGTTCGAACATAAAATGAAGCTTTGTGTCTGCTTCGTATAATGTACATTGCTGTCTGCAGTAATACGCCACAGTTGCATTTAAAGGTTCTAAAGCTAGAATCAATTCTCTAACTAATTCCATATTCTTGTTGGTAGAATTCACCTATCCTTCAAGGTCGATCATCGCTTTTTGTATCGCACTTCTGAGTTCGTAGAATCATTTAAGCATGGTGAGCAAGCTGTGTCACCTGGTCTTATAATCAGACATCAAAATAATTTTCTGAAGGGTGACCTTCAGAAACTTAGGTCTAAATTCTTCATTATAGGTGATTTTAATGCAAAACACCGCTCATGGAATAATGTTCAAAGTAATTCCAATGGTAATATTCTGTTTCATGATTATTCTGCAGGTTATTACACTATTCAATATCCCAACAGCCCAACATGCTTTTGTTCAGCTACAAATCCTTCAACTATTGGTTGGGTCTTAACTGATTCATGTCAGCTTTGTAGCCAATTGGTTACCCGTGCTGACTTCGGTTCTGATCACCTTCCAGTAACTTTTGAAACATCCCAAGAAATAATTTTTAATCCCAACCAACAACTCTACTTTCAATTACCATAGAGCTGATTGGGAGCAATTTCGAACATTTATGGAATATAGCATTCCTTTGCAAACCAAAGATGAAATTAATTATGCTCTTGAATCTCTGACTACTTCTATAGTTGAAGCAAGAGCTGCCTCAGTACCAAAATGCGAGGCTAAATTCGATTCAATTATAATACACGACGGTCTTCAATTCTTGATCTATCTTAAAAATGTCCGTAGGAGACAATTTCAAAGAACACGCGATCCTGCCATGAAAGTTATCTGGCGGGATTTGCAAAATCAAATTTAAAAGCTACACAGATAAAAATTCTGAATTTTAATTGTGATGTAAACATTCATTCACGTAAACTTGTATTTTATTTCACGCACAGTGTTATTATTTCGGCCAGAGCGTCAAATTGAAAGCCAGTGAGCTTGTGAATTTTGAGTCATCAGCGTTTATTTGACTACAACTCACTCGTTGATTTGTATCAATGGTGATCAAGTTCGCCATTTTGAAAATTTCCATCCTCGCCATAACTTATCAAAGTTTGGTCAACTGCTATGATTCCAAAACAGCCAAATAACTTTTCAAAATAGTAATGCTTTGCACTCTTTAAATAAAAAATGTAGGTGTTATTCAATTATCATGGTGTGAAGCAATGTATTTGAACTGGGCTAATCTGCATAGTTTGAAAAAGTAGTGTAAATTTCTGTTCAATATGATGCACATAAATAGAGCGTCACATATCATATAAAGTTCTGACACATTTCATGCAATATAGCAAATATTGTATACAAAAGCCCATATTTGTAAACAAAATTATTTGTAAGTTGCTCGGTTGCGTGAAATGAAATACAAGTCTACGTGAATGAATGTTTACATCACAATTAAAATTCAAATTTTTTATCTGTGTGACGCCATCCCAAGTTGCTTTCAAGTCCTTTTTGCAATATAAGGTTAATATAGAGCTTCCGAATTATAAATTAGCTGTTTATCAGCTTTATATTGTAAAAATGTGGATTATTATGCTTGTTGATTTAATAGTTCGTTAATTTTTCAATAGATTCTGTATAAAATCATGGGTGAGGTAGGATAATTTCGGTTAACAGTTAACTGTAGTAATGCAAACTGAAAATCGACGTAGAGAATCGATCATCGCAGCATGGATTTCATTCTACAAACATGATTCTTCCAAAAACGGTTGAATTTTACCATAATCTACAACTGATCATGACTGTCAGATTTGCCTCTCCAGTGGACGCAACTCATAGCTTGTTAACACCACTCACTGGTCAAAGGAAAATATGATAATTGAATCTTGAGTGCGATTTACGGACTACGAAGCTGATCCAAGAGACAAATTTAACCATGCCTGCACCCAAACTACACCAACAGCAGGTTGTGGACTGATTTCAGCGTTTATGGCACTTGTCTCTGCATGTCACTTCCCTTGGAGTACTCACATACATCACCACAACCGAAGCGCTCTGTCGTAAATCGTATAATCGGATTTCGATTATCTCTTATGCAAAGAGAGCTTTCCCACCAGTATTTTTTTTTTCGTCGTCACACCACACCGCATTCATTTAGTCTCAATTGATTCGATCCGATGTGCATATCCCATGGCTTGTGTCGTTTTCGACATGTTCACGTTCAACTCTGCTTCATCAGAGCTTCGGTGCGATATGTTGCGGGAGGCTTGAGGGAATTTAAATAACCTCTTAAATCGCATGGATCGAAACAAGCCCTTTTTCCCATTCTATCCTGTGTTATCCCATGACTGTGTGAATCTGACTCGTTTCCAGTGTGGTGCTGGATGATGAACTCACACAGAATACTGTTTCCCTTTATATTCACGTTTAGGAAGGTACCTAGTTTGCGAAATTACCCCATGCCGTTGATGAACAGGTTTAATTGGTGAACCACAATCCTTCATGGAGTTTGTAGGCGTTGTTTTAATTATTAATAAAATTCAATTTAATTTCGTACGCATAGCTAATTTAATGAACTAAATCAGAATTCCCAGACGATTTCCAGAAGTTACAGCTCAACCCTGTTATGACGAGCGGGAAACACCAGTTTCACTGCTTGATGATGAATAAACGTCCAAAGGCATATGCGGGCGTAATATGTGCGGATGCGATGGAGCTGGAAATGAACACCTTAATTGTTTGCTCGACATAATTTATGCAGAATTTAATTACCCGCTTTTTTCAGAGATTACAGAGTGGTGCCGCTAATGAAACGCTGAAATGAAGATATTACAGCCACAGCTTGAATATGTTATGCCTCGAGGGATCATTAATGATGGGATGATTTTAAATTTTAGGAAAGCTAATGTTTGCATGAAACTGTTTCAGAACGATGTCACCGATAAAGAGTACATCATTAATCATAGTACTA
This sequence comes from Ochlerotatus camptorhynchus, assembly GCF_037179485.1. Lineage (NCBI taxonomy): Eukaryota > Metazoa > Arthropoda > Insecta > Diptera > Culicidae > Ochlerotatus > Ochlerotatus camptorhynchus. Next base: position 39,122 of record NW_027040495.1, on the reverse strand, counting down.
AGCAGTTATTGTGTGCGTGTTTGCATTGGGCAGAATGGATTAAATAAATTAATTATTGAGTATATTATTCCAATAAGATGAAAAAACTAACAATTCTATAAAAAAAAGAAAACAATAAAAAAAAAACATTTTAAGAAGTGTAATGTAATGGCATTTCTTATTTTTTCACTTTTGGCATGTACCATAGTCTATACGATTTACTGGGCACAATCTCAGAAAAATAAAAAATAAACTGTCCTTGGTAGGGGAAATGGATGTAATGTCGGCCTAAATGCCCCTAACTTGGGCTCATACATAAATTCAGCAATCAACTAAATTTTCAATAGCGACCAAAAATATCCATTTGTACCGTCCCAATGACGCGTTCATCTAGACAAAATTGATAAATAGCAGATTTTTAGCGATGGGCCCAATCTTAGATCCATAGGCTAACATTAGAGTCATTTCCCCTATAACTGATAGTAAGTTAATCTGCGAAGCATTTAACGAACACTTTTTGACAGTTTTTTCAAAATTAGCAGAAAACATCACTCCGACGGGTTCAAACTAGCATTGGGCGATCTTGAGGCAAGAATCGATCTGAGTGAATCGATTCATTTTTTTTTTGAAAATAATCGATTCACCGATTTAATCAAGCATTTTGAATCGATCTTTTTGAACCGATCTTTTGAATCGATTCATTTTAAAAAATGACACTAAAATGATTCAAATATAACGGATCATAGGAAAGTTGGTGCAGAGTAACGCCAAGTTCAGTCAAATATTATTACGTTACATAAGCTATCTTGTTATGAAATATCACTTATTATAGCCATTTAGTGCCATGATTGATATCATTTAGAAATAAATTGTGTAGTACTTACGCAGTAAAAGTTGTGAGTGTAACATACATACATGATGAGAATATAGTAAATTACTATTTTGATTTAATTTGACATGTGGATACTTGATAAGGTGAGTGATTTAACAGATTAGAATATTGGAATTGTTGATATTAAATGATGTGAAAAACAAAAGTGGAAGATAATGCGAAGTACTATACGAGAGCCGCACAGAGAGACGATTAAAGAGCTTTTTGATGTTTAATCGGTGCACACTACTGCACCATTTAAATCGAATGAGCGCGAGCAAGAATGGAAAAGATTAGTGGGAAAACAAACCGTCCGTTCGTCCCTATGTCAATCATACAAGGTCTGGAACAACAGGCAGCTTGCTGGTGTTAGAAGCAAAAATGTTGTAAACATTGCTGAACAAGCGAATGACGATGTCACGACAGCACAACATTCCATACTGCGAATGGCAGACGTGTCGTCACAGAAAACAGCTGTTTCGTGTAAAAAGATAAACATTGCGATGAAATACGAACACCATTAAACATTTCCACATTTCACTAATACCAATAAGCCGGTTGGGCCAGACCTTGTATAATTGACATCGCGTTCGTCCATGTGTGCTAGATAGAGAAAGACAAGGAAACGTCAAAAAGGTCTATAATCGACTCTGGAGTTCCATATTTTCTCTTTCTCGTTCTTGCCTACTGAACTATCACATTGGTTGTTTGCAGTGGACCATCCCGTGGTCTCCAGTGTCCATATTCCAGTCACAACTCCGAATTCATTCTGATAAGATGTCTAGGAGTGTTTTTGAAAAAACCGCGGAGCTCTAGGATCAGATTCATGAATTTACCACTTTTACGGATGTTCCGGATCTTCCGGTGGACCATCCCGTGGTCCTCTGGGTTCATATTCAGGTCACAACTCCGAATTCATTCTGATAAAACGTCTATGAACGGTTTTGAAAAAAACCGCGGAGCTCTAGGATTAGTTTCATGAATTGACCACTTTTACGGTTGTTCCGGGTCTTCCACAGGACCAGACTTGTGACTTTCCGGATGCTAAATGTTCTTAAAAGGTGGCAAATATTCTGTTTAATAACTGTTCAGAAGACACCAGGAAGTTATCTCTTCAAATTACCCTACAATCAGTGTTTGGTCCCAATTAGGTCAAATCCCATTTGCTACGTGTATTCGTTTATGCCGGATCGACCGCACTATAGGAATCCAGGGGTAACCGTACTATAGGAATCCGGCAAGAACGAATCCGTACTATAGGAATCTTGACTGTATACATAAACATAAAAAAATATATAGAAATATACATATACATATACATATACATATATAAATCTATCGAGTCGAGGCATACATGAGGCGCGTGAACCTGGTAGTGCTGGCAGTCTATTCTGCAGAAATCCATTTCCACAGTCACACGAGGCCTAACAAAGCCTTATTTATTGGAGCGGTACCCATTATAATTTCTTATTTTTTGTCAAACTGCGCTCGACTGGTTTTCGTTCCATAGCAATGGCTCGGGTCGTGAGGGCAAACGGAAACCAAAGGAAGGACTAAAGGCAAAAAGTGATATAGATATACCCTCGGCACTCGGTATAAGGAAATGAATGAATTTATGAAAATGAAGCAAAACATCCCAGAACATGTGTGGTAGAATACTTTTTCCCATGCTCAGGGAAAGCTACCTGTTCACGAAAGAAAATCGGATTAAATTCTCGCTTTCGTTTTTCAACCTTTGTTATGTCTGCAATCACAGCCCATGTTGGTTTACCATTATTTTTCCTACGTAAATGTCATTGGTAGGTCGCATATATGTGTGCGTTAATATCGGTTTTTGGAAGTGTTGACTTTCCTACGCAATGCTGGAATTTATTAACGGTTTTATCTTTTTCGTGTATTTATTATTAAGACGTCGAACGCTTTTCTTCGTCGCTCCGTCTTTTATGATGAGGATTAGACCAGTTTATCCAAAGTTCTTGACGTGCATTATCGATTCTAATCGATTGTTTTCTCTGTGTCCGATCACGTCTGCTTACTGGTGCAGTGAAAGGTTGGTTTAAGAATTTAACACGACCCCATCCCCTCCTTTAGAGCCTTGAGCCACATATAAAATTATTGTTTATGCCAAATGTTAGTCAACTACTTCTTTTTTCAGCATACCTTACTCGATATTCTCCATAATTCGGAGGAAATCCAAAATACTTTGATCACTATTCTTATAAAAATTTCCCAGAATTTCCAGAATGTCAATGGTTTCTTGGATATCAAGTACGGTAGAGTCGATCCAGGTGCTTTTTTCTATGAGTCACATCATTCAATTCTTTTATATGAAAATATCTAAATAGAAATTTTTCGGTCAAGATTCCCCAATGAAGAATGCTTGCAGGGGGTAAGATGGACACATTAATGATTGTTATTGTTTTATCGTCAATAAATACAGCATTTTTCTAATAATATCAATATTCTTTAAGTTAAGGAAGCTACATAGAGAAAGTGTACTAGTGCTTGAATTTATCATAAAAAACAAAATTTCTTCTACAAAAATATTTTTTTTTTTCATTATTAGAGTGATTTTTATCCAGTTGCTAGTTCGTCACTTTTATAAGAATTTAGTCTCATTGCTGTTCTAAATGTCTACGTTGAAAAATATGGATTCACTTATTTTGGACTAAAGATTGCATTGGCCACGTCCGGATATGTTCTAGGAATCCCGAGGGAAGTGGGCAACAACTGGTATGGGCTAAAACTCATCATGCAATACATCAAATCACATTAGCACTCAAGATCAAGCTCATTAGCGGTAACGGTAAATGTATTTGGACAAATATATAATATGAAGTAAATTCAGATATTAAAAATTTGTTTCTTAGCAATTACACAGTGTTACATAAAAAAATAGAATGAAATTTTTAAGTGACCTATTGTATGTTGTTAGTCTAGTCGAGTATACCATGAATTCACATTTGAAAATATTCGAACACCACAAAAATTTAAGGTTATTGTTAAAAATCAATGATTTGTTATGATCAAATACTATCAAAAGTAACTCAATCATTTCTCAAACCATTTTTGACGGCTTTCAAAATCAAAACGCCAGAGTTTCTGAAATTTATGCACATTTATGATGAATTTACAGAAATTCGTCGAGTTTTTTTTTTAAAGTATGATTTAATTTGAATAATATCGACAAATTTCAGTAAAATCACCAGAAATGTGTACACTCGGTCTTTTTTTACACAATGGTTATGTACTTTTTTTTCCTTGATTTGTTTTCCATCGATCTTGTTTTCCGTGCTGAGCACCAATGAACCAGGGAGACAGCTCCTTCTGACTTCCCCCTGGAGTCCTACTGACTAGTCCCGACTTGTTTCATCTTGAATAATTGATTTAAACAAATAAATTTTCAATGAGTATAACAAATTATGTAATCTAGTTTCTGTAAAATTCAAAATGTTTGTGTAAATATATCAACGTCACGCTTCTATATCAACTTTTTGAGTAAGGACAGCGGTCTTAAAATTTAATTGCGTTATTTCCAAGAATGATTTCAAATTAACTTGTCCATACGTTACCTAAATTACATCAAGATTGGAAACTAAACAACCGGTGATCTTCTTTTTTTGGCTTGGCGTTCTTACCCGAGCTTTCGCCTACTCTCAACTCAGTGTTCTTGAATTAGTTCAACAGTTAAAAACAGGCGTTCAGTTTTAGTTGAATGTAGATAGACCAGAATTTAGAAGAAGGTGAAATATCCAAGTTGAAATTATAGGGTCACATGCAGTAGTCAGTAAAGGCATGGTATTACCAAAATGGTGGCGTGTTCGATTCCCGGTCCGATCGAGGAAATCTTTCGGATTGGAAATTTTCTCGACTTTTCTGGTCATAGAGCATCATTGTGCTTGCTACACAAATTCTTGCATTGGTTGGCATCTAAAGCTCTTATTTAATAGCCGTGGAAGAACATTTAGAACACTAAGTTGAAATCCTACAAAACACTTGTAAAAAAAGCTTAATAAGCCTAGTTTTATGTCTTCAGTCACTTTCAGTGTTGGGATAATCATTTTTGTATGTCATTTATTGATTCCTCCTGATCAAATACACCTGGCAGCAACATCAGACAATTCAATCGCCAATTTAATAAGACTGAGCTAGCAAATTTTCACTGATCATTCTTGTTAAATAGATTATAGTAGTGGATTTCAAAATTTAATTTTTTTAGAAGGCACAAAAAAAAAAGAAAAATAGATAAAACAAAGTCATCCAATAAAAGCATGTACTTTGGATCTATTACGATAAGTTTAGACTTATTATAGGATGTGCACGAAAACATAACTCTCCACTGTTTGCCACTTCTCAGAACAATGAAAATATCGATTTCCTCTTTTGTGTAGTATGGGACTTAAAGTTTACACTGGAAAAGACGAATGAAAAATGTATTGATGACTGACTTCGTGTTCGATAATGCAGCGTAAACTTCTAAATGTGCTATACCGTCGTGGTGGGCTACTTTGGACACTTTTCTGGTGTAAGCGATCCATATTTCCGGTATAGCAATCACAAATTCAATGTGGTCTTCTTATTGCTTATAATGTTTTCTGATTATCATTCATCCAATGTTTCATATTTCTTGAATTCTTTGAGTTTCACACATGTTTTTCAACATTCATCGAGCATTATTAAAGTAAACCTTAATAAAAAAAGAAAATATTGATGATCGGTCATAAAACTATAAAAATAGTGCAAATGCAATAATTCCCGTTAAGTATATTACTAACAAATTGACTCTTGGATCCAAAGTATTCGCTAAAAAAAAAAATTAAAAAAAAACATTTATTGCCGTAAATTTTTTAAGAATATACTTAAAAAAAACCTATCAATGGTTACCTCATTTTACGGTAATTAATAATTGGATGTGGTGTTATTTTATTATTATTATAGACAATTTTCAGATGAAATATCCTGCACTATCCAATATTATGAATGTCTATCGACTCCTGGAGGTGCTTGTGGATGGGTTAACATGTTTCAACACGGATTTTGCGTTAAATTTTAGGGAAGGTAAACTTTTTATAGAACTCATTTATAAACTTTCACTTAGGACGTGTTTGTTGATATTAGCTGAAGTTTTTATACGATCGCGTAACCTGCAGTCGCAGTAAAAAGTTGTAGATAGAAATTCAATCGATTATTAAATCTACTTCATTTATTTCATCACATTTGAGAGTGTCCATACTAGCCGGTTTAGTCCAAAGAAGCCCGCCACGACGGTAATACTATTGTCAACAAACGTAACATTTTATTGGAACCAAGAAACTCCAGAGGAAGTTAAGCGAAACGGAACGGAAGAGACATATACACTTTCCGTTTCGAGACTAGAATGATATGTCGCAATAATGCACGTTGTTGTTGGAAGGTTCTTCTGATGGCACATAACTGTATGAAAGCCAGCCCACGTTGAAAGCAAAATATACCACACCATACTTTATACAGTTACCTATATGAATGGAGCATATAATAGGGTTTATTTTCATGATTCCACCTCCTTCGGTTAGATAGTGCCTTTTATTTTGTGTTAAAATAAAATGGAAGAATAGGAGTATGACACCACATGTTGGGCCATTAAGGCAATATGTGCTGGGACAATCATTTTGATCTTAAATTTCATAAGATTTATATTTTAATATTTTCCTTTTTAAGACGGATAAACTAAAAATTTAAATGGACGTTAGCATTATTATAAAAAAATGAAAGATGTACGATGCAGCAATCCATCCCCGATCACATGGGAATTCGATTCAGGATCAATTGTGATTGTATTGAGTGTCTAGAACCACAATGGCCACATTCGCGGGCACCCCCTTGGAAGTGACATGTCCTTGACTTAGACCAAATTCCATGATGCGAAACCTCAAATCACATCTGAATCCATAACAAGTTCAGTGGCATTTATATAATGTTCCAAGAATCACATTAGTCACAGCCTGCCTTTTCCGGGTACTCCCGTGGAAGTGGACAGTTCTTAACTTGGACCAAAACCCATCATGCGACACCTCAAATTGCATGAGAATTCAAAAACAAGTTCAATGGTAATTACATATATAAAGTGCCAAGAACCACATTAGTCACATCCGACATGTTCTGGATAACCCGGGGAAGTAAGAGGCCAGTTTCTGATTTGGACCAAAACCCACCATTCGTCTCCTCAAATCACATGATAATTTAAAAACAATTTTAATGGTAGTACTATCATGTGTCTAGAACCCAATTAGGATCATATCTGCACTTGATCCGGGTACCCCCGGTTAGAATCAAATCCTATCATGCGATACCTCAAACCACATAAGAAATCATTCAGGTGAAGTTGATCACTACACCGGTCAATTTTCGTTTCTCAATAATCTTTTACATGATATGTTTATAAGATAATTTGTTTAATATTTCATTAGGTATTCAAAAAATAGTGCCTTTGAAACGTTTCCTTTAACAAATGATGCATTCTACCACTCCAATTGTACAATTTTGTGGATGCCATAACATATGAAAATTTTAAGTGTTCCTAAACATGCTATCAGAACCAGCATTTCAACATATCGGGGAAACTAAATATTTTACTTAATTTTGTGGCGTCAAATCTGAAATCAGACTTTTTTAAAACATAATCGATTTTATCTGAAAAACTGATGTCATTGCCTACATTTAGATGTATTTGTTTTATCTATTTTGCATTGGAATATGCAGTTTTTCGTAAACCACAACATTTGCCCATATTTTAATACCAGATTGTACTTCTGTGAACAAAAATCAAGTATAAATGCTTACTTCTGAATATCTCATTGCATAAAAACCTGCACCTCGTAACGTGGGTAGATCACCTTCTTGTGGTACGTTATGGGATGTAAGATCTATCATCGATTCCTAGTATTGACTACTTCAAAGTAGGAGAACAGGAATCAAAGGAACACATCATAGTCCTTGTTACTTTTTAAGCCTTGTTGATAGCGACAAGGCTCGACTTTGTCTACCGAGGATGATCTCGAAACAATAAAAAATGAATTAGTCTTCATTTGACTTCATTTATATGGGGAAAATTGTTTACATTTTTTTTCAACGGGCCAACCCTTAGATTTGTGCCATTAGGTGAGAAAACCCAATCTCCACAAATTTCAGCTCATTTGGATGTAACACGAGCTAGTGCTTTTGATTTAAAATTTATATGGGGATATTGGCTGAAATGTATGGAGAAATAATATTCCTTCACTTTTGCGTGCTTAGAATTGGTTCAGCAAATTCGATTAAGCTCAGAATTGTGCATTCTGCTCGTATATTGCAACAAAATATAGGCAGCTTATGCAACGTATCAACTAGACTACCACTAAAAAATAAAAGTTTATATTTTCCACAGGCCAACATCCAGACTGGTGTCAGTAGGTGAGACAAGCACTCTCTGAATGTTTCAGCTCTTTTTGACGCTACACGGGCTGGTGCTTTTGTTTGGCCCGTGGAAAATTAGAACTTTTATTTTTGTGGGCCAGTCTAGTCTTCACCTATGTGATTCCTACTCGTCTATTCGTTGTTCCATACACACTTAGGAATAATTAATTTGACACGTGACGGAATCCGTCTTTGACATAAAAGATGATACGTAAACAAACATGTCATGTAATATTAAGTGCTCCGAGACTGAAAAGTAAGTTTGATTGAGCTCAATTTCGCGTCTGTTATGACTCAAATTTATGTCAAAATTGACGCTCGTATATGTCACTCTCAGAGAACCTAAATTTACATGATTTTTTCTAAGTGTGTAATTTGAAGTGGTTTATGACTAAACACTTAGAAATAACTACTTTTACACGAGACGTAATCAATATTGGACGTAAATCATCGAACGTAAACAAACATTTCATGTAAAATTAAGTGTTCTCCAACCGAAACATCAGCTAGTCGACGAAGAGAACGTTTGATTGAATTGATTTTCACGTTTCTTTCAACTGATTCTTATGTCAAAAGGCCCGCTTACATGTGTCGGTCTCAGGGAACCGAAATTTACATGACTTTTTAGTAGTGTGTAGGGTTCTGATACATGGTCATTATCGGTGTCATTGTTTAATTTTGTTGCTAAGGAATTCAATTTTGACTGACAAAGGGGCACGCCTTTGGAGGGTGTATCAGAAGGGTATAAATAGCGGGACCTTTCAATTAGAACCGATTCCTTGCGATGAAGGCAAGAATGATAACTGTATCAAAACCGAATACTTCATCATTTTTCAATAGTGATGGAGCAATATGACATGCACTAAACTAAGGACACGGGATATACTAAAATAGATCAAATTACTGGTCACAGTGGTGTTATGTCCCGAACAGACGAAAATAACCTGCATTGATCAACTTCACCCTAGAATTGAAGATTTGTATTTTTAATCTTATTTTAATTCTTAAAAATATACCAAGCAAGCAATTTCAAAACTAATTTCGTACATTAGAAATGCATTTGCTAGTATAGGTTTTAAAGGTATTTGTTTGTGTGCCAAACATATGGTTGGAAAATTATTCAGGTTTATCGGTAAAACGATCATCTTCTCACCGGTGCTCGCATATCAGTCCCATTTGAAAAATCGTCATATTTAGGCCCTTAGCTCAGTCGGTAAAGGCACAGCTACAAATCATGACCATGCTGGATGTGGTAGGGCTCAATTCCCAGTCTGGTCTAGGATTGTTTTTCGGGTTGGAAAGCTCCCCTGGGCATAGATTATGATTGTTCTTGCCACACAATTATATAGGTATTGAAAGCTCTCAATTAATAACTGTGGAAGTACATCTAGAACACTAAGTTGAGTGCACGCAATAAACTAATATGCAAAAAGCAATAAGCTTGAAATGCGAAAAAGAAGAAGAAGAAGAAGAAGAAGAAGAAGAAGAAGAAGGAGGATGTGGAATCGAGTAAAATCGTCTATTATTATTTTTTTCATACTCGAGCAGATTTTTGAGGAAAATCGTGGAAAATTCGTGGGGGGGGGGGACGATGGTCCATAGGTAGGGTCCAGGTGTAAGAGCTACCTCCTTCAGTAGCATTGATCACCTAAGCATTATTTTTTATTCGGTTTTTGCTAAGGGGGAGTAAGTTGAATTATATCAATCCATGTAATAATACAAGCATTTAAAAAATCACCATACCATACCTCATCGTGAAGCTATTTTCATTTATAATAGTTTCAATAAACTATTTAAAATGAGTAATAAACTAGTGGCAAGTAATAATTGAGTCTGTTCAAAAACAGTTTTTTTAGCTTGCCCTTCGAAAATTAGGTTGGACGAGATTACCACTTCCATCTTATGAATCACGATGTTTGTTAATAAATTTAGATAGACTGGAAATACGAAAAGACTTCGCTATGGTAACATTTATAAATGATGTAATTGCTCAAAGAGTTAATATTCCAGAAATTTTAGAAAATATAAATTTTTATGCTCCCACTCGTTCTCTGAGGATTAGGAATTTGTTTTACATTAACAATCAAAGAACAGACTATGCTAAAAATGATTGGGAATATGCGTCAAAGCAGGACATAATTCTATTCTTATGTCCTGCTTTGACGCATATTCCCAATCAATTGATGTAACAATGAATAAAATAACATTAAAAAAAGCAATCTTTCCAAGGTAAGCCAGGCAATAATATATAAGACATAGTTAATAAACGGCGCCGGTGGTGTAGTGGTAAGCGTGATTACCCCTCACCCCAGCAGGCCTGGGTTCAATACCAGTCGGCGCCGCCGGGATGTTCTGAGGCATAACATCTCTGATCACGCCTTCCTTCGGATGGGAAGTAAAGCCGTTGGTCCCCGGTTCATGAGTTGATGGGTCGATAGGTAGGGTCCAGGTGTGGCAGCTGCTTTCCTGGCACGTCGGTAGCATTGGTGCTCAGCACGGAAAACAAGATCGACGGAAAAAAAAACAAACCAAAGGACATAGTTAATAAGCACTCATTGTTATTGGTCTACGAATGATTGACGACATAAATAAATAAATTGAAAATTAAAAATTTGCATTAGAAAATCTTTTTTTTTTGCCGGTAAAACCGCAAAAAAGTAAATAAAATTGAAAAGGTGCAACAGAAAATTCAAAAGTTGAAATAGAAATCATATGTTTTGGCAGTAAAACATCTTGAATGTTCCATAAATAATAGTAAAATTTCCAATTAAAAATCTGTATGTTTCATCAAAAAGAAAAATCAGAAAAGCAATAAAACCTTAAAAATAGCATTAAAAACTAGCTTATTTTATTGGAAAATTTTGATGTGTGCTCGCAATGTCTTGTAACATTATAATAAAAAGCAAAACCTATCGGCTGATTTAATACAGATGTATTCGATTATGGTATCTTGCATCAACAACAAAGAAGCATAAATGTGATGATACACTATGTAACCCTGCTGATACACTTTACGCTATTAATAATTTAAAATGTGGCAACGGTGGATCGACACCTTGCTGAAGCTCAGACTTCAAATTATTCATAAAAAATCTCTCACATTTACAGTTTACTCCTGCTCTATTTCATGTACAGTGTCTTCTGCCGGAATTTTAATTTTTGGAGACACCCTAGTGTCGTCCCATGGCAAGGATATTCATTTCGTGACCTTTCTGCATCATAAATTTTACCCTTCTGTACTCGCTTCTCAGGAAAGGAAACAGGATGATAGATACGCGTGCTTATTTACCGCATCTCACCTTCATAATAAAGCGGTTTTTAAATGTTTCATCTTGCATTTTTTATGAACCTGTTTTCTAGCAGCATTTGAACCATAAAACTGGAACGTTTGTATAACGTCTCGTAGGGTAAGTGAACCAGTTTGGCACTAGTGCGAAAGTAATGTAACATATGACTTAAATCCAAAATTAAATACGTTATCATAATTTGTTTGCCCAAATATATGTGTCCTGTTCTAACTTTCTAACACACACAGCAAAACATAAATTTTAATATTATATTTAAGAGGATGCACTTCAATCATGTCGAAAATCTCATGTAATTTTTATGGCCACAAAAATAAACAAATCCAGTAAAAGCAACGTAATGTCAGTTCATGCACTGTATTAATGATAATTTTGTACTATTAGGCAAGTAATATTACACCATCTTTTCGACACGATTGAAGTGCATCCACTTTGATGTGATATCAAAATTGATTTTTTGCTGTGAAGTTTATGTTGCTATGAACGAAAAACATATTAAATATAAGATATAGCCAATTAAATAGAAAATCACTAGGATGAAAAAACTGGCATACTTACTACAATGTAGCTCTGGCGCTGATTTCAATCACATTACAAACAAAACCAAGCATCGTTCATAAATATGCAGCTTACAATCTGCTTCCCAAAATGCAACCCAATCTGTGCATTTTCGAAGCGTGACTAAATCTATCCCTGTCGCAAATGCATAAATTCAAAAATAGCATTTCACGAGTCAACGAACGGATGAAGCATAAAATATAGTCTAACTTTTCACTTAATTCCCGACAAATACACTTCTGTATTTCCCCCATAAAGTCCGTAAGGCGCCAAACTTAGAGCTTGATACTGTACGTTTTCCCCATAGCACTCAGCATTTCACTACCGGAAGCCACCACTTTGCCGGCTGGGACGTGTCGGTGGGAGACAGTCTCAGCCATCGCACCCCATTTGACTCCCTAGAGCAGAGTAGGAGAAGCAAGAACGTCTCCTCCTAATAATAGAGGAAAAGTGGTGCCATGTTCTACCATAGAAAGAGGCTACATAGACAGAACTACACCAACACAGCTGGAAATAAACAGTTGTGTATAAATGTATAGACGTACATCGATAAAGCGTAAAGTGCAGTGAGTCGCGATTGCTACATTTATATTGCTTTAGTTTATTTTGGGGAGATCGATATTTCCTCCCCAAAGCAATCAAATCAATTTTATTTCACTTTTACAGGGATATGATTTCTTTCTACACACATTCATGGCTAGGAGTGAGCAAAGTTTTGCCATGTCTTAGAAATCCCGTTTGTTTGAGTAGGAAACAGAGCAATGGTCAGCACTTCAGTCTGTGATGCTAGTAGATCATTGCATATAATTAGCATAATATAACTAAAACATCTCTCTTTAAAGTAATTAAATGAGCAACACATGAGCATGATTGACCGCCCACGGTTGCTACTCTATTATTGCTAGACCAGCTGCAATTACACAGAGAACCAATAGACGATGCTTGGGACTAGCAATTATCCTCAAATGTCAGTAGTTCCATTTCAAACGACGATTTTTTTTTTAATTTTTCGATCGGCCTTCTACGATTATGTTGAAACTTTGCACAGTTGTTTGTTATTGTACAACATGCCATTTTACATATTTGGCTCCCTAGTTTTGTACACGTTGTAAATTTATTGCGTTTTAATATTAACACTATTTCAAAGATATTCGATAACTGTAGGTAGTATTTTGGAAAATAGTACTTTTTCAATAATTCATAACTTTTTTGCTTATGAATTGCCCAGCAAATACACATTGTCAGTGAGTAGCACTTTATATAAACTACAATTTAAAAATAAAAAAAATATGCAATTTGAGTAATTTTAATTTTTTTTTATAATTTAGATGTTTTTTTTTGTAAATAATAAAATATTTTTTTACAGTGAATATTTTTTCTTGAAAAGCACAATACTTTTCCGCAACTTCGCCCAAGACACTATCTCGATCAAACAAATCGTTCGCGAGATATATGTTTTTCTATTGATGCGTATCATTTTAGCATAATCCCTTTTCAAGCGTTAGTCGTGTACAAAACTAGGGAACCAAATATGTAAAATGACATGTTGGACAATAATAAACAACTGTGTAAATAACAAGTAATTCTAAAAACATCGATCCGAAACGATTTGCGAATCTGTGTGGAACTATTCATGTGAAAAAGCTGGTGATCTCAAATTAGGCAATACCAGCGCAGGCCGCGCCCGAACACAGGTCAAAAAAGGAATCGGTAGGAATGTGTTGACGTGACACTCGCTTTGATGGAAGCCGAGAACACCTCTGCACGTCCACGAGGAGCACTGGGATATTGGGTAATAGGGTTGGGTTTGCAGCAGGGTTGATGTCCTAAAGGCGTTTTGGTAAACGATAAGCTGAATTGATGTCCTAACGATCATATAACGCGAAGGAGCTTGGGACGGTCTTCAGCTCAGTAAGCAAAAACGTTTGCCACTAGGCAGACGAGCTCCTTTTCAATCATCGAGTTGCTGTTATTACCATGTAGTCATGTTAATAAACAAAACCGATTGACGAATCTTGAATGTGGACCGGTGTAATAAAGCCAAAAGAAAAGGATTCTGTGTTTGGAGTTTGATGTAAAAAAAAGTTTTAACCGCTTTCGGAACATGCTTGAATTTAGCCAATGTGGTCCAGGTTGCTCATTATGATTCTTTCTTCTTTGATTTATTACTCTTACACGAGCTTTTAACGGCTCTCACATTAGTGTTATAGTAACCTGGATTTGTGTGTCATATTTCGCTCAAAGAAAATTAATTTTGGCTGCAAATTCAGTTGAGTGAACATATTGTACGTTATCAACATTTATTTGAAAAAGGTTTGATGAAGCTGTAGCTGTTAAAATGTCCTATAAGTATTCATAGCAATGTTCTATTACGAGCAATTTACCAAAAAAGTTAGGACGAAATAAAGAGAAAGTTCTCGTCTTTTATAATAACTACCAACCAAACTTCAATGGGCTTACGCCCTTTTGGGCAAATAAACCGTTCTAAAAATAAGCTACCATAGAAATTTCAAATTTTTTTTTGTTTCGCGAAATATAGAAAATTCTGCATACTTATCATGCAAATCTGTAATGGAATCATACATTCCCGGTTGGGTGTAGGGGAGAATGGTATACAACGCACCCCCTGGGCAGAACGCACCAGCTGACTTTCATTTGTGTTTTTCATGGCTTTTACGTAACTATTTTGTTGTCTTATCAAGCAACACTTCTAGCATAGCATCTGAATTAAAAATCCCGCATGATAAATCCTAGAATTGGATTAAAAATTCCAAGAAAAACTAAAAACAAAATGAAAAAGTGCGTCTTACCCCGGGGGTGCGTTATGTACTCCCCTACCTCATTATCGTGCAGCTTCGAATGTGGCAGAAGGAAAAAATGCGTGAAAGCTTCGGAAGTGCGCTTCCGGGCAGCATGTGATCTTGATGTATTGATTTGGTGCACAAGTTCCAGTTGATGAGTGTTTTTATAAATTTGTTTTCATTGTTATTGATTCCCGAGCCAATTGCAAAAGGTGCACACTTATATACCGTTTGTGCAATATTTGTGTTACGTAACACTCGATCCTTAGTTGTTGTTGTATTCTAAAAATCATTCATCTTGTGGTAGTCGTCGCCGGTACGTAAACAATCGTTACTTACGATCGGAACTCGATCGAGACTGCGAAAAAAAAATGCAACCGGGCATTAACAGTCGTCGTTGGTCGTGATTTGTTGTAAGGTAATGGTTTTTTAGTCCAACCGTTTTTGTTAGTAGGCAGTAGAAGAAGTAGTAGAGCAGAAGACCATGGATTTTATCTCAGGCATTACTGAAATGATAGGGTCGCATCATTTGCTTTCCAGCCATCAAAAGATCGAAATTCTTATTCTTGTCGATTTCGGAAAGCAATACATTATATTAAAACCATGGATTGTATGACAAAATGTCGAAAGACAAAGGGTCGATCGACAAAATGCCGAATGACAAAAGGTTTAAAAGACAACAGGTCAAAGGTAAAAAAGGTCGAATGAACAAAAGGTATAATGGACAAATGGACGAATGAACAAATAGTCGAATGGACAAAGGTCGAATGGTAAAAAGGTCGAATGGGCAAAAGATCTAATGATTCAAAGAGGGACACAATAAAAAGGCCGAATGGACAAAACGTTGAAGGAATCGTCTAAGGTACAAAATGTTGAATGATTTGAAAAGGGACAAAATATCGAATAATGAGAAGGGGGACAAATGGTTGAAGGGAATAAAACGCCGAATGATTCAAAGAGAGACAAAAGTTAGAAAGAATGTTTTGTAGTAAAGCCTTGGCAAGATGGAAAATAGTGGAAAGAATACTTGACAGACATAAGACCTTACGTTTAATATCAAATGACTCATCGAAATCGTTTGACTTGTTGGTTATATGAAATAATGAGCCGTGATGAAAAGATGGAACAAATATTGATAGTCCTAGAATTCTATCATTATTTATGTATGGTCCTTATATTTGGAATGACGTTTCACATTCATCTAGTGATGGCCGATTTTCATTGGAATAGTGATTAATCGATTCCGAAAAGTAAAATATTTGTAATCGGTTATATCATGCCGATATAAGCATTAACTTCTCCAGATGATCATCACCCATCGTTTCTAATATGTGCTGCACTCTCAATGGTGGAAAAATAACAGCACAGTGAACAAAAACTAATCAATCAGTTGTTAATCGAGTAATTATAAAATGGGACACCTCTGATTTTTGTGTGATTGGTTTGATAAAAAAGAGCGCCAAATATCATCTCTACCGAGGGGGCAACAAAACCACAAAATTACCTTGCATACGTATGCATGAAAGGGACCGTGAAAGAGGACACTAAAATAGAAAGTTTTTCTTCCGACTGTTTCACCTTAGTATTCTTCTTTGTTTTACCGTGCATAAATCAGTAATACGTTTGTTTTGGTTCGTTAGCTCATAAGCTACAAAACAAAGCCTATACGAGCGCGTTGTATGAATATTTACACTCATTGTTCTCAAAACAGATGAAGCGCTCAGGAAATCATTTTTTTTTTGCGTTCATTCGTAGAACGAAGAAAAACCTAGACAAATCAATGGCGTTTCAATGCGTGAGGAAGGAATTGAAACTCGTAGAAAGAATATGGAATCAAGAAGCAATGTTAGATTTTTAACAATGTCTCAAATATTTGTGACTCTTTAGAAAATGCAAAGTGACGTATAGAAAGGTAAATAAATATGAGGTCTATAGTAGAATTACTCCATTTTTTGGTTCATTTTCATTCGAAAAAGAGAAGTTATCTGCGGGTTGTGCTTAGTAGAATGGAAATTAGATCAAAAATCTTATGTATATATTTGTTCGAGCGAGACAAGTAGAGAAATATCGATGCATGTGCATCCCTAGTAAAGGAACATTTTCTCTCTACTTCTCTCACCGAGCCGAAGTGGTAGTATACTCACACTACCAGTGTCTGATCTCCCTCGATCACCGGTCAGCTGTGTAGTACATAGAGCAGTAGTTTTTAGAATAAAATAAACCGTCGCGCTTTACACATCGTCGGAGCGTGTTTGGTTATCCGCAATAAAGTTTTGCTGTAGTGTTCGCGTTAGAAATAAAATGTTTTAGTTCTCGTCAAAATAAATTATGTTTATGTTGTAATTATGAATATTCTTTGTTGTGTCCGAAAAGTCGGTTTTACGCGCGAACATTTGGTCCTTCGAGCCGGATCTGTCGGATCCCCTTTCGGACACAGAACACGGACATAAAGTGCTGGGAATAAAAACCGTTGAAGTGGTTCAATTGTCGCAAATTGGTGAATTGCACCGTTCTCCTTACGGTGACTGTGAACTTAAACTGTTGTGGGCAGTATAAAGTTTATTTTTGTGAGAAGAAACTGCCAAAAAACGTGTAGGAAAGCGCGTCTGAAGGACAATTGTGTGCATTGTTTCTGCCGCGGAATTGTTCGCGGTGCCATTTTGGTCGTGCGACATTCTACTTGCGGCGCCATCGCGAGACCGCTACCGCGCCATCGAGAGTGCAGCCATCGTGAAGCAGCTGGAAAAAGCCCGAGTTCGGAAGACATTTGGCAGCTGATCAACCACAAGGATTAGGAAGCTGGATGCCGTATTGAGTTGGGAAGTATTTTCAAGTGCATGAAACATTGGCCTAGTGCATGTGGCTTAAATATAATTGGCTAAAGCAAATAAATTATGTAAATTGCATGCGAGTATTTCCTTTCATTGGCAAGTAGCATCCCTTGTGTCCATCGTTGAATGTTGGTCTCAGAAATTGTGTCTCTTCACTGCTGTCACCTGTTGGGTTGCAAGTCATTCAATTTTTGCTTCGCGAGACCGAGTTAGTGGGACGTCGAGTTGATCGGGAGTGTTAGTTCATTGGTGATGCAGTGTTTAAATTCGAACAGAATCGAATAGGATCGATGCTGGTCACAGTGACAGTGAAAGTGTGCATTTTGCTGTGAAGTGAAAAGTAATTGATGTACGCCAAAATGGTAGCTGATATGCGTGCATTGACGAAGCGTGAACGGCAGCTGTTGAACTCCTTGGAGGGAATCGAGCGGTTTGTCGAGAACTATGATCCATTGAAAGATGAAAGGAAAGCTGAAGTTCGCCTTCAAGTTCTAGAAGCGGTTTACAAGGAGTATTTCGAGGTCCGGAGTAAGATCGAGCTTCTACTGGATGAGATCAACCCAAGCGAGGATTCAGAGGTAAAGACGGACGATGACCAGATCGAAAGGAACAAAAAGGCTCTCAGCGATTTCGAAGATCGCTACTGTGACATAAAAGCGGATCTTCTCGAAAAGATGGATAAAAAATCTGCATCTCGAGATTTGACAACAAATTGCTCATCTGCAAGTGGCTTCCCGAAGGTCAAACTCCCGGAGATCAGGCTTCCGACGTTCAGCGGGAACATTCGAGAATGGGTCCCCTTCCGTGATAGTTTTCGTAGCCTCATCGATTCCAACACCCAGCTGATGGAGATGGATAAATTTAGCTATCTGCGATCATCTTTGTCTGGTGATGCACTGCAGGAGATAAGTTCAGTGGAGCTTTCTGCCGCTAATTACAGTGTAGCATGGGATGCTTTGCTAACCCGCTACGAGAACAAAAAGCTAATAGTGAAGACCCACCTCGACGCACTTTTCGCTGTGGAAGGACTGAGGAAGGAGAGCTCCAGTGGACTCAATCACCTCATTAGTGAATTTGAGAAGAATCTTCAAATGTTGGAGAAAATTGGCGAAAACACAGCGGATTGGAGTACAATATTGGCGCACATGGTATGCAGTCGCCTGGATGCTGCTACCTTGAGAATTTGGGAGACTCATCATAACTCCAAAGAAGTCCCGATTTATAAGAATCTTGTCGATTTTCTACGGAGTCATTGTTCCGTGCTCCAGTCAGTAGCTCCAACGAAATCCAATCGCGAAGATCAACGATCATCGAAGCCAGCAGTCTGCCACGCTACCGTCAAATCATTTGGAAAATGTCCCTTCTGCAATGAGACATGGCATTCTGCATTTCATTGTGCGAAGTTTATGCGGATGAAGGTTGCTGAGAGGAATGAAGCCGTCATGAAAGGAAAGCTGTGCCGGAATTGCCTCAATCCTGGGCATTACGTGAGGACCTGCGAGCGAGGAGTATGTCGCCACTGCCACCAAAAGCATCATTCCATGTTGCATAGTGGAGCAACACGATCCTCCGTTCCAAACTCGCAGTCAATACCTTCGATGCAATCCCGACAGCAGCAACAATCACAAGTCAGATCAGCACAACCGAACCAACAGACACAAATTCCCAACACTGCTACCTCTGCTAACTCGCACACACAATCAGCCACAGAACAAGCCAACACTAGCCAAAACCTCGTTGCACTTCCCATCACTCCTACACAAAACATACTTCTATCAACAGCACTTATCAAAATCCAGGATCGATTTGGGAATTCGATGCTGGCACGAGCATTATTGGACTCATGTTCTCAGCATTGTTTGATGACCAAGGGCTTCTCGAACAAGTTAAAGTTCCGAGAAAGTCCATCATATCTGTCGGTCCAAGGCATTGGACCCTCCCAATCGATCTCTACCAAAATAGTTACAGCTCTAGTAGGTCCTCGTTCCAACCATGCCTTGCAGTATGTCGAAGAGATGCAGTTTCATGTCTTGCCGAAGCTGACTGTATCCTTACCCACTGCTGCCATCGATCCATCAAAATGGAATCTTCCTCAATCAATGTTCCTTGCTGATCCACATTTCTACGAGCCAGGTCCAATTGACTTAATCATAGGAGCGGAATACTATATGGATCTCCTTTGTAACGAGCGGCAAAAGGCGACCGATAATGGACCTACACTGCAAAATACGGTGTTTGGATGGATAGTTTCCGGACGAGTACCAGACAATTCAGAAGGCAGATTAGTATCGCTAACTCATGTCTGCTCTACAGCTGAAATTCAGGATCAGCTTACCAAGTTCTGGGAACTAGAAACATGCAGATCAACCAGCATCCTCTCAACAGAGGAATCAGCATGTGAAGAAATCTTCAACAGGACCACAGTTCGGGATGAAGCCGGAAGATTCATTGTCACTCTCCCGAAGAAGGAACACCTCTTCAACCAGCTAGGAGAATCGAGAACAATCGCCATCAAACGTTTCATGGGACTAGAACGACGTTTCGCATCTAACCCCGAGCTGAAAGAGGAGTACACGAAGTTTATCCGTGAATATGACGTGCTAGGGCACATGGAGGAAATTTGTGGGGAATCTACAGAGGAAAGGGATTATTACCTGCCACATCACGCCGTTTTGAAACCAGATAGCACCACTACCAAGCTGCGGGTAGTATTCGATGCTTCCTGCCGTACGTCAAGTGGAATCTCGCTTAATGAAGCCCTGATGGTAGGACCAGTAGTGCAGGATGATATTCAAGACATTTCCATACGCTTTCGTCTACATCGCTATGTTCTGGTTGCTGACGTAGCTAAAATGTATCGCATGGTCCTGAAGCACATAGCTGATCGTCGATTCTTGAAAATTGTTTGGAGGAACAACGTAAACGAACCGATTCGTACTTATCAATTGAAAACGGTCACCTATGGAACTGCTTCTGCGCCCTATCTCGCTACAAAATGTTTGCAACGTTTGTCGGAAGATGGAGAATCAACATATCCGTTAGCTGCAAAAGTGCTCAGGCAGGATTTCTATGTGGACGACATGCTGTCAGGTGTAGATGACATTGCAGAAGGCAAGGCATTGATTCAAGAAATTATAGCGCTGTTACATTCAGCCGGCTTCACCCTTCGCAAGTGGAACTCCAATTCGAGTGAATTGCTGATAAACGTACCAGAAGACTTGAGGGACAGTCGTTCTATTCTGGAGCTTGAATCAGCTAATTCCAGCGTTAAAACACTAGGATTAATGTGGGAGCCTAGCTCTGATCACTTCAAATTCTGCACACCATCGTGGAACCCCACTTCAATAATCACCAAACGGACTGTGCTTTCGGATGTTTCCCGCATATTCGATCCACTTGGCCTAGTAGGACCAGTTGTAGTTCAGGCAAAAATCTTCATCCAAGACCTGTGGAGGAAGCAATGTGGATGGGATGAATCGCTGGACGAGAATCTTCAGGAGCAATGGCGGGAGTACAAGCGGAATTTAGTAGGTCTGGACACATTGACGATTCCTCGTTGGGTTGGATACAGCAAGAATGTCGCAGTTGTTGAACTTCATGGATTCTGCGATGCATCAAACAAGGCCTACGGAGCTTGCATCTATTTGCGCACCGTGTTGGAAACTGGTGAAATGTCTGTTCATCTACTGACAGCTAAATCTAGAGTAGCTCCTCTGAATAATCCGAAGAAGGCTGAAAAGCGTGAAACCACTCCTCGGTTGGAGCTTTCTTCACCACTTCTGCTCGCACATTTGTATGAAAAGGTGAAAACTGCTCTCCACTTGGAAATGCAGTCATTCTTCTGGACAGATTCAATGATTGTGAAGTGCTGGCTATCATCATCTCCAGCCAGATGGAAGCAATTTGTTGCCAACAGAGTCTCCGAAATCCAGCACATCACGAGAGGGGGAGTTTGGAGTCATGTAGCGGGACTGGAGAATCCAGCAGACATTATCTCACGAGGGATGACCCCAGCACAGTTGCAGTATGAGACACTATGGTTTCACGGTCCATGCTGGCTGCGACTGGAAGATCAACACTCACCATAGTCGTTCCGGACCTGTAGTCGGATGTGGAGAGGGGGTCTTCCAACCCAGTCACTATGGCGAGTATCCGCATGGTATTGTTAATGTTCATTCGCTGCCTGATGCTTCCGTGATTTCTAGGGAGAACAGACGTTCGATTGTAAGCCGCAAGCAGGACATCGTGATTTTCTTCCAAAACGCCGGCGGAATGAATTCTGATGTTGACGACTACCGGCTTGCTGTATCGGATCGTTGCTATGATGTGATTGTCCTATGCGAGACGTGGCTCGATTCGCGAACACTTTCCAGCCAGGTGTTCGGATCCGATTATGAGGTTTCTCGTTGCGATCGGAATCCAAACAACAGCCGAAAATCTACTGGTGGTGGCGTTCTTGTGGCTGTCCGTTCCGGATTGGAGGCGAGAGCAATCGAAAATGAATCGTGGAACAGTGTGGAACAGGTTTGGACAGCCATTAAACTGGGCGATCGCACATTATTTTTGTGCGCATTGTACATGCCACCAGATCGAGTTCGTGATCTTGAACTCATCGAGACTCACTGTCAATCAGTCTTCACAGTAATGGAAAGAGCGACTCCAATTGATGAGCTATTCATTTTTGGGGACTTTAACCTAGCAGGCGTTTCGTGGAGACCATCCCATAGCGGCTTCCTCTATCCAGATCCAGAACGTTCTGTATTTCATGCAGGAGCTATCGGCCTTCTCGATAACTATAGTGTAGCAACGCTTTCTCAAATTAACTACGTAGTCAACGAGAACAACCGTAGTTTGGACCTCTGCTTCGTGAGCACTCAGGACAATGCTCCGTTCATTTCCACAGCACCTTGTCCACTAGTTAAGCTTGTTCCGCACCACCCTCCTCTGATTGTCACTGTTGAGGACAATCTCGTTCGTGATTTCGATAGTCTTCCTGCTGCGGTTTCTTATGACTTTCGAAAGGCCGACCATCGAAGCATTGTAGATGTGTTGTCAAACATGGACTGGGAGAACATTCTCGATCATGACGACGTTGAGGCCGCTGCGCAAACTTTTTCTCATGTCTTGGCATATGTCATTGACAGACACGTCCCGAAAAGAATTCAACGCAAAGACTCTCACCCTCCCTGGCAGACGATTGAGCTGCGTAGGTTGAAGTCGATCAAGAGAGCAGCATTGAGAAGATTTACGAAGTATCGCACGCTTCCTCTGAAACATCACTACGTGAGGCTTAATCACGAGTATCAGCGAGCCAGTCGTCGATGCTTTCTGCGATTTCAACGAGGTATTCAGCGTAACCTTAAACTTCACCCAAAATCCTTCTGGAACTACGTGAACGAGCAACGCAGAGAATCTGGCCTCCCATCGTCAATGGAATTGAACAGTGAAGTCGCTTCCACTCCGCAGGATATTTGTCGCCTTTTTTCTGTCAATTTTGCCAGTGTGTTCACTGATGAGAGACTAAGTGACGACCATGTTTCCCTCGCAGCCAGGAACATCCCACTAAATGGTCAAACGCTGAGTGCAATTGATGTCAACGTTGAGATGATTTCTAACGCTGCAACGCAGCTCAAATCGTCCTTCAACCCTGGACCCGATGGAGTTCCGTCCGTGTTTTTGAAGAAACATATTGCTTGCTTGTTAACTCCACTTCACCGTCTATTCCGGATGTCTCTCTCCAGTGGTATATTTCCATCCTTCTGGAAATGTGCACACATGTTTCCTGTCCACAAAAAGGGAAGCAAACGAGCCGTGGATAACTATCGTGGAATTACATCGCTGAGTGCTGTTTCGAAACTATTCGAGCTTGTTATTATGGAACCGTTGCTCTCTCACAGCAAGCAGTATCTGAGTGCTGATCAACACGGGTTTACTGGCGGTCGCTCTACAACCACCAATCTGCCGATAGTATGACTGAACGGGTACAGACGGACGTTATATATACCGATCTATCCGCGGCATTCGATAAGTTGAATCATGGCATTGCGATTGCTAAACTTGACAGGCTTGGGGTGAGCGGAAATCTTTTGAGTTGGTTCCGTTCGTATCTTACTGGTCGCCAACTTATGGTTGCTATAGGAGATTGCAAATCAGCTAGCTTCTTTGCCACATCAGGTATACCGCAGGGAAGCCATCTGGGACCGTTGATTTTTCTACTCTACTTCAACGACGTGAACCTGGTTATCGAAGGACCTCGATTAGCATATGCAGACGACCTCAAAATATTTTTACGAATTTGCTCGATCGCTGACTGCCACAATCTTCAACATCAGCTTAATGTCTTTGCCAGTTGGTGTACTTTAAATCGAATGGTAGTGAACCCAGCAAAGTGCTCTGCCATAACGTTCTCACGAAAAAAGCAACCGATTGTATTCAGCTATGACCTGCTTGGAACGACACTCGAACGCGTGAATCAGGTGAAAGACCTGGGTGTGGTGTTGGATTCACAGCTAACATTCAGGCAACACATTTCTTATGTCATCAATAAGTCGTCTAGGACTTTAGGATTCATCTTCAGGATAGCTAAGAATTTCACCGATGTCTACTGCTTAAAATCTCTTTACTGCTCCCTCGTACGATCGACGCTTGAGTATTGTTCTGCGGTTTGGAATCCGAATTACAACAATGGTGCCGAGAGAATCGAATCTGTTCAACGTCGCTTTCTTCGTTTTGCGCTTCGTAGACTGCCCTGGAGAGATCCGCTTCGGCTGCCCAGCTACGAGAGTCGCTGCCAACTGATAAACCTTGAACCTCTCCGGATTAGAAGGGACACCAACAGAGCTTTGATTATCGCCGACACTCTACAGGGACGAATAGATTGTGAGGCTATCCTAAGGCAAATTGACCTAAACGTGCAACCCCGACCACTCCGTAACAACCTCATGCTGAGACTGCCACTGCGTCGCACGAACTACGGGGCATATGGTGCGATTTGTGGACTACAGCGTGTGTTCAATAGAGTCGCATCTGTATTCGACTTTCACCTCACACGTGATGCGCTTCGTCGGAGATTCTCATCTGTTTTCGCCGGCCGCAGTGACTGACAGAGAAAATTAGTGTATTTCCATTTATGTTTTTTTTTACATTCTGACCATGTTGCTTTGTTTTTCTTTCTGTGATTATTTGACATGTAATTTTACTATTATTATTTTTATGATTAGTATTATTAACATCATTTGGGCTACAGCCAGCCTGTTGATGTATGGCAACAATAAACACTGGCCTAGCGATCAACGAGTTCAAGAAGCAGAAATCCAAATGGAAGTATTGGAGGAGAAAAGCGTAACGGCAGCGCTTCCAACCGCTATTCCCAGCGAGATATTCAGTTGGAGATCTTCGTTGATGGACCTCGTACGAGTCATTGTGTACATAGATCGTTTCCGCTCAAACACACGGTCGGAGAATCGAAATAGACGACGCGTTGGTTTTGTGACTTCCTTAGAGCTTGACAAAGCTCTCAAAATTTTAGTTCGTGTTTCCCAAAATGAAAGCTTCTCGCAAGAAATCAGTGACCTGAACAGTGGACGAGCAGTACGAAACTCCTCAAGGATCAAGTCACTAAATCCTCAGCTGATCGAGGGCATACTCTGCGTTGGCGGTCGGCTGAAACACGCCATCATATCGGAAAATCGGAAACATCCATTCATCATTGATTATCGTCATCCTTTTGCCAAGCTTGTTGTGGTTCACTATCACAGAAGGCATCTCCATGCAGGACAACAATTGCTGATTTCTGCCATGCGAGAACGATTCTGGCTTACGAATGTCCGAAATCTAGTTCGCACAGTACTGCATGAATGTGTTGCATGTTTCCGATCACATCCACAAGTTCACGAACAGCTAATGGCAGACCTTCCTCCTGAACGAGTCACTCCCTGCCTTCCCTTCCAGCGGGTTGGAGTTGATTACTGTGGACCATTCACAATCAGGTACCCTCAACGTCGTGCACAACTGATTAAATGTTTCGTCGCAATCTACGTATGCCTGGTAACGAAAGCGGTCCACTTAGAGCTAGCAGCAGACTTGTCTACACAAGGGTTCCTAGCTACTTTCAAACGATTTATCGCTCGCAGAGGAAAGCCACAAGTTGTAATGTGCGATAATGCAAAAAACTTCGTTAGTGCAAGACGAGAAATCGCTGAGGTTCACAATTTGATTAAGTCAAGAGCCTTTCAGAATTCTGTTGTAAATCTTGCAGCTGAAGAAGGAATAGAATTCAAGTTCATCCCTGCACGATCACCTAACTTCGGAGGACTGTGGGAATCAGCAGTCAAGTCCTTCAAAACCTTGTTCAAGCGAAGCATCGGCGTTCGAACTCTCGTGTACGACGAAATGCAAACGATTCTCGTACAGATCGAAGCAGTATTGAACTCTAGACCGTTGACACCACTCAGCAATGATCCTGAAGACTTTGAGGCATTGACACCAGGACACTTTCTAATTCAACGACCTCTAATTGCACTTCCGGAAGCTGACTTGGATGGAATTCCAGAGAATCGGCTATCAACATGGCAGCGAATACAACACCTCATGCAAGGCATATGGAAGAAATGGTCTACACAATACCTATCAGACCTACACAATCGAACGAAGTGGACAAAACGAAGAGACAACATCGCTGTTGGGACAATGGTTGTTCTAAAGGATGAAAACCTTCCGCCACTCAAGTGGCCACTAGCGCGTGTAACCGAAGTTCACGCAGGAGCAGATGGGAACGTTCGAGTCGTGACGGTGCAAACCAAGGACGGTAGCTATCGCAGAGCAATTTCAAAAGTATGCATTCTACCGATACGAGACAATCTTGCTTTAGCAGCTGAGGAGAACTAGGACTCCTCCAACGGCGGAGGCTGAGAGGCCTCCGCTTACCAGTTAAGTTACGTATTTCTTAAAATTTCAAAAAGTTGACCGCCTATTTTCTTCACAGTCACGACTCCCCCATTCCCCATTCAATTTGGACGACTCAAACTACTCACTGAATTTCGTGTTTTCTCTGACCAGATAAGGTAATCTGTGTTGTCCGGTGGTAGTTTCCATGTTGCATGTGTGGTGCATTTTGTGTCCATTCAGTTCCTGCCTGATTTCAATTGAAATCACAGTGGCGCCGAGCGCCTACATTGCACAGCAGTGCTACGTCAGAGCCAATGCTAAATCCCGTCCTATTTTGACACTTCCGAGGTACCTCCAAATAACAACTGCATTCCGGGCAAGAAGATGTACACTTCAAACCCTGGTTCAACGAAGTGGTCGTCAGCGAACTTGGCCAGTTCACCTGATCGATCATATCATCGGGGAGCCAAATCGAACCTTAGCAGTCAAGAGGGAAGTCTACCTATCAGGAATCATCGAAACGTCATCATTAGCGGGAGATCATCGATGCCAGAGGGCATCCGCGGAGGCCACGAGGGCCTCCGCTCCAGGCAAGTTGTTTATTCTTACATAAATTCAATTTAATTAGCACCCTCTCATCTGATGTAGTCACCACCACCGATCGAACCACGGCGTTCGGTTCGTCCTGTCAGTCCACCAACAGAGGTCACTGAGAAGTTCATCACGTCCACCAACATTCACGTTGAAGCAACAACGTCTTAGCAGCAATTGGTCCGAAGATCCACCCGTTGCAATCTATGTCCAGAGGAAATCGCAGCACACAGTCTATTGAACCATCGAGGTAACAAGATTGGTTACTATCCTGAAGCGAGAGTCAGCACCGCACTACCGAAACCATCAAGGAATCGTCTAGTCAACACTTTACCAAATCTGCGAAGTAAATATTTAAATCGTCAAGCACACGACCCTGGAGATCATCATCGAGCGAACAACTCTGGCAGGCAGCTAATTCGCTGTAGAGAATCTTCAGGCAGTCCAACATGGCCTGCCAGGTAAGTTGTTCCGGTTTTATACTGCATTCTATCATGATACTCCATATTCGTATTCACTTACTTCGAGGGAAACATCACCAACTTAACCAACGATGAGACACACCAGTAGATGACAACAGCGATCGGCTACGAGCAGCGGATTACAATCCTATCAGTGATCAGCTGTTTCGTATATGGGTCAAGGTCATACCACATCAACAGCAACAGCAGTACAACAGTAGGCAAGGAAAGTGAATCTGGTTGAACAATCCCACTTCCAGCAGGAGAACAATAGTGTAGTTTTATACAATTTTTTTATGTGTCTATTATATAAGGAAGAATTAGCATAGCAAAACAAAATTAACGATTAGGCAGCTAGAAGCTAGAGTAGTGCAATTGAAATCAGAATGTTTCAAGGCGGCCGGCATATGTTCGAGCGAGACAAGTAGAGAAATATCGATGCATGTGCATCCCTAGTAAAGGAACATTTTCTCTCTACTTCTCTCACCGAGCCGAAGTGGTAGTATACTCACACTACCAGTGTCTGATCTCCCTCGATCACCGGTCAGCTGTGTAGTACATAGAGCAGTAGTTTTTAGAATAAAATAAACCGTCGCGCTTTACACATCGTCGGAGCGTGTTTGGTTATCCGCAATAAAGTTTTGCTGTAGTGTTCGCGTTAGAAATAAAATGTTTTAGTTCTCGTCAAAATAAATTATGTTTATGTTGTAATTATGAATATTCTTTGTTGTGTCCGAAAAGTCGGTTTTACGCGCGAACAATATTTTTTACAATCAAATACCTAAACTGCCTATAATCGCATAACAGTCCCATATGGATTTTCATCAATGTTGAGATAATAGCGCTATCTAGCCCATTAACTACGAACAGCCCATTAACAACGTATACGGTTTTTTAGGATTCTTGACCCCCTCCACCCCTGCGTAAACAATTGTCAATACAAAATTTTTAAAATTTGTATGGGCCGTGGATAATTCTCAACCAACCCCCTCCCCCCATAAACTGTCTACGTAGTCGCATCCTGATATTCAATCTTCCTTACTTCTGGTTATAGTTCTGCTTTTCAAATTGCCATATTTTTGCTGATACAACAAAACATGCAGCTGATTATTTCTTGAAAAAATAATCTATAAATTCACTGAGATTTTTCAAATATTTACATGGGAATTGCACTTCGACGGCGGGGTACCGGCACCGGTGGTGTAGTGGTAAGCGTGATTACCTCTCACACCAGCAGCAGGCCTGGGTTCAATCCCAGTGGGCGCCGCCGGGATGTTCTGAGGCATAACATCTCTGATCACGCCTTCCTTCGGGGGGGAAGTAAAGCCGTTGGTTCATGAGTTGATGAGTCGATAGGTAGGGTCCGAGTGTGGGAGCTGCCTCCCTGGCGTCAGTAGCATTGGTGTTCAGCACGGAAAACAAGATCGACGGAAAACAAATCAAGGAAAAAAAAACTTCTACGGCCATTTTCTCAATGCCTACTTTTTTATATGGGACTGATATGCGATGAAAGGCAGTAAAAATATACATGAAAAACAAATTTAACAGCTTACTACCGTAGGTACACCCTTACAATTTCTTAATTGGAATCTACTCCAAAAAGTTTCTTTTAAAAAATCTCTTTCTCTTTCCCTCGACATAAATCACTGTTGATTTATGAGCACGCGCTAGATACACCAAAATGTTCTTCACTTTGTACCCCAAGCTTGAGCTTTTTTTGCCATGCACCCAACTCAGACAAGTATCCCGTTGTTGACGGCATTCAGCAGAAACAACATCAAGACGTGCTACTTCCTTTGAAAAATTCTCATCTTTTTCAAATTATCTTCAAGAAGAGAAGAAAAAGCATCGGGCAAACCTTTTGGTACAAGTTACAAAGTAAAAAACAGCACAGCGATACACCCAAAAGAGGAAAAGTCTCATTGTTTATTTATCCATCTGCTACCATTCTTGGATGGTGGCTACGATAGGTGATGAACTTTTGATTCCAACGTTAGAGCTGCGATATTTTTTTTCCAACAAAGTAGTTGTATGCAAGACGTTTGAAGGCGGATGCCAAAAAATCAAATGAAGGATGTGGTTTACACGGATGCTACAACATGTGACGTTACCATACATTAAAATTCACGGTAGAATAATTCTGAACAAAAATCTCTTGAAAATAATACAATTGAAAATCAATCGAACTTTGGACTTTTTTGGACACTTTTCGCGAACTTTAATCAATAAATTTGTTAATAAAAGGCTATGGATACTTTTATGGTGTGTAATGAGAAGTATATGAACGATATAGATTGATTGCAGAAATTGTGCGCCATATAGCTATAAAACCACAGTTGGAAATGTAAGCAGACGGGCTACTTTGGACATGTGGTTAATTTTATCTGTTTTGATAGTAAAATGACCCAAATCAATCAACATTAATAATTACATTCTTTGTTTTTTTTAATAATAATGAATAAAAAAAACATAAATATATTTTTAATAATAATGATTAAAAAAATAAATAAAGCAGTGTTTGCCTTGAAAATATTCTATTTCTACGTGTTGAAAGTACGAATTAAATGGAAGTGGTGTTTTAGTTTGGTTTTTGACATTGTAACGTCAATAGTTTCGCAGTGCTTGTTGTAAGTAGCCATCATTTGATTTAAGGGTCTAAATTTAGCAAATTTAACAAAGCGAATTTGACAGGTTTTATGTGTCAAACACTTGCCTTTCAACTTCTTCTTGTATCTAACAAGTACAAAATATCATTATAACATCTAATGAATTCAAAATTCTGAAAAGCATTTTTTTATAGCAAGTGAGTGGAAGCAAGCCTGTGCACAATTGATATGTTTGCATTGCGTTGGCGCTATTTTGACAGTTGGGTTAGCAACGTATCACTTTCCTTTGTCATTCCGTTTTTAAAAGTGATCTCGTACTGCACTGGCCTTTTAGTTTATATGGGAATTACTATGTTCACCTCGTCCTAACCATCACCAATCTAATGCATAATTTCATTAGCTACACACTAGAAAATAATTAAAATTACATGCGACGTAATATGTTACAAACGATAAAAAATAGAGCTTATAAAGAAATTGTACCCGTAATTTTACAGCTTTTGGTATGTAACTGCTTCAAAGATGCAAATCTACAAGCTGGCATGTAAGCAAACTTCCATAATATAGTTTAAATAGCTTAAACACGTTTTCTCCTGTTAATTCACATGTTTTTACATTGACAAAAAGATTACATGAAAAAGCTGAAATTCACTTCACAACACTTTTTTTGCTATGTAAAACTTTGTTTTGTGAAACAAAAACGATAATTAATATTAGTTGAGTTAATCGTGATTTCATACTTGCTACCGCTGTCGTTCAAACGCCTTTTTCACTGATGTACGATAATTTCCGATGCTATCGACATCACACAAAGCAAAGGAGCATGTGCCCCAAGTACACAGAAAACAATTCGAAATTTTAATGGTAATGTCCATGCATGTAAACTTCCTTTTCACGTAAACTAGCTACTTGCAAAAAATGTTGCCTACAAAGATGGATGGTTGCATACAATATTTGGAATATTTAATTAACTTTCTTATAAAAACACGATCTATAATGTAAACTTGTATGATACATGACGCTCCAGTAACGGAAATTTACACTACTGGTTCGAACTGTGTAACCTATAAGCCCGCTAATTCGCTACGTTCAGACTATAGCTGACATCACGCAATATAGGCTATCGTGTTACTAAAAGTCATATATATGATTTCCAGAAAAATCTTAATGTATTAGTGATTATTTCAACCTACTCATGGAAATAATATGTATAACGTTTGATATCAAGATACTCTATATCACGTAATATGGGCTGTAATGTGAACGGAGTATAAGGCTGACACACGGCTGTTTTGTACCAACCATTGGGATCCACTATGTTTACTTGCGGAATCTGTCTGTACATCACATAGTTGTAATCAGCACTGATTTCACGGATGTGATATCTTAGTGAATAACTGGCTCAAGACCGGTTGTATGCTACTTGGTATGTACCGAGTAGAGACTGACTTTATTGAGTTTTTTCGGAGGGCTTTTATACCCGTAAAAGTTATACAAAAAGGTTCTAGGCGCCACTACGAAATTTGCTTGGATGACAATAAAGCTATGCGCCGCGAAACTGCGATGCGCGCAATTAATTTACAAATATTCAAAGTGCCTGTTATTGATTCAACACATGCTGCACTAGGTCAGTATGAAATCGATTAATATGCACGCTTCATGCTGAGTAGGAAAATTAGAGTTTGTTATGTTTTATCATAACACGGCTAATACTATATTATCCGTATATCAGCTTTATATTGCAAAAAGGCGAATTACCAGGCTTGTTGATTGATAATGGTACCGTTCCTTTGCACACCTGCTCTCCTAATCGCTCCTTCCATAGCAATGTTAAATAGTAATTTCTAAAATACATGTGTCAACTCATATATGGCCACAAATCAGGTTAAAATGTAATTATGTTCATCAGCTTAATCAAAAAGTTCTCATATCAATAACATACGAGAAATGCCGGCCTCCCACCAAAACATTGTTGATCTGGAAGCAAGTGGCGTCATAAATTAGACTGATCGCCATACCTCCGGCAGCTGTGAAGTTTATATTTTCAGGTCCAATAATATTGGTACAAGTAATATCATAGTAATATACAGAGCTTTTTCAGTGTGTTGATTTATTTCCTTTTAATTCCGTTATAACTGCATTAGTGTTGAGTACTTGGTACTGATGAAGTCTGCAAGTAGTGGAAGAAATTCGCGTATTTCTCAAAAGATGAGCAATTATAACGGAATTTAAAAGAAATAAATCAACGCACTCAATAAGCTCTTCATAAACGGATGCCATTAAGAGGTTCGACAAAATTAAAAGAGCAATATACAATTCTATTTAATTTCAGATACCCTTTGACTTTCTCTATACGGACTTTAAAAACATATTCGTAAGTAGCCAACTTGCTAAATCTATCGATATTATGCTAAACAATATATTACTTCCGAACGAGTTTCTGACCTTATATTCAATGTTTAGTGCTCAGCACGGAAAACAAGATCGACGGAAAACAAACCAAGAAAAAAAACGGCCACATTTTTATACCAAAACATGCCATGTGACACCTCTTTCTTGATGGTTTTTCAATAGGCTTTAAATGTATTATAGACAACACTGACTGCTGCTGGCGGAACCTCTTGGATACCCCCGAGGGATTGATTTGTTTTCCGTACTGAGCACCAATAGAGATTGCTGACGTTTATCGTACGCACACTACGTCACGTCTACGTATACGCAAAATGTTTTCATCGGGAAAAAAAATCATAGCGGAAAATTTTCCCGATGAATACAAATCACTGACACAATCACACTTTAGCAATCTCTATGCTACCGACGCCACGGAGGCAGCTCCCACACCTGGACCCTACCTATCGACCCATCAAATCATGAACCGGGGACCGGGACCGGGGACCAAGCCTACTTCCCTTGCGAAGGAAGGCGTGATCAGAGATGTTATGCCTCAGAACATCCCGGCGGCGCCGACTGGCATTAAACCCAGGCCTGATGGGGTGAGAGATAATCACGCTTACCATGAGGGAACCTTTAGCAAGGGACAATTGAAATTCTACACCAAAACATGCGTATGTCCACGAGGAGCCTTTAGCAGAGGAAAATTGCGTTTTTACACCAAGTCATGCCGTACGACAGCCCTTTCTTCATGGTTTTTCATGAATTGCATGGCCCTTCATAGCCTTGAAAGATCATTGACCACATTGGCCTTTATGAGAATCACGGGATGCCCACGGAATAACCTGTAGTAGAAGAAAGCGTTTTTACACCAAAACATGTCGTACGACAGCTCTTTCTTCATGCACAGATAAAAATTTTGAATTTTAATTGTGATGTAAACATTCATTCACGTAAACTTGTATTTCATCTCACGCAACCGAGCAACTTGTAAACAATGTTGTTTACAAAGATGGGCTTTTGCATACAATATTTGCTACATTGCATGAAATTGTCAGAACTTTACATGATATATAATGTAAACGTATGTGATATGTGACGCTCCATTTATGTGCATTATATTGAACAGAAATTTACACTACTTTTTCGAATTGTGTGGGTTTTCACTAATCTAATCAGGCTTGCAATTGCTCATTACAGCTAAAATGCTGGTTTTCGTTATTATAAAACTATGGGATACTAAAATGATAATTTTTATTTGTAAGAAGAAAGAAGAGGTGGTCAAGTTTGTGTATGACATAAAAAATTTGTCAATTTTGCTTTCAGAAGGTCACAACTAGCGATTTTATGATCGGTGATTGCTCGCTCATCGCGTTGCTCATCGTTACAGCTAATCGCTATTGTAACCCTCTGAAAGCTAAATTGACAGGTTTTATATGTCATACACAAACTCTACCACCACTTCTTGCTTCTTACAAATAAAAATTATCATTTTAGTATCCCATAGCTTCTTTTCTTGCATCTTGTAAATAAAAATTATTATTGAAATATAGCTTCATAAATCCGAAAAATACCATTTTAGCTGTAATGAGCATTTGCAAGCATGAATTTAATGATAAAGCTACCGCAATAACGTTGAAGGAACCAGTAGTAAGGGACCATTGATGAAAAATTCATGGAAAACCATGGAAAAAGTGCTGTCGCGCTATATGTTTTGGTGTAAAATGCATTTATCAACTGCTACAGGTTCCATTTTTTCCTGCAGTTGATAAATGCATTTTTACACCAAAACATATAGCGCGACAGCTCTTTCTCCATGGTTTTCTATGAATTTTTCATCATTTTTTTTAAGTGGATATTGATGAAAAACCACGAAGAGATGGCTGTCGCACGACATGATTTGGTGTAAAACGTAATGCTCCCCTGATTTAGGTTTCCCTGGGGCATCCCTGTGGTTCCGAGAGCGGTAAATGTAGTCACTGATCCACGTAAAGCCTATAGAAAGCATATCCATGAAATACCACGAAGAAAGAGCTTTCGTAAGGCATGATTTAGTGTAAAAAAGCAATTAACCCCTGTTACATGGTTCCCCGGGGGCATCCCGGAGTTTCCGAGAGCGGCCAATGTGGTCAATGATCCATTGAAAGTTTATTTGTTTGTTTAATTTCGACAAATATGTCGTCAATCAGAGTAGACCGTTTTACAATAGTGCTGTTGCTTTACATGCTATTTTAAAACATACGTTTTATTTGAAATTGTCAATTTGGAAAGCCTATTCATAAAAAAACTATGAAGAAAGAGCTGTCGCATAACTTGTTTTTGTGTAAACTTGCAGTTGTCTGCTGCTACAGGTTCCCCTGAGGGCATCCCTGTGGTTCCGAGAGCGGTCAATGTGGTCAATGATCCATTTAAAGTCTATCGAAAGCCTATCGATGAAAAACCATGAACAAAGAGCTGTCGCAAGCTGTCCCGTAGCTTCAAGAGTGAGCAATGTTGTTTAAAGTTTATGAAAAGCCTATTCATGAAAAAATATGAAGAATGAGGTGTCGCACGGCATATTTTGTGTGAAAATGCAATTATTCCCTGCTACAGGTTCTCCCGGGGGCATCCCAAAAATTCCGAGACGGTTAATGATACAATTAAAGACTTTCGAAAGCCTATTGATTAAAAACCATTAAGAAAGAGCTGTTGGCACGGCATGCATTCAGAACTCTCCATCAGAACCGATTCCAAGAAAATGGCCATATCAGTAGATGATAAACCGATTTTAGTTTTTGGCTTGGAAAATGGTTCTTCATTCTGCGTATTTACTAAAAATACCGATTTTTAACTGGCATTAAATAGAAAACCACATCACAAATTTAGCAAGTTAGACAAGCCCACCGGAAACCGGAATGATCGATTATTTGACATCTAGAAGGGTAAAGGGAATCATTCATCAATAGTGATAGTGAGAGAAAAAGCATTTTAGGGGAAACATGTCAGAAGGGTATAACTCAAAACGTAAACAATGACTTTGAACGTCGATTTCTCTTAAATGACAACACACCCACGGAATTTGATTACACTAGCTCATAGAACAAACATTTCTCTGTCAGTATTTGTTGAGCTAAAATAAAATGAATTGGTTACAGCTTTAAGTTACGGAAAGCTAAACTAGCTTTTGACGTCTCTCTGAGGAGATCCGGAAGAGGAAAATCCAAAATTATGCCCTGCATGTCCAGTGGCCATCATAAAAGAGGCACAAATGATTAAATTACGGATTTAATAACAAGTTTAAATGTAAGCTCTGACAAAACGACATGCCACTCTGTTTTCAGGTTTGACAAAAGATTTGTAGCGATGAATTTGAACTAACAGGATTCACTTCAGGTATTTTGCACATAGTAGCACAAGTACTGATGGTCTTAAAGTGGGGATAAGAAACTTCTCACTTGAAATGGCAATGACGTGCACCTGCAGGACGGTACCTGGTCAGGATTTAAGAATTCAAGTGTATTTGTTTCATACGTTCAATAACCAACTGAAGAAGCGATAAAATCACAATGTTGTTCGCAGGAATATTGGTAAATGTTCCAACTAGAACCATAAGAAAGAAGAAAATTAAAAAAAAAATATTAATTAGGTCCAACCAAAAGACACATGTGTTTATTAAGGCAACTACACTACAGCTTTTGAAGGTTCCTGGAGTACTAGAGGATTGTTATCAAAGTAGCTTATAAACTATAATAATTGGTAACATTGGTGGATGATGTCTTATGATATTTGATTAGCTACTTGACGTGGAGAAGCATGATACTAGAAGTGGCAGTGTATTTCAAGAAAATGTTTGTGGAAAAAGAAATTCATTCATGACGATATTGGCATGGCATTAGTTACTGAAACTGTCTGTCTGAAAGAAATTTATTAAGTCAGTTTTGGTGAGACTGTGAGATGGCTAGGTTTGGCAATGATTATTACACGGGAACAAATCAAAAATCCGAAATGAGAAAAATGACTCATGATTTCATGAACATAGCGTATTTTCATGTTATGAAAATACACCATGCATAATATTCATGATATCATGAGCTATGTTTGCGTAATGCACCCAAGATTCCCGAAATCATGAATCATCCGATTAAAAACATGAACTAAATTCATGAGTTTAACTTTTAGTTTTTAAACCAAAAAAATAAAGCAACAGACTGGTTTCGAACCAAGAACCTTACGATCATTAAACCCATACTTTGACCACTAGAACTATCAGTACTTGGCAAAAGGCGTATAAGAGATACCTATGTAGTGCGGTGAACACGGTGTTACAGGTAACATGACCACGCTTCCGCTGTATTATGAAATTATGAATTTCCATAACGAAATCATGAATTTCCATAACGAAATCATGAATCATTGTTATGATTTTATGGGATGGCAAGTTTTTTGATTTCATGGTTTTTTATTCATGCAAATGGAATCGGATTTTTCCCGTGAAATGTTAGCTAAAGAGTACATTTTCAATTCGAAGTAAAAAACATGATTCATGATATTTTAAAGATCATGACAGGCTACGGATTCGCAGTATTTTTATTTGAAGCATTTCTGTTTTGACTCCCGGACATTTTAATAATCATGTTGGGAGGATTCAGGTTATTATGGTATTAGTGAACGATAGACGCACGGACGTGGTTGAGTGAAAAGTCGTGATTAACGAGGATTCGTGGAGTAACCGGCAACCCGGCAAGGTGAACGAAAGCAAATGGACGACAACACCAGGACTCTGGACTCTACAACTACCTATTGGTGCTTTAAAAACTTGATCAAGTGTCTATTAATAACGTGTTGGCGCGTATTACCCCGCCGGCGCGTGCTACACCATTTCCCACTAAATATTTTTACTTTACTATAGGCTTTATTGTGTAGAATTATAGTAGCGAAGCAAACGTATTATTGATCTGTGCACGTTGAAATCATTCATATTATTGGTCTTTTCTACTCGATGCATCGGAAATAGGCAATTACGACGAAGTAGACACTACCCTACGTTGAATCGGTTTTGTGTTTACGGTGCACTTATTCCTCTGGTTCATGAGGAATAATACCGTTGAAGACACCAAGACGATTCAACGTCAAAGCATTTTTTTATCAGCGTTATCACACTTTTGGGGAGTCAAATTTAATTTAATTTAATAAAAAAATAATTAACATCAACTGGTCATGCAATCAATATTTTAGCATATTTTCTCTATTTTCTGTTCTATGAAAAAAAAAACACGGATATGATCTTTTTATATCACGTTTTATTGTCAAGTTCACTGTTGTGTATATCAGAACCTTTTAAGCGGCATAAATTAAATTATGAGAGCCCATGATGTATTCTGCAGGCCGATATACTTTTCTCTCGACTTTTCTCCCTCATCAGCAGCTATAGTATATAATGATAACGTACATTTATAGCACTCCCGGAAAAGAGTGTACTTTGGAAGGCTCTTCTGCCTGAAGTACTTTCGTTTTTCTTTCCGCCGATGTGACGCCATTCTCCGAAAGTTGGAAGCTGTTGATTCCCAGAGTCGCTTACCTCTATCCAGTTACTTTTCCCAATTTCGGATCGGTTGCTTCAGCTTGGTTGCCAAGAGTGGAAATTTGAGTTTTAGTAGGACCTCAGTAATTTCCGTTATGTGGTGGCCATTCAGAAGTTTGGAGAAAATGTGAAAGTGGATCATATGGTATGGCCCAACAAAAAATGGAGTGTGCTGAAGAAATGGATTCCACTTCTAATGATTTATTTTGCACGAGATGGCTTTTAGTCTTGGTTGTTTCAGTTTCGTTTGAGTTCTTTTTTCTTCCTCGTATACATCTACCATCTGTTGTGGTTAATGCGCAGTGAAACCGTTGAAAGTAGCTTGAAGTGGCTTCACGAAATTTTTGTGGTGGGTTGTAGTGAGTAGAATCCCACAGAGAATCTCGGAGAAAGGATAACAAAATCCGACAGGAACAGCGAGGAAAATCGTGTTGCGAAAATGGAATGCTATAAATCCGTTAGATTACTTCAGCATAACGAACGGCACATAGGTATAGACTTCTAGCCTGATATAAGAAGGTTAATGAGGCATTATATATCCATTGGTAGTATTTTAACATTCTGACTTCATACCATCTTCGCAGGTGTATCGTTTCGATGTAGGGCGTGGGATGTGCATTTTTTATAAGGCATCAATCAAAGTTATAACTGATCCAGATTCTGTTCAGATTGTTACGTGATGCTGTTTAAAGATGATTGGTTTGCTGTATGATAATGATAAAATGTAATATACAAATTAAAACTGTTCCATGTATGGTCCACGAAAAAAAAATAAATTTAAAGTGAATTGGAAATTAAAGTGACATTAAACATTTCAAATCCAAAGTAAGGAAAACTAGGATCGCTAAAAT